>NC_056726.1:1766532576-1766865076 GCF_019279795.1 Protopterus annectens | reverse complement strand
ATTACACATGTATTTGCAAATACATCAGGCACTATGGGAATGTAACAGCATTGACAAACAGACACCAGTGTGAAAGTGCATACCCACAACCGATTTCACCACAGTCAGTCACATACTGGTAAGTAAAGTGAACAGTAGAGTATATGGACTGTGTGAGCAAATACATCATTGTTTGCTACTCACACACTAGCCCTACATATACAGTCCCAATTCTCACTGTAGTCTGAATCCTGACCTTGGTACAGGACATGTCTAAGTCTGCCCCTACAAGTACATACAGCCAATAGAGCAGCAGAAAATGCAGCAGCATGCACAGTCAGATAAAGAAGGAGCCATAATACTTACATCCACCCCCTCTATACACAGCTCAAATAACATGTACACATGATGTGTACACAATCATGACAGTCTGTTAACAATGGCCAGACATATACAGGTCTCTCACATGTACAGTTCACCTCAGAATGTACAGGCTCAGGACTTATATCTATGGCCTCTTCCCTGACATGTCTGTGGGTCTATTACATCACTGGGATGGTAGGAGGAATGAAGTCAAGAAAAAAATGATAATAAATATGTCTGCACCTCATTGACATCTGGACAAAACCTGACATAATTTGGGGACAGAGGCAGAAACACAGGGGTAGATTGGACATAATGCTGTCATACATTGAGATAGTTGCAGATGTTACTGGGTTTGTTGTAACATCCTTTATGAGGAATATGACGTTGGTAATACCAATAGATGTATTTACTGACTGCATTTCCCAGAGTCCACGACTGATTTACCAAGGACACCAACTGCCTTGGGAACGGATAAAACATAACAGGCAGACATGTGGCCAGTCTGTAGACAGTGTGCCAGTAGAAAGGTATGTCAGAGACATATCACTGTCAGTCGTGAAGTCACTCACTAAATGCATGTCCACACAAACCCTGTCAATCTATCAATCCACCATGTGTATAACAGCACTGATGACATAGAATCTGTTCACAAATCTGGGGATATGTCCCCCATGTCTTTTGGCTGTCTCCACATGTCCTGTCCTGTGATGGTTTGCCACCTACTATATGTGAATCTGTTGCCCACCACCTCTGTAATGTCCCTCACACAGGCAAGGAAAAGGGGGCAAGGCCCACATTAAGGAATGCCCCATATGTCGGAACTAGCAGCAGTGTCCAGGCCCACAGCACAATACTATGTGGGCACCTACATAGTGGTATGGCCTTAGCAATACCTGACATCTGCACATCTGTACAGAGGACAGACAGAAAGTAGATAGCCAACAGGTTATGCATTAGGATGAATGTTTTGAAAGATAGAAGTCTGAAACTGAAAGGTATGTCATTACTACATGACAGCAGTCCTCAATGACATGTCCAAAAAACATAGTAGTCTACAGTTTATATCAAAATATCAGATCAATGGTGGCCAAGGATGAACACAGGATAGCAGCAGATTTCTTCAGCTCCACCAATTTCATTACAAAAAATTAATTTTTGAAGTAATTTTCTTTCTAAATATATTTGTTTTATATAGTTTTTGAACTATATCTAAAAAAGAAAGGAAATTTTAACAATATTCCTGTCAGAAATCACATTGGAAATTTTCCTGTCAGTTTATCAGTCTGAAATGAGTTCCAGTAAGACAAATTCTCAGGACTCCAGCATCAAGAAAGAACTTCAGTCTCTGATAACTATAATCCAGCAACTTACTGCTAAGATGGATAAAATGGATACTAAAATTGATACCTTCATAGAAAAAAACTACAAAACAAATAGACTTGCTACATATAGACCTGCAACAACAGAAGATCCAGATGACAGGCATAGAAGAAGCTGTGAATGACATGGAAAATAGAATCCAAGAAGAGGAAATCAACACTGAGTTTCTGCTGAAACAAAATACACACTTACAAACAAAGCTGGATGACTTGAAAAATAGATCTAGGCGCAATAACATTAGGATTTTTGGACTGCCAGAAAATATTGAAGGTAACAATATTACTTCTTTTTTAACAACATGGCTACCTAAAACTTTAGACTTACCAGAAGCATTCTCTTTTGGTATCGAAAGAGCACATAGATCTATAGCTAATACTAACTCTAACAAAAACTATCCTAGATCAGTTATAGTTAGATTTCTATCATCTTTTGATAAAGAGATGGTTCTTAAATCTGCTTGGGCTAAAGCTCCTGTTAAGTTTAATGAGACAACTGTGCATTTTGACAATGACTATTCTCCCTTGGTAATAGCTAAAAGAAAAGTTTTTCTGCCACTAATAAGGGAGCTTAAAAAAGCACAGTTTAAAACATACCTTCTGTTTCCTGCCAAGCTAAAAATCTTCCTTCCTGATGGTCCTAAAATTTTTGATGACTTAGACTCTGCTTTACTGTTTATCAAAAAAATAAGATTTTGGATAAAATAGAGGAAATGGAATGGGCTAGTCCTTCATTAAAGAGACTGGCAACTGAAACTTCGTGGAAGACTTCTGAGAGGAAGAAGAGACTAAAGAACAAATGATTTGTTCTATGTTTTTTTTTTCTCCCATCATTTTACTTCATTATTAATCTTTTTAAATATAGTTCCTGCATTTCCAGAAAGCACAAATGTTCTGAAAAAGATTTAATCAAAGTTATTCTCTGTGTGCAAAGAAATGTTTTGTTTCATAACCAGTCAAAATATCTGAGGAACTAATAACAAACTATTATTCAATTTGTTTCTCTTTATGAAAAAGAGAAGTAAGGTCAGTAATTAGATACATTTTTTCCCTTTTTTTTCTCCTTTCCTTCTTTTCTTTGTTTAAACAATGACATTCTATTTAGATTATGTAGTGGGTAAAGGGTGGGGGAGGGCAGGGAGAGAAGAGTAATGAAAATATGATAAATAGAATAACAACATATTTATTCCTTGTAAAAAGTTTATATGTTCTTCAAATGCTATTCCTAATTATACTTTCTTGATTATACTGCTTATGCTTGTTTGTAAATAATATGTCATGCTTTCACTAATAATAATTAGAACTAAATAATAGTAAATAATGTGTTTTATTTTTAACTCTATTAATATAAACAGTAAGTAATATTCCATTGTATATATAGAAATGCTTTTGATCATATAGACACAGTAAATAATGAAATTTGCATAGAATTGACTTGGGACAGTGATATTGAGTTTTATTACCTATTAATAACTTTGGGCTTGATTTCACTTGCATATAGGCTGTGGTAACCTGTGGGGTACATCGTGAAGGTTTTGTCAAGTTTAGATGCATTAACACTGCTAAATTAATGTTTGTCACTAGTTTTTAACAAGTTTCCCACCAAAATGTTAAGGGAGACAATCTGGGATGTGGGCTACTTCATGAACAGTGTCCTCATGCTGTTTCAAAAGCTTCAACTCTCAGAATTCTCACAGAGAAGCTGAAAGCAGTTAACCTGACCTTTCACCCAAATATCACACTGACACATCACAGATTCAGGATGAACACTCTACCAGGAAGTAGAACTGATGCAACTGTGACTATGTGAAGGAAAATGAACTCTTTGACATTTAAATGTGAGTTATTTTATATAATTACTTAAATATCTATGTTATAATTCATAAAATATGTCAATTATAATGATTTTAAATGATGCAGTTTCTTGTAGTAAGTAAATGTCTTATTTTAGAAGGCATAGAAAATGAAACATTTATTCAAGTGTTTTTGAAAATCTACCTGACTGCAGCATACTAATCTGTGTTCAAAACTTATGTTCCAAACATATACATAACTATAACTCATTTAATTCATCTGATTGACAAGCATAAATAACTTTATAACTCTATTCTGGAAGAAATTGTCTTGTGATATATTTTAAAGCACTAGTATAGACATACAAAATGCAGATTTTTTTTTTTTTACAATAATGCAAGTGTTTCTGAGAATTTGCATAACTATGCAGTATGATTTATAACAACTTCTATAAATGCAATATTTTATTCTATTGACAATAATGAGTATGAGTAAAATGCTCATATACAAGCAATTCAAAGTTTTTTTTCTGGAAGCTGTTGACTACATTTAAAGCAGTAGTATAGACATACAAAATGCAGATTTTTTTATTTTATTTTTTTTACAATAATGCAAGTGTTTCTGAGAATTTGCATAACTATGCAGTATGATTTATAACAACTTCTATAAATGTAATATTTTATTCTATTGACAATAATGAGTATGAGTAAAATGCTCATATACAAGCAATTCAAGGTTTTTTTTCTGGAAGCTGTTAACTGCATTTACATGACAGAAAATAGATGCATCTTAATATATGTAATGTCTGAACCATATTAGCCAAAGTTTTTCATTTAAATGAATGTTAGAACTTATTTTTACATACTTTCTCTCTTTCTTTCACTCTCTCCCTCTTTCACGTCTTTTATTTCTCTCTCTCCTCTTGGTTCCTAATATCAAGTTTATTTGAATGCTATTTGAATACAAGTGTATTATATTACATAGATGTATATAGTAGTATGAATAGTTTTTAAAAAAAAGTTTATTTTAGTTTATATGATGCTGTTTTATCAAATGTGTAGTCTTGTCTTGCTAGATAATTGAATTGAAAGCTGTTAATTTAAGTTAAATATAACCAGTATTAAATTGATAAGGTGGTAGCTGAGGTACTGCTGCTTAGGGTAGGGGTTAACTTGAGTGGTAAATACTACTCTAAGTTGGAGTTTTAACTCCAGGCTGGATGCAAGGTTTAATCCTTACATTATTTTCACTTGTTCATTGTTATATGTATATAGTTTTGACATCCACAATATATTTTGTACACTCATTGTCACTACAAACAAAATTGAATCCTATACAAAATCCCATAAGAGATTCAATAAATACAGCTATATTTAAAGGTACACCTAAAGGAGGAGATGTAACATTACTTATGTTGTTATTTGTTATTTTGATCATAAGATTCTTAAGTTTTAAAAATGCCAAATGACATCTTTAAAAGGAATTTCTTTAAACATTAATGGATTGAATAATTTGTGTAAAAGGGCAAGCCTAATAAGATACATTAATTTACATAAGGCCAACTTAGTCTTCCTGCAAGAAACACATCTCTTGAAGAAAGATATTGATAAACTAGCAACAAACAAATATACAGTATTGGTTAGTTCAGAGCACACTCAGAAAAAAGAGGAGTGGCTATTTTATGGAATAAAAGTATGCCTATTCCTAAAACCATTAAGTCTTATCAGGATGACAAAGGAATGTTTTGTATGGTTACAATACAAATTAATGGGAAGACTTACACTTTAATTAATGTATATTGGATACCTGGAATTGGTATTAATACAGTGAAACATCATCTTGATAAGATTATATCATTCTCTACAGGAGATATTATTTTAGCTGGTGACTTTAATTGTATACTACATGAAAGTGATACTACCACTATAGGAAAAAGAAGAATTACATCTAATGCAAAACATTTAAATGATTTTGCTAATTCTTATCATTTGAATGATATTAATAATCAGATAGATTCAAAATCATTACCATACACCTTTTTTTCTAACAGATGCAAAACATATTCAAAAATAGATAGGGTCTTTATTTCTAACCAGATGGTAACAGATTTAATTAATTCCAAAATCATTTCATGTCCTATATCTGATCATAATTCAATTGTTTTTGAATTCATGATAAAAAATACTCATAATGTTCAGATCAAAAGGATACCAGCATACTTAACTCAACTAAAAGACTATAAAGAATATATACTTTCAGAAGTACAACATTTTCTAGACATAAATAATACTCCTGAAGTCTCCATTGTCTATGTTTGGGATGCCTTAAAATATCTATATGGACAAAGTATAAGATGGTGTAATAATAAAAGGAAATCTTGGGATAATGAATTGTTAGATATTCAAAGTAAATTAGACTCTTATAAACATAATAATAAAGAAAATATTATGGATAAGAAAGTCATTGAAGAAATAAACAAACTAAATGACAAATACAAAGAAATTTTAACTCATAAAGTTAAAATAACTCTAGAGAAATACAAGTTTTTGTCTTACTCAATAAGCCCCAAATACTTACATAGACTTAAAAATAAAACAAAAAGGTTGAATAAACAAAACCATATCAAAGAAATCTTTTCTCTAAGGAAAAAGAAAAATGTTTCTGGTCTACCAGAAATATTAGATGAATTTAGAAATCACTTTCACAATATTAACAATAATAACATTAACATGGAACCTAAAGATAAAATAAAGGAGTTTATAACCACAAACATGAATAAAAAGCTTAATAAACAACAGATTAAACTATTGGACAAAAGTATTTCATATGCAGAGGTTATTACACAAATAAATAAGCTTAAACCAAACAAAGCACCGGGTAATGATGGTATTATACCAGAGCTATATAAAATCCTTTCTAAAAGTACATATTCATTAATACATAAGGTTTTTATTTTGGCCCAAATTGAGTTAATAACCCCCCCATCTTGGCAATATACATTTATTTCGCCAATTTTAAAACCTAATAAAGATCCAACTAGATGTACTTCATATCGGCCCATCTCATTACTTAATGTTGATTATAAAATGTTTATGAGTATTTTTGCTGATAGATTGAAGGCAATCATTCCCGGCATTATAGATATAGATCAGACAGGCTTCATTGTAAATAGAAATACTTTTGATAATATAAGAAGAACTTTAACATTAATTGATTTTGCAAATAGGAAAAAGAAAGATTTAACACTTATTAGTCTTGATATAAGTTCAGCATTTGATTCAGTAAGTTGGGACTATCTGTTTACCTTACTGAAGTGCACAAACTTCTCAGATGCATTTGTAAATCTAATTGAGCATTTATGTAAAGGAACGTTGGCTTATATTAAGCTAGGAACATATGTTTCACAAAACATACCCATTCTTAAAGGTACAAAACAAGGATGTCCACTTTCTCCACTATTATTCACTTTAGTAATGGAGCCTTGGGCTAATTTGATCAGAAACAGTACTGACATAGAGGGTTTTGAAATAGATGAAAATACAACATCCAAAATTCAACTTTTTGCAGATGATGTTCTAATTACATCAGCAGGATCTAATTCTTCTATGCAGTCTCTGTTTGATAAAATGATGAATTTTAAAAGTATTTCTGGTTTAATATTCAATGAAGAAAAAACTAAAATACTACCTATATATATACACGAAAAAATATTCTCATTAGTAATTTTACTAAATATGTACCCAATTCAGGTCAGATAACTTATTTAGGTATAATACTATCTAAAGATATTAAATCTATTATATATAATAATTATAATACCTGTTTTCATAATATACAAAATCTTTTTAATACCTGGAATAATATGTCTTTTACTATGGAGGAGAGACTTACAATTATTAAAATGATAATATTCCCCAAGATTTTATACTTAATACAATCAATAATACTTCCACCTACAAAAATAATTATCAAGAAACTGAATACACTAATGTTAAATTTCCTATGGGCACCTAATAGACCTAGGATTGCATTAAAGAAACATACTAATAGCTGGTCTCAAGGGGTATTTCTTTTCCAGACTTTAATTTATATACTATTTCTTCTATTGTAAAAGTTATTACTTTATTAATAGATCAGTCATATGTCAAAATGGAAAGATTATTGGGAGCTAATTAGTATGCACTTCATGAAAATCTCCTTAACACATAAAAATATGATTGTAAATAACTCCATGTTATGGTTACTAAAGGAATTTTGTACTTCACCTATTACACCTAAACATATGGTTTGTTACCCATTAAATATTATTATTAGCTATCGTAACTTTATATTCATGCACCCTAAATATAGGGAATGGAATTTTATTATATTCCCTATAATGTATACTCAGGGTATGCTTCTGTTATCTACTTCTGAAGGAACTCATTTAGCTATAGATAATGATCTAAAGTACTGGTATCAGTTGATATCTGATAATAAAGTTAAAAATCTAGATTTCTTAAAACAAGAATTTGGTCTAAGAGAAACTTGCTGGTTAGAGGTTCAGACCTTTAGACAACATCTCATTGACAGAATAGATCTAATGTCTATAACAGTTAAAGAATCTATTCCAACACTGATTGATTACTTGATATTAAATTTACAACATAAAGTTTCTGATAAAGGTAAACCTTCATACATACATAAAATTATCAGACAAGAAACTTTTTACAGTGTAGATACATACTGGAATTATTTCACTTCTATTAATGGGGACCCACCAAATCAACAAGATAAACAATATATATTGGAATCTGCCTATAGAACTACGTCTTCCATTGTCTGGAGACTTTATACATGGAAATTTTTACATAGATCGTTTTATACACCTTTGATGATGAGTAAAATAAATAATAAAGATAATCTATGTAAGAGATGTAATGTAGAAATTAATGCTGACTGGGCTCATATGTTTTATGACTGTATAAAATTGAAAGAATACTGGAAATCAGTTAATGAATTTTAGCAGGCTCTTTTTACAGAAAATTTCATTATTTCTAAATCTCTTATATTATTCAACACACCTGTACCTCAAAGTGTTAAAAAGGTTAAGCTTCCCTTGTTATGGTCTATTTTAGCAGTGGCTAGGAAAATAATAACCAGAAATTGGATTTCAGATACACCTCCTTCGTTCAATGAATTTAAAAATGTTATGAATATAGTGTGCCATATGGAAATAAACACAATTAGGTCAAGAACAACTAGAAAAACATCTTATTATATTGTATGGGATAATTTACAAAATTTGTTAAAAAATCCTAATTTCAATAGCATGGTATTTTAGTTTAATTAATTGATCTGATTGTAGTGGATGTCTTTGTAAATACTTTAGTTGTTTTGTTGAATGTTATAATCATATCTATTTTTAATTACTTGTATAAAATTGTTATGATATTTCTCTTGTATGTTAAAACAATAAACCTGTTTAAAAATATATATATATATCAGATCAATATCCAATAGGAGATACATAAAAACATACAGCTTAAACACCAAGAACAAGATAGTCAGTACACAGAGTCCCAGCTTTGCATGCAGGGGTGTATGGTTCTAGTACTACAATCTGCAATCTACTTTTACTTGGAAAAGCACTGTTAAAAGTACTAATGTAATGATACCATATGTGTTAAACTATTTTTGTCAATCAGTGCACTGTAGCTGGTGTAGCATGCAAGTGTGACTGCATATAACCTGGGATACCACCCATGTATAAAACAAATGCAAAGAAAAAAGATTGTGGTACTACCTATGTATACCCAGGTGGCCCATACAGTATAGTCACACACCCCTTGCTACTGTAGTGACAGCACATAGAAACATGTTATGTACAAGAAACTAAATACACTTATTAAAGATGTCATTACCCTGCTAGTTTATCAGACTGGAATGTGATCAATGGTTACCAGAGATGAGCTATGCTTAGCAGATTTAAGCATTTCTTAAATGTAAATGCTAAGCAGATTTTCGCACTGGTAAGTAAAGCCTACACGGTGTAAGTGCCTATTCATTTAACCGTACATTAGCACCGCTTACCATTGTGCCAACCTGCACAAACATGCTTAAAGGTGCTCAAAATTGCCTTAATCACTCTGTATCCAACAGTCTTTGTTCTGTCTAGCAACAAAATAAACAGCCCTAGCGGGTCTTGAACTCAGAACCTTGCACCATATAGCCTGGGTATAGGATGTTTTCTCAAATATACCATTCTTTACAGCCAGTTTAAAATAGGGAAGAGAAACTATGCAATTATGAAGGACTGGTATCTACAAATATATATATATATCTGAAAATAAACATATACATAGAGAGAGAGAGATACATATGCATGGAGATACATATATGTGTATAGCAATATATAGATATATTACCAATAAATACTGAGGTGTGTGTGTGTGTGTGTGTGTGTGTGTGTGTGTGTATATATATATATATATATATAATAAATATATGTTTGGAGGGTGGCCTAATGGTTAGGTGCACAAGGTACAGGGTTTGAATCTCACAGGGTATAATTGGCTAGGCTTAAAATGTCTCACAAGGGCAGTTAGCCTAGAATTAATCTATGAACCTATGAACCTATATATATATATATATATATATATATATATATATATATATATATATATATATATATATATATACGCTACAGAATCCTGAAAGTTCAAAATACTGAACACTCAAAATACTGAAAACTCAAAATCCTGAAAACACACAGGTTACCAACACTCACTATATTCTAGCACAAGTACATACAGAAACAAATAAAATGCAAACTGTATTAGTGTTCTCCAAGCATAAGCATCCCCCATGTGGGGATTAAGTTCTCATTCCTGCTACTTAAATATATCAACTCCAAGATTGCACTTAGTGTAGTGAAGTACAGTCTCGGAGTTGATATATTTAAGTAGCAGAGGGTGTGGGGGTGCAGGGGGGCTTGCCCCCTGCATATAGTTGAAGGGTAATGTGTTTCTGTATGTACTTGTGCTGGAATATAGTGAGTATTGGTATCCTGTGTGTTTTCAGTATTTTGAGTTTTCAGTATTCTGAACTTTCAGGATTTTGGTCTCAAGATTTTGAGCTTTCAGGATTCTGTAGCACTCCCACATATAATATATATATATATATATATATATATATATATATATATATATATATATATATATATATATTTATGCATACATGTCCCAAAATGCCCATACAAACATATGCTGCTGATAGACCACACATAACTGAGGCGGCATGCACAGTTGGATACAAAAGGACCCATGACACTTGCATCTGCCCCCCCCCCACACACAGTCCAAATAAATAAGTGAACAGTACACTGCTACAAAATCATAGGGTGGCCACAGTGGTGCAGTTCTTAGCGTTGCTGCCTCACAGCAAGAGGTTCTCCAGTTCGATTCTCGGCTGGGGTGCCTTCTGTGCGTCTGCATGTCCTCCCCGTGGTTGCATAGGTTTCCTCTGGGTGCTCCGGTTTCCTCTCACATCCCAAAGACATGCTGTAAGTAGATTAGACACTCCAAATTGGCCCTAGGTGGTGAGTGTGTGCATGTGTGTGCCTTCTGTGGATGGTTGGGTGTCGGGTTGGCACCATAAAACTCCCCTGCCAATCATGAGCAGACAGGTGATCCACTGTGGCGACCTCTAATGGGGAAAAAGCCAAAAGAAGAAGAAGACACTGCTACAAAATCATGATAGGCCATAAACAATGGCCAGACATACAACAACCTCTTAGCAGAACAACTAAAATGACTAAACATAGCAAAGAGAAATACAACCAGCCAGTAAGTCACACATGTTTATTATACTGTGATGTCTTGGCCAAAGCCTTCAAGAAGTAAAACATTACAAGAAATACTTGTCTTAATCACAAGAAGCAATTAACATTTAATTACATATTTAAATACACAGCCTCCAATTACACTCCTCATTTATCCCATATTTAAATACACAGCCTCCAATTACACTCCTCATTTATCCCATATTTAAATACACAGCCTCCAATTACACTCCTCATTTATCCCATATTTAAATACACAGCCTCCAATTACATTCCTCATTTATCCCATATTTAAATACACAGCCTCCAATTACACTTCTCATTTATCCCATATTTAAATACACAGCCTCCAATTACACTTCTCATTTATCCCATATTTAAATACACAGCCTCCAATTACACTCCTCATTTATCCCCCTAAGGGATAAAGTAACACATTTAATATTAACACATTGAGTCTGTACATAACAATTGTCCTTTTATGAATGTTTCATCAAACTGAGGAACAGAACTTTTCCAAAACAGTACCTTGGAACCCACTACTGTCCCTATGGTGAGATTTACTCAAATGTACGGCTATAGAACTGTCATCTTTCTTAACAGTAATATGTTTCACATGTTCTAACAGCTTAGTTTTAAAACACGTGTTACTTTCCCCTACATAAAATATGTTACAAGGGCATCTAAAAGCATTCTCTATACACCAACCTCTTGGATGTACAGACTTCAACATGTTTTCCAGCCTTTCCCCTCAGCAGGAATGACAGCACTAAATAATGATAGACCATTATACCTATCAATTTCCTATTGTATGACATCTGGACAAAACCTGACATAATTGGTGGGCAGAAGCCCATATACGTGTCCATACTTGAAATATTGCTGTTATACACTGAGAAAGTTGCTGGTGTTACAGGGTTTGTTGTAACATATCTTTTCTGAGGGATATAAAGTCAGAAAAAACAAATGGATGTTAGTATTTGCAGATTGCAATCACCAGAGTATGCTACTGATTTGCCAAGGACAACACCTGTCAGGGGAACATACCAAACAGAACAGGCTAACCTGTGGCCATTATGTGGATAGCCCTACAGTGGAGAGCTATGCAGAGACAGAACTTTGTCAGACTGAAACCTATGCAGACGTTGCATGGGCAGACAAACCATATTAAACTAGCAGTATTTCAAACACATAACAGCAATACTCAAATTCTAGCCCTAAGTCTTAAACCTTCTCTACTATTTAGTTGGCTTGTCTCCACAAGTCTTGCTGTAAGAGGTAGTAGCCCACACAACTCCAGGATGTCTTCCTCACAAGTAAGGGAAAGGGCCAACACCCACATGGAGTACTCAGTTATAGGAGTGTGTTGCCATGACATTGGCTATTGGAAGCACTACACAGCTGCTCTGTATGCAGTTAGCAAGTGGGGAGCCCCAATAGGTGCACAGGCTATCACCTGGTCATGATCATCACCTAAAAAAGCCATGCTGGCATCTCTTCAAACCAGCTCTATCCCTGCAGTGCACACAGAGAGAAAGAAAACAAATAAAACATGAATTGGAAAAGAGAAGAAAATAAAATAAAAGGGTAAGTGGAACATGCAAGCATGTAACTGAATGTAGTACTTGGTCTGTAATAATAGGAAATATGATTTGGAAGAATATATGTCCCAACAAGACTTGCTGTACTAATGTCCTGCTGAACAGCTGCTATGGCCCTAGCATCTGGCCCTCTTTGCAGTGGAAGAGATCACAGCCATACCTCTCAACTGTACAGATCTTCACAGAATGTCCAGATTTTCCCATCATAGTTTTTTGTCTGTTCCTCCTGAAATCTGTACTTTTCTGGCAAATAGCTGAGGACTGAAGTCATCAAGTAATGACAAGCACTTGAGTTTAAGTCTCCACATCCTTAAGGAAATTCATGGTAATGCAAAATGTATCATTCTACAAACTTTTAAAGTTTGTAGCAGGAATATTTAAAGTTTGTCCCTATTTATCCCCCCATTCATTTTAGGCTTTGTCCAGATGTGATGCTCTAAGAGGTTGCGAGTTAGGCTCACACCTCAGGAGCCTGACTCACCCTGTGAAAGGACAGCTCACATATGACAACCACTGGGCTGTCTGTCAAACAGCTGTGACTGTGCCACTGCTAGGCCAGTTAATGGGATGTTATCCATATCCATATGTTAGTTGTGAATATGAGTATAATACATGTTTGTCTTGTAAAGCTAAGAGACCTATATAGGGCATGTGCATAGTAAAGTACTGTTGCAGACATGTGTGTTGAACTGCATGTGATATATTGAATTAATAATTTTCAACTGTACAGTGTTCTGCTGGACATTAAGCACATTTGTGACTAATATCTGTAGTCACATGCACATATACCTGTATGTCAACCAAACCATTGGCAAGTCTGTGAGCAATGACAATGTAACATAATAGCCTACTTATGACTGTTGGACATCTTCCAGGTTATCACAGTGATTCCAAAGCCTACTGTTCAATCAACGTACTAATGTATGGTGCAGCTATAGTAATACAGTATCAATACTGATGTCCATTTTATCACCCATTTATGTGTGCCATTGTCCAGATGTACTACTATAACAGGTTAAATATGATTGAGCAGCAGGACTGTAAATACAGTGTGCCATACTAACATAGAACAGAAATGTATATCAGGTATCCCCTGAGCACATGTATGTATGTGTATGTTCAGCTGGAAGGCACAAAACTAATCACATGGATTTCAAGCAGTCAAGTACATAGGTTGTGCATGTTGCACATGTGAGTAATATCAGTGTCAGTGCATACAACAGACATAAATGTGTACAGCTACTGGTTGTTGCATTACCCTAACACTGATATGGTTACTAGAGTACGCATGATTATCAGGTAGTTCTAGCAGAAGTGTCCAACTGTGTTAAGGCCTTCTGTCCATGCCTATCACTAACAGTTATATCAACACCTACATACAGTGGATATCGCAAGTGTACACACCCCTGTTGGAATGCAAGGTTTGTGTGGTATATGACAATGAGACCACGGAATATCCTTTCATAATGCTTCTCATCTTGAATGTGACCCCTAACCTGTACAATTCCATTGAAAAACAATCTAAGGTGTTTCGAGGAAGGTGAGAAACTATTGCCAAGTGAAGATGTGCCATGAAATTAGAGTCCTAACCAAGACAAAGGAATGCTGTAACTATCTAAAGAGGTGCTTACACAACATATCAGTTTAAGGGTGTGCATACTCATTCAACTGGATTATTGTACTGATTATTATTTCCATACATTCATAGGTTCATAGGTAGGTACTAGACTATTGACCCTAGGTCCTATACAAGCCTAGCCAAAAAGGTACCCTGGCTTTCGCCACCCAAGAAAATTATTTTCCTGGGCCCCTGTCAAGCAGAACCACAGAAGTGATCCTTGGGGTGAATTTCCTATTACCCATCCAATCATCAAGATTTTTTTTGAATAGTGTTAATGAGGAGCTCTGTTTGACAAAGATAGGTAGTCTGTTCCAGAGTATGGGAAGTCTTTGGGACAGGAATCTATCCCTCCAGTATGTTCTGTTTATTGTGGTGACAAGGTTTAGGTCCCTAGAGTGTGTAGCTCTGAGGGATTGGGATTTCTTTAAGTGGAGCATGTCCAACAGCTCTGGGTTTGACATAGCTTTGTACCTTAGACAGAGATCGCCTCTGAGTAGGTGATATGCGACAGAGTAAAGCTGAAGTTTTTTGAGATGGTCTGCGTAAGGCATCTGTTTGAGGCCAGTAATCCTCTTTGTGAGGTATTTTTGCAGCCTTTCCATTTGTTGTAGATGTCTTGTGAGGTACATACCAAAAGGGGCATTGTACTCTATAATGGGTCTAATGAGTGATGAGTAGAGGGGAACAATGACCTTTTTTTCTGAATGAGAAACCTTTTGTGATGAGGTGGGCCATGTAGAAGGATTTCCTGACCACTGTGGTGATGTGATTATCAAAAGAGAGACTACTGTCCACCTGTGCCCCAAGGTCTCTTATCACACTTTCGGTGTTAAGTAGACTACCGCCTATGTGGTAGTTCATGGGTACAGAGTTTTTACCAAAGGGGATGACAATGCACTTTTTGGCATTGAGCTTGAGACCATGTCTTTGACACCAGGCATCTGTCTCAGTGAGGCCCTTTTGTAGGATGTCCACATCGTTAGGAGTTTCAGTTATGGCTCCTAGTTTGCAGTCATCTGCTAATTTAGTTAGCCAAAGACCTTCTGTGTTAGCCTGTAATTCAGAAAAGTAGATACAAACAGGAGAGGACCCAGGACTGAACCCCGTGGTACTCCACTTGTCACTGGTCTGAAGTCTGATTTGGAGTCTGCTACTTTCAAGGTGTGGGTTCTGTCAGTAAGCCAGTTGGCAACCCATCTTGTGACATAGGGATTTATACTTAGTTTAGTGTGTTTATCTATAATTCCAGAGAGGGGGATGGTGTTGAATGCCTTGGCGAGATCTAGATAGGCTGTGTGAACCACCTTACCCTCATCTATGGCTTTGGTGACTACTTTAAAGAAGTCTATCAGGTTTAGGAGACATGATCTGCCTTTTACAAACCCAAACTGTGTGGGGTCCAGAGTTTGGAGATCTCCAATGTCTTTGTTTATGAGTTCCATGATGATAAGTTCCATGACCTTGCAGACGAGGCTCGTCAGGCTAATGGGGCGGTAGTTCCCGCGGTCTGTTGTGGCCACTCCCTTTGTGGAGTAGGATAACTGTCGCGGTGCATCATTCAATGGGCACAAAGCCTGAGGTCAGGCTATGATTGAACATGGTACTTAGGTGGGGTGCCAGTTCATTCTGTAGTTCATGCAGAAGGCAGCCTGGGATGTTGTCAGGTCCCATGGATGCTGTGTTCTTGGCTTTGGAGAGTGAAGTTTTTACCTGTGCAGCCGTGATTACAGGAACTTTGCATTCTTCCGGTATAAAGATGGGCCCTTTAGGGGGTGAGAGGGGGGTAAAGTTAGCACTGAACCTATCTGCCAGGATGTTGGCAATATCAGTTGGTTCTGTATATTTAGTGCCATTGTGCTGTAACTCAGAGCAGATCTGAGTATTGCCATTGAGATTCTTGACATAGCTATAGAATGCTTTGTGGTTGTCTTTAGAATCAGTGGCAATTTTGTTTTCATAACTAGCTTTGGAGGATTTTATCAGGAATCTCAGCTTCTTACTGAGGCTGACCAGGGAGTTCCTCCAATCATGGGATTTTACTCTTTTTTGCAACAGTTTCTTTCTTCTGTTGTAGAGTTTGTTTATGGCAGAAGACCACCAGATTGGCTTCCTTTTTTTGGAGGATAGCATATTGGTTCTGTTAGGGATAGCATGATCCATGCACTGGTGTAAGTGCTTATAAAATGCATTTGTGTAGGATTCAGCAGTCGTACCTCTATTGTCCATCTGCATGGGTGTTGTGAAGTTTACCACTTCTGTCTTAAGAAGCATGAGGTTGGCTTTGGAGAAATTTTTTACAGTTGTTTTCCTAATGGGGGTTGGGAGCAGGATGTGAATGTCTAGGGTGATTAGCTTGTGGTCGGATCTGACCAACGAGAAGCTGACCTCTGGTGTGGAACACTGGTCACCCATGTTGGTGATGACCAGGTCTAGGATATTGCTGCCCCTGGTGGGGGTGTGGATAAGTTGATCCAAAGCATTGGAACTGATGATTTCCAGAAAACGTTGAGCAAAAGAGTTGGTACATGAGTAGTTTTCCCAGTTAATGATAGGGTAGTTGAAATCACCCATTATTAGAGTGTTGGGCTGTACTTTACTATTTTCCAGTGTATCAAGAAAAGAGGAGTGAGAATCCTGGGGCATGGTGGGGGGTCTGTAGCAAGCTACAATCTGGATTGCGGTTTTGCCCAGAGTTAGTTGAACTTGGATAATCTCGGATGCATTATGCTGAGCAACTAGCATGTAGGTGTTGATTTCCTTAATGAATATGGACACGCCTCCACCTTTAGTGTTTCGATCCGGGTGTGGTGGCCGAAAGGTGTGGTATGAATTATAGCCTGGTAATGCAGGGGTGCTCTCTGGAGCTTTGAACCAGGTCTCTGTCACTGCACAGATGTCAATGTTCTCCATTTTAAGGAGTGCCTTGAGTGAGTGCATTTTGAGGTTTAGACTTCTAGCATTGAGTAGCATTACCCTCAGATTTTGTTTGCTTGTACCTGTTATGGTGGTGAATTTGTCATTTGAACCTTGCCTGAAAAAGGCACTATAGGGGTAGCAAGAGCCTTTGCCAGTACCGAAATCCCAAGGGCGACAGGTGCAGACCAGATTGTGATGTTTTCAATTAAATTGTACAGGCTATAGGTCACATTAAAGGTGGGAATTGTTGTGAAATGAGTTATTCTGGTGTCATGTTTCAATTGCACAAATACCAGGCATTGTAACAGGGGTGTGTGCCCTTTATATCCATTGTAGCTATATGGGCTCAGCAGTACCTGACCTGTATAACCAGCCTCCACCAAGGTAGACTAATTCCCTTTGGTGGACAGCAGCAATACACAAACCACATAATAGGTTGCTATATTGGCTATACAGGGGCACATAGGTGCAGGCAACAACTTGGAAGCAAGGCCACCTGTATCTGAGCAAGTATGTAAGTTCACAGGTGACTCCCTGTAAGGCTGACTATGACTACAAAGCAGACATATCCACACCACCAAGGACAATTGCAACAGTGTCTCCACATATGTTGTCAGTCTCAGGGGAAACAACACAACTCACCCTGTACTGGGGGTAAAGAACACCTCATGCACACATGACATCAACAGGATTACTAAATTGGAGTGAAGGGAAGTATAAATGGTAGTACACAGGTCAAAAATGGTGTAACCCACACGCTACGTGATTCTCATACAAACACACAAACACATCCAAACAGTTGACAGTAGGGATATTAGGATTTCTGCATATCTAGTTATTGCTACTATAGTGCTATGCAGGTATCATATGCACCACAGAGCTTATACATTCCCACCTAGTCCAAAGGTACTTCTAAGGTGGATGACATCAACAGGACTACTAAACTGGAGTGAAGGGAAGTGTAAAGGGTAGTACACAGGTCAAAAATTGTGTAACCCACACACTAAATGATTCTCTCTCTCTCTCACACACACACACACACACACACACACACACACACACACACACACACACACACACACACACACTTACCAGTATTGGGATTAGAACTCCTGCCTTTACCAGTATTTGGACTAGACCTCCTGCCTATCTAGTTATGTCTACTATAGTGTTACACAGTTACTGTATGGACTACAGAGCTTACTGAACTTTCACATGGCGAAAGCTGCTGATAACTGCACAGCTGTGGTAAAATGTTACAGGTGGCAGAAAGTCTGCCTTCACTTCCACCCTTACATTGTACTAGTTCTTTCTGTCTTGTACTTCAAATAGCATCATGGCTTGGCACTTTATCAGGTTATTGTATCAAGAAGTGTGGCACACCTGGGAGCTGTCAGCAGTACTCGTTCATCACAGAAGTAGCCCCAGTACTTACTAGTTATGTCCACCCCTCCTGGCATGATTCAAGTGCAGTTTCCTGTGCTTTCACCCATTAACCTGATGCACTTGTCCATTCTGAGGCACTGTTGGAACTGCCTCATGTACATAGACAACCCTCTAAACTCCAAACACTCAGACCTGTGAGAGTTACTCATATATCACCCAATGTGGACATATGCAGTCTCCAGCAAAGACTGGACTAGCAAGTTAAGATGATGAGATCAACACCTGCACCACACCATGTGGAACACATAGCTCACCATGACACCCACTTTGACAGCCATGAAATACAGTGAAAAGCCACACACCCACCTTCACAGATGCAATCAATGGACATTTACCCAAACAGCACAGACTAGCAAGACAGATACCCAGTCATACACCACAACATGGCACATGCCAAGGGGCACATATTTAACCTACACAGTGTGCCCCTCAACCTAAGATCCTAAGGCTAACCACCTTGCACAATACAGTGATCATGTGTAACTCAATACTGAGGCACACACACATATCCCACTCACTAAGTTGAATATGGAGTAGGTAACAGCCAAATATCTATCACATGCCAGCATCCAACACATGACACAACCAGGCATGGCACTCCACAACAACTACAAGTGTTAAGAAAATGTATAACTGCAATGTGCAAGCTTAGATGCATTTAGGGTTAAAAAATAAATTAATACGTTTATTCTGCTTGTTCTGTGTGAAATATGTGCAGCTGCAGAAAACCTTGATGAGAGAACAATTGATGCTTAAAAGTCTACCATGGTCAGCAGAATGTGTATTGAGGCCAGGATTGTATCTTGACCCTGGGCAAACGTATCATATCAAGAACTGAATAGCTGAAGAAATGTATGAAACAAAGGAGGGCTGAAATTAGCCCAAGGCCAGGTTGTTTTTCTCAAACATGTTTTGCAAAACAGCAATTTTCTGACCATGTCAGCAGTAAATCTAGCAATGTCTTCTTTTCTGACCATGTCAGCAGTAAATCTAACAATGTCTTCTCTTCTGACCCTGTCAGCAGTTAAACTAACAATATTTTCTTGTGTACATGCAAAGAACTGTATAAGAATAGCACGCTGAACCATGGAAAACCAGACAAACCTTGTGCCTACATGCTTTGTCTCCTTGCTGCAAGTAATAAAGGGTGCCTTACTTGAACCTTAAGTGCATTGATCTTTGTGTTTTCTTTAACAGATTGGTCCTTCGGACTGGAATCTTCTCTTCACCATGGATCAGACGGCCAGGTGGCTGAAACCATACGGGGAAGAAACCAAATTGGTTCTCCTACAGTATAAAGACCTCCAACTGAATTGTTGTCAAAAGAGGCCAGTCACCTTCTGATCTGTGACTGAAGGACGGGTTTTCCATGAATCAGCAATCAATCATGTTGGCTCAGGTAAGGGGAATCTACTTTTTCTGTTTCAAGATCAGGGATTAGATGTGTATTGTTTCTGTCAGATTGTATTTTCTTACAGTCAGGGATAGAAAAAGGTACAGTCTTGTCATAGATCCAGTGAAACAGATCAGTAGGCTTTAGACAGTCACCAAAGCCCACCATCAAGAAGGAAATTATGTCCTTCTTGGGAACGACTAATTTTTGTCGGAGCTGGATTCCAAACTATGTTTTGGAATCTGCACCTTTAACTGACCTTATTTACAAGACACCTATGGCAGCGCAGAACTTGTTACAGTGGACAATGGAAGCAGCATCTGCTTTCTGTAAGCTGAAACAGTTAATAGCCTCCTCTCTAGTTTTGGGTTTGCCCAATTACCATAAGAGTTTCTTCCAGACTGTAGATTGCAAGCAGGGTTATATGACATCAGTACTAACACAACAACATGGGGATAAGCAACGTCCCATAGCTTACTATTCATCACAATTAGACCCAGTGGCACGATCTTTGCCATACTTTGTACAGGCAGTAGTCGTGGCAGCAATGGCAGTGCAGGCTTCGGCTTCAGTAGTCTTATTTCCCCCACTCACTCTAAGGGTACCTCATGCAGTCACAATTATTTTATTACAAGAAAAAGTAGCATATCTCTCTCCTGCTAGGCATCTCTCCTGCATGACCATATTGTTGAGCCAACCTCATATGACAATTGAGCGATGTATGACCTTAAACCCTTCTACCCTGCTCCCAACTCCTGCAGATGGCACACCACATCGCTGCCTGCAAATAATCGAGCAGAAGACATTACCTAGGAAAGACCTCACGGATGTCCCCTTGGATAATGCTGAGGTGACATACTACATGGATGGCTCGTGCAAAAGGGGCCCTGCAGGACAGAACCTAGCAGGATATGCAGTAGTCTCTGATACTGAAGTTATAGAAGCAAAATCCGTACCGTATCATTTATTTGCACAGGCAGCAGAATTGATTGCTCTGACACGAGCATGTACCTTAGCAAAGAATAAGTGTGTAAACATCTTCACTAATAGTCAATACGTTTTTTCCACTGTACATGTATTTGCACAACAGTGGAAAAACCGTGGAATGATAACATCTACTGGCAAACCTATAAATCATGCGCAGCTTATTTTTGATCTCTTAGAATCCATTCAATTGCCTCGAAGGGTAGCTATTTGCAAATGTACAGCTCATACTAAACAACAGGGCATAATTTCAAAAGGTAATGCGAGAGCTGATGCAGCTACAAAACAGGCAGCTACAGAGGTATTCCTTCTAGATAAGGAATTACAGCCCTCTGAAACCTTGAATTTAGATATGTTAAAAACAATGCAGACACTCACTATGCAAGCAGAAAAACAGTGATGGATAAGACGAGGAGCAATCCTCGAGAAGGGGCTGTACATCTCTAAGGAGGGAAAACCAATACTACCCTCTAACCTGTTCCACTATACGGCATTGTTGAGTCATGGGCAGTGCCATGTCTCAACAGGGGGGATGGTACAGCTGGTGAACCAGGTGTTCACAATGTACGGATTTACAAACTATTCTAAAAAATTTTGTTTAATGTGTCAAATCTGTAACAAACACCATGCACAGGGGGCAATAAAGCCTAAGCAAGGGAGTTTTCCCACACCACCATATCCGTTTCACACTATCTGTATGGATTTCATAGAACTAAACAAATGTGAAAACAAGAAGTACTGCCTTATCATTATATATATATGTTCTCCAGGTGGGTGGAAGCTTTTCCAACCAAAAATCCAGATGCAGCTACAGTAGCAAAGGTACTTGTTAAGGAAATTATTCCTAGGTTTGGCATTTCAGAGAGAATATATAGTGACAATGGTACGCACTTTGTAAATCAAACCATACAGCAGCTGAGTAAGTTTTTTGGTATTTCTCTTAAAAATCATTGTGCATATCATCCACAGTCTGCAGGGCTGGTTGAAAGGCATAATGGCATACTGAAAAGCAAACTAAGGAAATTGATAGCTGAAACAGGAAAAACCTGGCTGTACTGTTTACCTTTGGCATTGCTGAGCATGAGGACTGTCCCTACAGCAAAAGGACTAACTCCTTTTGAAAAGCTGTATGGAAGGGCTTATTACACACCCCAGTGGAAACCCCTCATGTCATCAGACCAGGAAGCTGATTTCACACTAGCTGAATATATGAAAAAGTTGTTGCGTTCTAAACATCTGTTGCAGTTTAATTCTGTTTCAGGTCAGAAGCAAGTCAAAACCTCGGAAGTGACAGTGACACCAGAAGACTGGGTGTGGATTAAAATTGTGAAGAGAAAAAACTGGGCATCCCCAAAATGGGAAGGTCCCTACCAGGTACTTATGTCAACACCAACTGCAGTTAAGCTCACAGAGCGGGCTTCGTGGATCCATCTGACACACTGCAAGCTAGTAAAAGACTTTGAGTTGGGTGAAGATCTTACCTCTCCACTGGGATCCTAAGCACAAAGTCTGGCTACAAAGGGGGGTCAGATCAATAGGAACTGGCTCATCTCAACCCCAGTGAAGCAACCATCGGTGCTGAAGGTCCTATTAGGGAAGAGAGTAAGATCGACAGAACCCAAAATGAAGACTGATTTCCATCCCTTTGGGAAGAATGGAGAAGATAAGGACAATATGGAGCAACCATTCCCGCAGAAATATTGCACGACCATCCTATTGGCCATCATTGTAACAGTAATCTTTTTGTTATGGCCATTTCTCTTCTCTGCTACACAAGTAGAACTAAGTAAGCATACAGAGTGGCACCCAAACTTCAATACTTACCAGGCAATCAAATATGTGTATGCTGAAACCTTCAATGTTTCAAATTGCTGGATCTGCACAGCTTTACCAACAGCATATGGGGGATTACTGCTAACTTCAGTTCCCCTAGGGGCTAATAAGACCTGGGAAAACCTAATTCATGACACATCGAATGTTACATCAAAAGATAAAGTAGCATTACAATTGTCTATTCGTCAAAAGGGAACTGTGTGTTTTCATAAGAATGATACAGTCAGGGTAGGATGGAGCCATTGCAATGTAACAGTTCCTTATAGATGCTACACTAAACCTGATAACACCGGATCTTATTGCAATACAAACTATGATTCATTTTTTGAATTGATGCATAAAACAGTTGAGGAAGTAAAACATGATTCTGTTCTCTACAAACAACTGTCTATAATTGACAGAAAAATGTTTCACGCAGGACAAGTGTATGTTTATAGAAAAGCTACCACTAAAGTAGAAGATTGTTACTTTATATGTGGAAGAAAAGCATATAAATGGCTACCTGAAAACTGGTCCAGTAGCTGTTTTTTGGGGTACCTGGTTCTGGCCATATGACACACGGCAGTTTTACCTCAAGGAAAAATGCGGAATGTCCGACAAATTAAGAAACCTGCTAATCCAGTGGGACAAATCAATGCACCTTGGAAATACCATCATGACTTAGGCCCTGGAAATAACAAAGGACTATCGCACATGGATCTGGGTGATGAAGTCATATCGTGGGCAGGCATATTACCAGCATATGGAGCAACAAAATCAATCTGGGAGCTGAGAAAACTATCTAAACTTCTTGAAATAATGAGTAATGCAAGCTTTTCTGCCCTAGAATTGGTAACTGATGAACTAACTTCCATGAGAACAGTGGTACTTCAAAATCGCATGGCTCTTGACTTCACCCTAGCGGCAAAAGGAGGTACGTGCCCTTTAATCCAGGAGGAGTGCTGTTCGTACATTCCTGACAACAAACACGAGATAGACAACCATCTTGAAGTAATTCAGCAGGTGTCAGCCATGACCAAACCCATTGACGGACTTTTTCCAAAAATGGTTCGGGGGTTGGGGCAGCATCTTGATGAATATTCTGATTGCCATCTGTGTAGGAATAGCCTTACTGATGGTGTGTGGATGTTGCTGCATCCCTTGTATAAAAGGACTAGTTAAGAATATAGTAGACATTTCAGTTTCAGAAACTTTATACCAAGATGCTGAATTCGAGGAATTACTTAAAACTGAAAAAAATGCTTTCACAGGCTTAAACTGAATGACTCTCTAACTGCAAATCCTAAGTAGGAAATGGTTATGAGAAAAAAAACTGTTTATGCTTGTTTTGAAGGAAGAATAAAGTATTAAAAGGGGGGAAATGTTAAGAAAATGTATAACTGCAATGTGCAAGCTTAGATGCATTTAGGGTTAAAAAGAAATTAATATGTTTATTCTGCTTGTTCTGTGTGAAATATATGCAGCTGCAGAAAACCTTGATGAGAGAACAATTGACGCTTAAAAGTCTACCATGGTCAGCAGAATGTGTACTGAGGCCAGGGTTGTATCTTGACCCTGGGCAAATGTATCATATCAAGAACTGAACAGCTGAAGAAATGTATGAAACAAAGGAGGGCTGAAATTAGCCCAAGAGCAGGTTGTTTTTCTCAAACATGTTTTGCAAGACAGCAATTTTCTGACCATGTCAGCAGTAAATCTAACAATGTCTTCTTTTCTGACCATGTCAGCAGTAAATCTAACAATGTCTTCTCTTCTGACCATGTCAGCAGTTAAACTAACAATATTTTCTTGTGTACATGCAAAGAACTGTATAAGAATAGCACGCTGAACCATGGAAAACCGGACAAACCTTGTACCTACATGCTTTGTCTCCTTGCTGCAAGTAATAAAGGGTGCCTTACTTGAACCTTACGTGCATTGATCTTTCTGTTTTCTTTAACGAGTATCACTCTGTATCCATGTGGGTGCAAATTACTTGGGACACACCTCCCTGGACTACATGACAAGAGACATGGTTGAACTCTCTGATTATGTCATCCAGGCAGGTGCAACAGTAGCCCTGAGCAGTGTACTGCCATCACTCCGAATGATGCTGCGGTACTATCAACAGATGATTGACTGCAACATTGGCTTACATGTTTTGCGTCATTCTCAGGGATCCAGTACCTCTCTGCTTGGGATGACATGATTGACAGAACCCAATGACTTTCCACAGATCTCCTACATCTGTCAGCACTGGATTTCCAGGTAGTGGCTAGGTGTCTTGCCACCCATATGATGCCTTATTAGGCAGTGTTCCTAATGTAATTGCCACATTAACAGCTAGACATGTATGCACTCTGAGGGTCATGCTGCTCAGCAGTAGACATCTAACTGCCAGGATGCAGTCACTCAATGCACTCATTGGCGTGGAGGACATTAACATGTCTGCTGTAATGGCGAGGTGGTTCACAGCAGCAGACAGCAGCCCTGCAGTATCAGGCTATAACGCATTCCACTGCTGTCAGCCTCCAAACATGGATCACACCACACCTCCACATTCATTATGGATAGGAATACCTCCAGACTAGTATCCCAGCATAATGCATTGGGAATACTTCTGGTACAACTGCCTTGGGGTAACAGTGCAATCCAGACCATAGCCTGCTATGGGTCCATATCTATGTCCATAGTCTGTCAATGCACATTCCTCAACACTCTGCCATATATGATGGCCCAATGCAACACTGACATAGTATGAGACCTCAACTACCCCTCCATCACCTGGGGAAATTAGCCAAGTGCCATTACAGTGGCCCAACACTTCCTGGGATTCATCATTTCCAATGCCCTGGACCGAGTCATACTGACCCCAGTAGAGGATGCAATAACCTTGACCTGTGTTGACTAATTAAATATGGGACTGTTGCTCATCCACAGTTGTTGATCCCTGCAGGGTGAGATCCACACAAGCTGTAATCAACATGGAACTCAACAT
Source organism: Protopterus annectens (assembly GCF_019279795.1). Lineage (NCBI taxonomy): Eukaryota > Metazoa > Chordata > Ceratodontiformes > Protopteridae > Protopterus > Protopterus annectens. Next base: position 1,766,838,968 of record NC_056726.1, on the reverse strand, counting down.
GTCAGCCACACCCGCCCACAAAGGTTACCACCTTGCATAACCTCTCCAAAGCAGACTTTGCAGCAATGAAAACAGTGGTGGATGACCTAACTGCATCCATGGCAATGGGAAATAGCTGCACAACTGTTGAATCATACACATGTGCACTGTACAAACAGGTACATGAATGCATGGTACTAGCCAGACCCAATAGAACCAATACACTGTCCTCCAAACACTGAGAGACAATGTGATGGTACCCTGCCATTACTAAAGTGTACAACAGAAGGATGACACTGTTGCAGAGAAAGGTGGTGTCCCATGACTGCTGAACTCCTTTATTAGCCTCAAACACAACTTGGGATCTGTCATGGAATCCCCTACAGGCATCTATGAAGGCAGGCATGCAGCAGACACTGACAGCAATCACAACAGCCTTTGATAGTTACATAAACAGCCTCCACAGCATTAAACAAAAGTGATGTGAGTTACTGCACAATGCTAATACCTATCCTGAGGCAACAGATACTGGCCACAGTCTTGGCAACACATTCAGTGCCAGCTGTACCCCTCTCTCCCCCCACAAGTGAAGTGCTGAGTGAATGTGTTCTCACATGATGTATCCTGTTTCTGTTCTAGGCATCTGTGTGTCACCAGGATGTGACCCTGCAGCAAGACCAAGGGGTATGGCAGTGTGGTAACACATCCACCATGTCTTAGGCAGGGTACCGCTGTATCTGCATGGATTTCCCAGGTCTGTACCACAGTGATTGCATATGCCTCACAGATTATAGGGTTGTGGGTTATACATAGGTATATGTTGATTTACAACATATGTTGTAGAGTGGAGAATGGTATGTGTTGTGATTTGGACACACCTACGATTGCTAATAACCACAGCCACAGGGGATATTCATCAACCAAACACAATGAGATTACTATTTACACACACACACACACACACACACACACACACACACACACACACACACACACACACACACACACACACACACACACACACACACACACACACACACACACACACACACACACACACACACACACACACACACACACACACACACACACACACACACACACACACACACACACACACACACACACATTTGCCAGTATTGAGATACATAGGTTCATTGCTTCATAGGTGTGTAGCAGGTGAATGGGCCTGAAGGCTCTACAAGGCTAGCCCAAGGGAATACCCTGGCATCAGGCCACACCTCTCAGCTGTACAGATACACCCATGAGGCAGTACCTAGTGTGGCTCAGGAGTATAGTCACTGGAGTGGCCCCCAGGGGTGGGTATTGTATTCCCCATCCACTCATCCAGATTTCTGTTGTGGGTGGCCACTGATGTGCACTGCTTCACATGTATGTGGTTTATATTCCATAACATGGACAGTGTCTAGGTTGTGCATCTGTCCCACAAGCATCTCCTTTGAAGTGTGGAAGTGTGCTTGAAGTCTCTGGGAAATGTTATGTGGACAGATTGGTATCTTCAGATGTAGCATTCCTGACCTAGTTTGGTGAGACATGGCTGTGTAACTGAGATAGTGATTGCACCTACATAGACAGTCTGATATGAGGATTAATTGGAATTATTGTAGTCTGTCCATACAGGGCATGTGTATAAGGCATGGTATTTCCTTTGTGGGGTATGTTTGCAGACTCTATAGTTCTTGCATGTGTCCAGTGGGTTCATGGTAAAATGGCCACTGTACACATTGATTGGGCTACTGAGGGGATGGTACAGGGTGACCATGTACTTTTACTTGCTGAATAACACATAGTCAGGAGATGCAACACGTCAAAGTACTTTCTGATGTCAGTGGCACTGTTGTGGTCAACAGGCAGTTGACTATCAACCTGTGTTCCCCATTCTGTTATAACAACGTTGCTGTTCAGTGGACTACCACCAATGTATTACTTCATGTGAGCCATGGTGTTCCCAAAGGTAATGACAGAACATCTCTTGGCATTGATGTACTATCCAGGGTTCTGATAACAGTCATAGGTGTCAAGTGTCCTTTGTGCATGATGTCAACAGCACATGGATTGGGAATGCTACCACCCACCTTACTGTTTTATGCAAACATTTTCAGCCAGGGTGGTTTGTGTTCTCCTGCACCTCAGAAGGGTAAATTCCAAACATGAGAGGACATGGGTCCGTACCGTGTGTGACACCAGTCATGTCTGGTCATCGGTTTGACATGGATTCCACTGCAGTCACATTGTGGGTACTATCTGTGAGGCAGGCTGCAGGAGAACTACTGATATAGTGGTCGATGCCTAGCCAAGTGTGTTTATGTATGATTCCTGGGTGGAGAGTGGTCTCTGAGTATTAGAAGGGTTACATATATTGTTAACTATTCCATACTGTCACATAGTCATTGCACATGGCACTACACATTTAGGGCTGTGGATTGTCTACATCAATCTCTACAGTGTTTGACAACTGTTGGCCTTGTAATTTGGAGATTGCAACATATACTAGGTAATCAATATAATAATTTAGCAAAACCTACCCCCCAATGGATCCTGTTATTACACAATCACACCACCACCCACATAGAATACTGATGACAGACAGAGACACACACCCACACCCTTGCCAGTATTGAGTTTCAGTCCCCTACCTATGTATTGCTACTACAGTGTTACACATTTATTGCGTGTGCCACAGAGCTTATAGGATGGATGTTGTCCCAAGGTACTTCTAAGGTGAAGAACATCACTAGCCCTTGTAAATACTGGCAATGGGTGATGTAGTGGGTGAGAGATTTCATAAAATACTTTACCCTAAACGCACATTTATTTATTTATTTATTTATTTGCAGTTGTTTAACCAGGATAGTCCATTGGGCCAGAAGAACCCGTTTTCAATGGAGTCCTGGGGAGAAAAGCTCCACATACAGATTTACACACAGGTTAATTAAACAAACATAGATTACATAGGTTACATATGAAGCAAGACTAAATTGATATACACACATAAAATGTATGAAGACTACATAGGTAAAAAAATTGTTTCAATCAAAAGTTAAAACTTTTTTTTTTTTTTTATTAGTAGGGAGTTATATAAGAGAAGGAAACAAGAATTTGTAGCCTGGGATTAGAGAGTAAGGAAGGGAACAGTGAAGAAGTAAGTGTAAGTCATGAGGGATGGGAGCAGGAGCATTCCCATGTGGAAGTTAGATAAGAGTGGAGTGATTTTTTAAAGGATGGGAGGCTAGAAGTGGTACGAATGGGGGGGGGGGAGGGAGTTCCATAGGCGTGCCAGAGAGTGAGATAGGAGGTATTGTCCTGGGGGGTGGAGTGGTCTGTGCACTTCTATAAGGTTTTGATTGTTAGATCTGAGAAGCCTTTGTGTGTGATGCATTTTAAAGGTAGTGGAGAGAGAGGGACAGAGGGAAGGTTGGAAAATGAGTTTATGAGCATAGGTGAGCTGGGTGTAGGAGAGGTAGTTAGGAAGTTCAAGCCAGTTTAGTTTGTGAAGAGATTCACAGTGATGGGTTGAGGATTTGTTGCTAGTAGCGAATCTGGCTATTTTATTGTAACAAGAGGACAGTTTGGTTTTGAGTGATGACTGTAGGTTTGTTAGAAGAGGGGCTCCATAGAGAAGGGAGGGTAGGAGAAAGGAAGTAGAAAGAGTAAGTTTAGTAGTAGAGGTGAGGAACCGATTGTATCGATAGAGCATGCCAAGTTTTTGGTGGGTTTTTTTTATGTTTAGTAGTAGGTGGGAGTTGAATTTGAGCCTGTCATCTATTTGAACTCCTAGTAGTTTGGTTTCAGTTACCAGCTCAAGAGGTGTTGTATTTTGGCTGGTAATGGAGAATAAGTTTCGGTTGAAAGTCTTGGTTGTAGAAGAGGTAAAGATCATAAGTTTAGTTTTAGCAGCATTGAGTGCTAGATGATTGTCTTTCATCCATAGTTCTGTGGTAGAGAAAGCATCCTGAGTTTGTTTTAAGAGGACTGGTATAGATGGGGCAGCACAGATGATTGTGGAATCATCTGCATATTGGATAATGTTAGCATGAGGGATAGAGTGGTAGAAGTCATTAATGAAAATGTTGAAAAGTAGGGGGCCCAATATTGAACCTTGTGGGACACCAGTGGGGGTAGCAAGAAAGAGGAGGTGGCCTTTTTCCATATGACAGCTTGTTGCCTGCTTGAGAGATAGCTGGTGAACCATTTGAGGGAAGAGGGGGAGAGGTTTAGGTTAGTTAGTTTAGTAAGGAGTAGGTTATGAAAGATAGTGTCGAAGGCCTTAGAGATCGAGAAGGATGGTAGATACAGTGAGGCCAGAATCTCTAGCTTTATTCACAGTTTCAAGGAAGGAAAGGAGGGCAGTCATAGTGCTATGATGCGGTCTGAAGCCATGCTGGGTGGGGGTTAATAGGTTGTTGTCTAAGAGATAGGGGAGGAGTTGAAGGTGGATACATTTCTCTAGGATCTTTGAAATGGGAGAGAGAATAGCGATGGTGAATGGAAATGTTAGTATTATTTCCACCTTTGTGCAGGGAATGATGTAGGCTTTTTCCAGATTTCAGGAACAAGACCTTCCTGGATAGAGTGTTGATTAGGATGCTGATAGGGAGGGCAATGGCATCAGCAGCTATGCTGAGGAAGAATGGGGGAATGTTATCAGGGGCATTGGTGCATGGTTTTAGTTTCTGTAGGAGTTTTCTTATAGTAGATGTGGGTATAGGTTTAATGAAAAATGGAGGGGGTTGTGTGTGAGAAGAATGTGAGAAAGGATTAGGGAGGGGGGCTGAGAGAGGAGAAGTCGAGTTAGGAGGCAGATTGTTATTTGAAAAAGAAGAGGTCAGTTTGGAAATAGAGTCAATGAAAAAAGTATTGAATTGAGTAGCAAGATCAGAGTCTTGTACATTTGGGGAGGGGTTAGGGTTTTCTGTGGTACCAGGTTTTAAGAGGGTAGCTATACCTCTCCAGAATTTTTGTGGGTTGGTACTATGGTTGTCTTGAAGTTGGACAAAGTAGGTCACGGTCTGCTGAGATAAGCTTTTTCACTGAGTTGCGAAGCGTCTTGTATGCATTAAGGTTAGATGTAGACTTGTTCTTCTGGAATTGTGTCCAGGCTTTATCTCTAAGTCGCATGGTGGCAAGAGTACTTTTAGTAATCCAGGGTGTGGTTCTCTTTTTTATTCTCTTGGTTATTAATGGAGCATGAGTATCTAGGAGATGTAGGAAGGTTGTATTAAAGTGAGTTATTGCATTTGCTAGTGGTAGGGTTTTTAGGGGATACCAGTTAAGTGATTTAAGTGTGGCAGAGAAAGACTCAGGGTTAAAGTTTTTATGACATCGGGTGGTTAAGTAAGTGTGAGAAGCTAGTAAGGAGAGGGAGAACGTCTTGTAAAGATGGGAAGGTGGTCACTGAGGGAATCAGGGAGGATTCCACTGTCGGGGTAGTTGTGGGGGTGGGATACTAAAATCCAGTCTAAAATGCTTCCACTAGTGAAGTCTTTTGTTGGTCTAGTTATGGAGTTGATGAGTTGGGAATAGTTGTATAGGTTGATGTTGAGGGGGTGAGTAGGGGACTGAATGGAAGACCAATTGATATTGGTGTCTCCCATGATTATAGTTTCGTTACAGATGTTAGTTGATAGCCAGGAGAGGAATTCTTGAGTATTGGGACATTGTCTCCAGGGGAATATAGAGGAGGCTATATATATAGATTTATGTTTATTTAGCTGAAGGTGAGCTAGTATTACTTCTGTATTAGAGAACCTTGGTATGGTTTTATTGTAAGGTGTTATAGATAGGGAGGAGGAGTAGATTAGGCCACACCACCACCCTTTTTTGGTTCTGTCTGCTCTCATAATAGAGTAATTGGGTGGTAATATCTCTTCATTTTTTATATTTGGTTTTAGCCAGGTTTCAGATATGGCTAGGATGTCTGGTTTGTTATGGAGTAGCCAGGCATGGAGATTTGGAATTTTGTTAGCTAAACTTTGTTAAAAGCGCTGCAAGTAGGATGGATTTATTGGTAGAGGAGGAGGTGTGTGGGCCTGGGTTAGGGTGTATATCACCGGATAAAAGTGTTGAATTTAGAAGTCGAGTTAAGTAGAGGAGGAATTTGGGTTGTTTGGATTGAGAGGTGTAAGTAGATAGAATAGTAGGAGGTATGGAGGGTAGAGTAGTTGATGAGGTTTTCAGAGGAGAGTAGTTTAAAATGTAGACATAGTTTATTGTTGAAGGGATACAGTTCAGGGGAGATAGAACTGAAACACTTGAATGGTGAAGAATAGAGGGGGCAAGTTGTTTGTGAGAGGGGTGAGTATGTGATAGGATGAGGTTGGGTAAGATAATAGATATAGGTAAGGTTTAGGAGGAGAAGTAGTTGAATTGGGAAGGATGAGTATTTACCAGGCATGTTGAGGTAGAGATGAGCAATATAGAGGTATAGAGAAGGAGGAGGGAGTGATAGGAAGGGGTGGTTGTGTGAAAGTGGGAGGAGAAAATAGGAAGAGGAAGGGGTGGAGTTCAGAGGTTGGAGAGGAAGTAGGAGTGGTTAAGTGGTATAAGTGTAGATGCACTGGGGGTGGGTGGGATTTGGGGGTAGGGCAGCGGAGTGAGATCAGAGGGCTAAACGAGCGGGTAGAAACAAGGACAAGAAGTTAGAGAGGAAAAACTATCAGCAAAGCAACTAGCTACAGGTTAGAAAGGTAGGATCTGTGTGGAGAGGAACTGGGATGTTACAGGAGTATACTGAAAAGGAGAGCCAGAGGGGTAAAGTACTGAAGAGGTACAAGGTGGGTGTGAAGACGATCAGATTAAGGGCATTAGAAAGTAGTTGAGCTTACAGAGCGTAGAGCAGAGAGAGGCAGAGAAACAGGGGAACAAACTGGAGTGGAACTGTGGTAGAAAAGATGTATAGTAAGAGGGAGTCTAAGAAAGTGGGGAGGGGGGATGGCTGATGGGTGGATAGAGAGGAGAGGCAAGGGGTAGCTGGCTGCTCAAGCACACTGCGAACTTTGGAGCCCTAAAGCAAGTAGTAGACAGGGGTCCGATTTACAATGTGTACTTAGCACATAACATACTTTCTTTCTTCCTTGTTAAAGGGTGATGAAAATGGAAGCTGGAAGTTGAGGTCGCTGGACCTTGGTTAGGAGTCTTATCTCACCAGGTAGGTAATTGGTGGTAATAGAAGCAGGAGAGAGTAGAGCTGGGTACTTAGGGCAGGAAGGGAGACAAATAAACAGAAAAGACAAGTTAGTAATGCAGTAGATAAACAGCAGTAAAACTTAGCAGTAACAAAATGCAACATATCAAGCATTCACATTTAAGTATAAGGTAATTACCTATATCTATGCAATCTAAGCAAATCTCTAACAATTCAAAGAAACAGTCGTTTAGGAAGTTGCAAATACAGTATTACAACACCTGCATTTAAGTATGAGGTAGATAGATACATACATTAGGCATATTTCACGTGTCTCTATCAAAAGCAGAGGGCTAGCATTCAGGGCAGTTTCACAAGCAAAATCAATAATAAGGTCAGCATTTAGCAGTCCAGGCAGAATAGGATATATGTTTTCCCAGAAATAGCCTGTAAGTGGAAAGCTTAAGCAATAAGGATAGAATGAGCGACTATAGAACACTCAGTCGAGGTTCCCAAGTGAGCGTATTCATTTCCAGTCAGGAAAGGTTGTGAGCCTCAGTTACAGTTCCCCAGGGCGTCATATCATTTGCACGTGGGTGGCGTACTTGTAAAAGGCGTTTTAGCTATATGCACCTTAAACACATAAAACAAAAACACTTTCCCATTCGCAACAACAAATGTTACTGGAGAGGGTGTTAGCCTGTACGGCTGTAATTAGTGTAAGATTTACCGGACTGTTCAAACCTGCTCTGAGTGGGTGGCGTGGTTGAAAACATCCGAACTTGCTGTAGAAACACTGTGAGGTTTTGGTTGGTCTAATTTACAGTCATATATTCGCAGGGACCAGTGTTCGCTTGCGGGGCTGTAATCAGGAAGGAAAAATACCTGGGGCTGTAAGTAGGGAAAGAAAAAAACAAGACGGAATGCACGGTTTCCTAGCCACGTGGGTGGCGCAGTTTGCAATAGCCGAGTGGGCTATAATCTTGATGTTACTTGCTAGATAAGCTAGATCCAGTGTTGTTGGTCATAACATACAGAGAACAGGAGTTCGCATGCAACATGTACTAGGCAAGTAAGCAACAATGCTGATGATAATCTGATTAAGCCAAAAACAAGTGGGCAAGGGCAGTAAGCATAAAGTCACAAGAACAGCTCAGCACATTACAGAATAGACCCAGAGTATCCCAAAATAAGATAGCGGACTTAGGATTTACAGGCAGTATAGCTTTAACCTTTATGAGGTTCAGAAGGATACAAATACTGCCGTAGCAGAAGCAGACTAACCAGTTATGAGCAGCCAAACCTGGCCAGCATGGGGCAAAAAAAAAAAAATACGATCCACAGGAAAGATACAGTCACTCAAACACTATGAAAAACAAAACAACAACTAGTGTTTCTGCAGAACAAAACCATTTAGAACGCTGCACAACTGTGAAACGCTAATGTCGCTAGGTACTAGGACATAAACCATGAGTCCATCAATAACGCTAAACAGTTAGAAAAACGCAACTACAAATGTAGTTAGCCAGGCGATGAGACAAACACAGTAATTCACAGTAAACGCTGTAATAGCAAGAGAATGCATACAATCATACGCTGTAATATCTACAGAATGCATATAATCATAATAAGCCAGGCAATGAAACCACTGACACCACTTACCAGGGGCAAAGACGCTAGGGCAGAGCGGTAGCAGCCAGACACAGTGTTAAGGAGAGCTAACAGAAAGATGGCGCCTCGTACGTTAAGGGGTATAAATAACTTCCCCGGGAACTAGAGGCAATGGGGGAAGGCGTGGAACAGTAAGGAGGTTTGAACCTCTACCTATGTATGCTTTCAGACCTTTATGTTACGCATTTACCACATGCACCACTGAACTTACATGGTTTAGGGCTGCCAACAGGTACTTTTAAGGTGAATGATATCTGCAGGACTGCTAAAGGAGGGCACTGAGAAGTGTAATGGGTGCAAATGGGGCCAAACTCTTTAAGATACGAGCACATATATATATATAGATAAATATATACACACACACTTGCCTGGAATGAGATTCAAACCCCTACCTATGTAGTTATTGCTACTACATTGTTACGCATGTAGCACATGTGCTCTGGAGTTTATAGGTAGAACAGTGTCCAAACATACCTCTAAGGTGAGTGACATCAGCAGCCATTGTAAAGTATTACACTTTGAAATGTACTGGCTGTGTATGGACACAAAATACTTCAACCTACAGATATACACACACACTTTTACAGTTGCTGGTACAGAGATTAGAACACCTACCTAAGTAGGGTTTTGCACTACAGTATCACACAGTTATTGCAAGTGCCAGAGAGCTTATATGTTGGAATGCTGTCCAAAGGTATCTTTGAAGGTGAGTGACATCAGCAGCAGTACTTAAAGGAGGGTTAGGAAAGTGTAGTGAGTATGAATGGCCTCAAAATCATGTCTCTACAAAGGAACACACACTCTCTCACAGAAATACACACATTTTCACACTTGCCAGGAATGGGATTAGAACTCTTACCTAACTAGTTTTTTGCACTATAGCATTACACAGTTATCACAAGTGCCATGGAGCTTATATGCTAGAGAGTTATCCAAAGGTATCTTTGAAGGTGAGTGACATCAGCAGCAGTGCTAAAGGAGGGGTAAGGGAAGTGTAGTGAGTGTGAATGGCCTCAAAATCATGTTTCCTATTATCTCTCTAACACAAACACACACATTTTCACAGTTGCCATGACTGGGATTAGAACTCCTATCTAACTAGTTTGCTACACTATAGCACTACACAGCTATCGGAAGCAACACAGAGCATATATGTTTGAGAGCTGTCCAAATTATCTTTGAAGGTGAGTAACATCAGCAGCTAAAGGAGGAGTAAGGGAAGTGTAGTGAGTATGAATGGCTTCAAAATCATGTCTCTACAAAGACACACATTCTCACTCACACAAATACACATGTTTTTACAGTTGCCAGGACCAGTATTAGAACTCCTATCTAACTAGTTTGCTACACTATGGCATTATGCAGTTATCACAAGCACCACATAGCTCACATATTGGAGAACTGTCCAAAGGTATCTTTGAAGGTAAGTGACATCAGCAGTAGTGCTAAAGGGCAGGTAAGGGAAGTGGAGTGAGTGTGAATGGCCTCAGATTCATTCATCTAGAAACACACACACACACACACACACACACACACACACACACACACACACACACACACACACACACACACACACACACACACACACACACACACACACACACACACACACACACACACACACACACACACACACACACACACACACACACACACACACACACACACACACACACACACACACACACACACACACACACACACACACACACACACACACACACACACACACACACACAAAACTTTACATTTGACAGGACTGAGATTACAATTGCTACATGGATACTTATATGTATTATAGTGTTACACAGTTATGACAAGCACCACTGAGACTATAGGGGTGAGGGCTAACAAAAGGAATTTCTACAGTGAATGACATCAGCACATCATGTGATATAGGCCAATGGGATGTGTAGTGGGTGGGACAGGCCTCAAAATGGGATTCTCTCTGTTGCTGTCTGTCTGTTGGCCTTAGGTATGTATGAGCATTCCTATCCAGTGTGTGTGTGTGTGTGTGTGTGTGTGTGTGTGTGTGTGTGTGTGAAGTATCAATGGTGTACAATTTGGTGTGTGCACAGACATCTGCGAATAACAGATATGTATAGTCCACTGTGTTGTCAGAAATGGACTTCATTTCTCTAAGTATAGCCCAGTATGACCTTCTATATTGAGTGTGTGCATCCATTCTAGGGAGAGTTGGACTCCAGTTCAGGGTTTTGTGTGCTACAGCTACCCCTAGCAACCTGTTTCTGCAGGATATCTGTAGATAGGTTGCGAATATGGAGACACAATGGGTGTAACATACGGGGGATACTTTAACTATTGCTGTCTGTGCTGGTTGTGTAACATGGTTGGTTGTAGCATAGATTTTCTGACATATGCACTGTTTTACACTGTGATGTATCATGTCATCAACTACTGACAGATATCATTCTTTGCTCACAGTTATTTACCAGGGAAATACAAGTTGAATGAAGCTGAGACCAATATTCTGAGGGATAGACTGCACATTCTGGCAAACTCCTGCCATTGTGGAGGGGTAGCTACAGACAACAGACTGCTGGTTCTGTGTAAATGGTCCAGCACCTTGGTAGTATGCTGGCTGGGGATCCCCTTCTTGTGCTTTTCTCAATTTAATGGAATGGCCATATCCTGCTGGGGCCATACCTCTCAGCTCTACAGATACACCCATGAGGCAAGGCTCATATATCTGGTCGGTTTACCTTCACATTGTGGTTTACAAGCAGTTTTGTGGCTATTCATTCATGGGTTTGCAGTCAGAGGGTAGTATGCGCACACATTAGAGTTTCAGACTTCACACACTCCATGACATCCATGCTTCTACACCCCCCTCTGTTATTCTCTCTTCTTCCTAATATTATAAAAGCAATATCTCCGAAGTATCCCTATAGTTGGGCCTTTATCCCAGTAGTATTTATGGCCTGGTCCACAGTTCTTGCAGTAGGACATGGAGGGGCATGCTACTGGCATTTGTCAGCATGGGCTTGCATTTGTTTTCTGTTAGTTAGGACCCCCTGACATTCTGTATATTGGCACTATGGGTGAGGCATAGGCCTTTGCCAGAGGACTGTAGGCCATTTGAGATGGCTGCAGGCCATCTGTAGCAGGGCAATGCATTCTGTCACTCATATGTTCCCAGCCTGCAAGCCAGTGGATTACCCAGGCATGACAGTGGTGAGTGATTGAGGTGATTGGGGTATTCCTGTCAATCTTTCCTGTTTATACTGATCCACGAGTCTGGATGTGGTTGGGTTGCTGCTTACAGCTAGGGACATACCTGCATGGGACAACACCTGTTCAGCATACATCGTTGTGTATGTATTCACATACAGAGATGGGTTCATGCTGTACTCATTCCCTACAGCAAGGATATGACCTGTGATAAACCTGTGGCTGATGGTGGGGTGAGCTGGGTGCATGTGTGATATGGAAGCTACTGGCACCTGACTCACAGATATACCTGGGACATTTCCCTTATGGTTGCTTATGTGTGGACATGAGCAGCCTTTCATTACTTTATAACCATGCCTTTTGTGGTCTGCCAGTGATTGGCAGACTACCAGTATTCCATACTAGAGGGACAACTAATGTAATGCTAACCTCTATGTATAATTCCAAAGTTGTGCGCAGTTGAGAGTTATTTTATATGCAGTCTGTGTAGGTTACTTCCACCTGTGTACTGTTTCTATGTATGGGCCTCCATTCATGGTGTGTTCAGCTTTCTGACGGTGACAGATATTGACATCTGGACAGTGAGTATGTACAATTGCTGACATGGGTGTAGCTGAGAAGCAGTGTGGTTGGCACTGCAGTTGTTGGAACATGGCCCTGTCAACCACTGTACTGTATCTAGGCCACTGAGACACAACCATCCAGGCCCACATGCTGACCATGTCCAGGCAATATTAAACACACAACAAACTTACCACACTGACCCCTGAATATTGTACACATGCAACAATGTAGCGTGGGATAGCTCTGGCAATCTGTGCGCCAGTGATATTACTCCTCAAATTTACATGTTTACTTACTCGGCTGGGGTGCCTTCTGTGGAGTGTGCATGTGTCTATGTGTTGTGTTGTGTTTTTTCTCGGTACTCTCGGTTTCCTCCCACTTTCAAAAGACATGCATCTGAGCATTTCTCCCGCCTCCGCTGAAAACAGGCTCTGTGGAACCTAGTCGGACTTTCCCGGTCAACAAATGATAAATAAATAAATAAATAAATAAATAAAAATAAATGTTACTGCATTTCTACATCGGATTGTGGGTGGGGGGGGTGGACACCTGAAGACTTTAAACATTTGCAATGACTGTACTGGTATTTCGGTTATTCTGTTGGCTTCCATTTCTTATTGTATTGTGACCTATTATGCAGAAAACAGGCATATCAGTAGAGTACATGTTAGATTTTAATGGCATAAATTTCAGTTTCAGACTTCTTACCCTTCAGTACTAAAATGCAACTGCCAGACCTGTTTTAGTATGTCTGTGTAGGTCTGGAGGGGGGCTGTTCACCATTGCCATCAGTTGGGGGCCTTAGCCTGGCCTTTTTTATGGTCATCTACACCTGTCCTGCTGGGTGAGGCTGGTGGTGGGAATGTGACCCTCACTGACATCCATGTGTGTGACCTATTGACACCCACAGTTATTTGGGCCATCACATGTACTGCAGTGGGAGTTGTCACCTTGTGTAATACTGCCTAGTATGTTGACACCAGTATTTGTAATGGATTTCCTGCTGTCCCATATAGCTGTTGGCTGTCTGCAGCTATCCCATTCAGCCACCCAATTCCCTTGCATGCTTGCATCCGTACCACACATACAACTATCAGAACATACTACTCCATTCAGTAATTGGTAGGAAGGGTGACTTACCTTGTTGCTGGGCCAGTATTGAGGATGGTGCTGGAGGGCTGACTATGTTGAATGCACATAGTACACTCCCTATACATGGTAAAGCACAGGTAGTGTCATGTTTGGCATCCCTTTTACTGTATGAGCGAGTCAGAGAGGGGTGTCAGTCCCTGGGTCCCTACAGTGTCAGTGTGTGTGTGTGCTATGCGTTGCCTCTTTGCCAAGGCCTGAGCATACTGGGAATGCCTACTTCTGCCTACAGGGGCAGGCTCAGGAAGTCAAGAAGTTCCTCCTCTGAGTCCCTCTGTGCCTGTGCTGGCCTTGGCAATGGTGGGGGACTGTGTGGCCCTGCCCCATGCTGTTCCTGCTGCAGCTGTTTCCGAAGGATCATATTGTGTAGCATGGCACATACTATGAACATTTGTGTACATGTAGATGGAGAGTACTGCAAGGCTCACTGGATATGTCAAGGCAGTGGAACCATGACTTGAGCATCCCAAACACATGCTCTACAATGATCCTGATTTGTGTGTGTGCCTCCTCATTATGGTGTTTTTGTTCATGTGTGTGTGCATTTCTGATGGATGTCATCAGCCACAGCTCCAGTGTATAGCCAGCATCCCCCACTAGATGGCCATATGGGATGTCCCCACTGGCAAACTCAATTATCAGCTGTGAGCAATGCCAGATGTGGGAGTTGTGATAGCTTCCAGGGCTGCCAGCACACACGTTCATGATAATGCCCTGGGCATCACACATGACCTGGCAGTTGATGGAGGAGAAGCCCTTGCTGTTTATGTAGACCCTACCTCGCTCAGTAGGTGGTGCTTTGATGCGGATGTGCGTGCAGTCAATAGCACCAACTATCTCAGGGTATTCTGCTATACGGTGTAAGAGACACATTCTTCTGGTCAACACCTCACGGGTGTTAGGAAAATATATGTGCTCAGTGGCATGTGGTGTCATGGCATCCAGGAACTGGTGGAGTACCCTGGATGCTAATGCCTGTGAGACCCCAATGATATTCCCAGTTGGTCTTTGGAAGTTACCTGTGGCTAGTATTCTTAAGCCTACACATAGCTTGGTATCCACTGGGATGGGTTCTCCTCTGTTGATTATGTGTGTGATGTGGGCTCGGCACAGCTGGACGATTTGCTGTAGAATGTCCCTGTCCACCCTTTTGTGCTCCACTATCTCCAGCTCATGGATGCCCTGGTAGGTTACCCTGGGTCTGTACACTCTTCTCCTCCTCCTCACTGTGGGTCAGTTGTCAGCATTCTCCTCCTCACCACCCTCAGTCTTTAGCACACATTGATGGAGTAAAGCAGCAGCCTCTAACATTTTAATTTAGTTTTGCCAGTTAAAAATCCCCATCTGTGTACACAGGTGGTGTAGAGTTTGTGGAAAAAAAACAGTCTGAAAGGTGTTTGCATAGTTTATAGTAGTGTGCTGGGCTGCTGCATGTGTAATTCGCTGATAATGATACATTCGATCTGCCAGCTATGCTAGTTCTCCTTGATTGCCTTCCTACTGCTGTTTCCCCTTCCCAGTTCCTCCCTATTTAAGCCCCAAGGTGCACCGCGCTTACCCAGTGTTGAAATGTAAACAGTGCTGCCATTTCCTCTTTTTTTTGTTTATGTTTAAAACCTGGTGTGTGGCACACATACCCATTTAGGCTATGTACACAGTGCTCAGTCACATCTGACACACCCCCTTCCTTAGCTGTGCTTAACTAAGGGCAAAAACAGGTCACAGAGCTCCAATGAGCTTACAGCAAGCATGGCACACCCCTTTATGAAGTCCCAGCTCTTAGACTTGCACTGTTGTATTGCTGCACCTACATGGTTAGGTACAAGCTGACACTTTGAAGAAATATGTGATTCAGTATAACTCCCCTCATTTGCATACCCCAGTGTGTATGTCGTTAGTTACTGCACTAAAATGGACCCTTTCCACTTGACAACCAGTGCTCCCTGGAATTGTTTACATTCTGCATGCCATTGACTATAATGGCAAAATGCAGATTTAACTTAAAATTGAGTTTTCCCATTTTTTTATTTTCGGCATGATCCCATTTGCGAGCCGCTGCCCTATGCTTAAACAGCCGAGATCGACCAAAAAAAAAAACCAAAAGTTTAATTTTCAGAATAATCAGTCTTTAATGCCAATGGCCATATATTTGGCCATTGGCATGTCTAATGTACATAATACATGCTTTTTCATGAGCTGTCATGCCTCCGTTTTGTCAGTTGCAGAAATGTACTCAGTTATTTTCCGAATACATTTCTGCACTGACACTGTTCTAGCATGGAAACCTGGCAGCTTGTTGAATCACTAAATCATGTCATTTGCATGGTTTTCACCAGCAAATGAGGTGATTTTCATGTTTGCCGGTTTTTCATGCTGGAACAGTATAGGGCCGCTCATGCACGTGAAAACGGCATTATCCTAAATCGCTCAGCGGCCATTTTCCATGCAGGAGCTCCTACACTGTTCCTGCATGGAATTTTTGGCTTCCTGAATCATGGGGAGTATCTATAACAGTAACAATCACAGACATAGCAGCATACCTTTTAAATAAAATGACATTAGATAGTAGCCAGTTTGCAATGCAGATACTTTATGTATATCACACACATGGCAGTTTGTGTAGAAGTTAAGGCTGTAAGGTATTGTTCTTGTGGTGCAGGATTTGATTCCCTCAGAGCTCATTTGCCTACTGTGTGACTTTCTGTAAGTCATGTAATCAGACAGTGCTCCTGGATTGTCCCTGAAAAGGCACTGTGGGTCCGGTTGTCCTGCGTAGGTAACAACTGAGTATTATCATCGTCATACACCGAGACATCTTACAAAGAATCACCTAGCTAATCTTATATAATGTTCCAGAAAAAAAGTAGATGATACCTATTGGCTAAAACATTAATGTTTGTGTTACAAGGGAGAGAAAGGAGTGTAAATACCAACATTTGCTGTCTACGTTTTTTGTGCCATTTTGCCTGTCTTGGTTGCACAGCATCATCCCTTCTCTACTTAATCTACCTGTAATATGATGCCATCATCCAGAAACTATTTACATATCCTAACCCAGGCCACTTAGATCATCCAACAAATTATTGCTCCAAACTCACAAAGCTTCTAATTCAGCTGGAGACTCCGTTTGCCACCTTTGTTGGTAAAACCTGGAATTCACTCCCAGCTAACCTTACTCTGGAACCCTCTCTAAACTTCTTTAAAAATGGCCTCAAACAATATCTTAGAACACACTGTCTTTGTCCCTGTACCAACCCTGACTAACTCCATATTTTACCCACCTTTCTCTATTCAATATTGTGTGTCACTCGTTTTTGCTCAGAACTGTTGTTATAAAGTTCTAGTTTCTGTACATTATAAATCTTGTGAATCCCTTCTTGAAGACTACATTGTACACACCTTGTAAATATGCTTGTCTCATTAGTGTATTTTTTTATCTATGTAAATATCCAATTTTGCTGTATATGTAATTTTGTGTATATCCGATGTTTGTACCCTAATAGCAATGCATATCATAAACACTGTCAATCTTGTGAGTCCCTTCTTGAGGACTACATTGTACATACTTTATATATATATATATCCATGTCTCATAAGCACTTTGTTTATACATATAACTTGGAGATTTTCTCCCCCGGCCGCTGCTAAAAATGGACATGTATCCAGTCAGACTACCCCGGTCAACAAATGTAAAATAAATAATAAAATAAATAAAACTCCTCCATCCTTGTGGCACCTTGATGACTGAGTGACCCACAGTACTGGCCTCTGGACATGAGCCCTTCAATGTATTCACTTATCACCAACTATAGTGCTGATGCTCTCCCTGGCACATGTGCATCCTGGCCCTTCCTGTTGCCTTTGCTGTGATGCCTGGTGTAGTGCAACAGACCAAAGTGTTTCCCCTCTTCCAGAATCAGCAAGGACCATTCACTCCCATCCTCCCTAGCTGGCTACTGCAGGGCCTGTGTGACTAGCTAGCCTTTGGTCATCTGTGCACAGTCAGGGCTTTATCATTTTATGTTACAAGGCTGAATTTATCAGATGGTAATAACACTTCCCATAGAAGACATTATGGAGCAACTCAATTTTTTTATTTTTATAAATATTGTTGAAACATTTGGTGACTGTCACAGCACAACACTTGAATACTTTTCAGCACAGAAAACATATGCTGTAAAAGAAGCTATAAGCATAGAATCCTGTTGCATGTCTTCAAATCGGAATGTACTGAAAATATATAGAAATCTATATCTGTTCATTTGCAGAGAAAAACCTGAGACATCATAGGTATGCTCTGACAACACAGAGTCTAAATCAGTAATATGGAGAGGGAAATAGGTAACAGTTTATTATGCACAGTTAATTTAATTGTAATGAGTATAAAACTGGTGAGGCTATCAAAAACAAGTCTGGCACAGACTTCCTAGATGAAATTAAAAGGGAATAATGCAAGATTTGCCTCACACTGTATTGATAAAGTGTGAAAAATTACTGTTCAAGCAGCATCACAGAGTAGATTTAAAAAAGTAGATGCTGTTGCCTAGAAAAAGGCTCTTTACCTCCATAAGCACCAAATATAGTACTGCGGTGGTGGTGCTGCAGTAGCGTTGTCACCTCACAGTTAGACGTTGCCCGTTCGATTCTCAGTTAGAGCGTCTTCTGCATGACGACATGCGTGAATGGGCGTTCCTTCGTTGAAGGTTGTGTGTTAGGCCTGGCAAGCCAGCACGTAAAAATCTACTGCCAATCATTAGCGGACCGGAGTTCCGCTGTGGCGACCCCTAACCGGGAAAAGCAGAAAGACACAACAACAACAACCTCCATAAGCACCAAATACTATCCAGCTATGGAGGTGGTTAGAAGTGGATGAAAAAGCCAACTGGAAAAAAGCTGCCTCTGACCACTGAAACAGTGATGTTATGTGAATTTATGCAGAGACCAGTTTCGTGCAGTACAATACTTGTTAATTTTTTTGTGACATTACGTCTTCATTGTAACTTGCTGAAGGGATGCACAAATGTCGCACATTAATGTCATAGTCTAACAAGTTTTTTCTTGCTTTAAGAAGCACTCAACAGGGAGCAAACATACTAGCTAAACACTTCATGAAGGGGAGAGTCATTGATGCCATGCTACACAGTGGAAGTTGTTTTTGTTTCCAAACTGTAAGCTTTTTGCAGTGAGACAGTCACCACAATACAAAAGAGATCTTATGACAAAGTGCTGTTGACAAAAAAGTGTGATGTACAGAAAAAAACATACAGAACTAAAACATTTGAAACCAAACTAAATATAATAAAGTTGTGAAACTTTACCATTCCAGAAAATAAGGCAGTATGTGTGTGTGCGTGCATGTGTGTGTGTGTGTGTGTGTGTGTGTGTGTGTGTGTGTGTGTGTGTGTGTGTGTGTGTGTGTGTGTGTGTGTGTGTGTGTGTGTGTGTGCAGCTGCCTATGTCCACTACTTAATAAAGTAGTTTCATGCTGAGTTTAAAAAGTGCAACATGCAAAAGCCAAACCATTTAGTAGGACAGCTGTCAGTGTTTAAATATGACTTTAACAATAAAGTCAGTAATGAAACACCAAAGTGCAGGACAGACGTTTAAAGTACAGAAATAAAATAAACAATACAGCTATTGATGCCTCATTGACTATAGTGTACAGGAATACAGTAAGTGGTTGTAGGGCATCACATCACATCACTGTGCGGAGATTTTGGTATTGTATTGCACTATATGACAATTCAGCTTAACTTGTTAAGAATGCCTTACTTCCATATACAGAATATAACTTTTATGTTGGTTACTAGATTTATTTGCTCCCTCTAGGTGTATATTGGTGGCCTTGAAATCAGTACTACTATACTACTATCAATATGTGGGTTTTGCAACAAGGGGTGATAACAACTTGGACAAAGTCTACACCAACATAAAGATGGCATATAAAGGTGTTCAACATCCGCACTTGGGCAACTCTGACCATTTACCATTATGCTAGTACCAGCATACAAACCTGCACTAGTCAGAGAAAAACTCACTATGAAGCAAGTGAAGGTGTGGCCAAACGGAGCAATTGAAGCAGCCCAAGAATGTTTTGATAACACTAACTGCAGCATATTAAAGGAGGCTGCAACAACTTATCAGCAAAGTAACTTGGACAAATATGCAGAAACAGTGATGGCATATATTAGCAAATGTGTAGATGATGTGACAACTAACAAATCATAATAAGAGCCAATCAGAAACCTTGGCTCACAAGCAAAATATATGAGCTTCTGAGGGAGTGAAATGAGGCATTCAAAATGAATGACAAGGAAGCTCTCAGGGTGGATAGGGCAAATCTGAAGAGCGGGATGAAGGAAGCGAAGAGGACCTATGGAAGGAAGGTCCAGAGCCACTTCATTGATACAAGGGACTCCAGGAGCATGTGGCAGGGCATAAAAACCATTACAGAATATAAACCACTGTTAGCTAAATGTGGGGACAGCATAGAATTCCTGGGTAGGCTAAACATCATTTACAGCAGATTTGAGAAGAGGAACCGCAGTGAAACTTCCAACAAGTTCAGAGGATGAAGTGCACAGTCTAACCACAGGTGACGTGAGGAAAACCCTATGACAGGTGAACCCCAGGAAAGCTGCTGGACTGGAAAACATCCTGAGAAGGGTATTAAAGGACTGTGCTGAACAACTAAGTACTGTACTCTCAGACAATTTTAACATCTCCCTTGTCCAAGCAAAAGTACCCAAATGTTTCAAAAATACAAACATAATACCACTGCCAAAGAAAGCAACTCCCTAAAACCTGAATTATTACAGACCAATAGTCCTCACATCCACTGACATGAAAAGTTTTGAAAGACTGGTCAAAAAACACCTGTTAGCAAAACTACCAGCTGAACTCAACTGTTTGCATATTGTGTCAATCGCTCCACGGTGGATGCCATCTCGATTGCACTACATCTTGCAATGGCACACCTGGAGAATAAAGACAGTTATGTTAGGATGCTGTTTATTGACATTAGTTCAGCATTCAACACAGTTATCCCACAACAGCTAATTGAGAAACTTGTCCATCTAGCATCAGTAACCACATGTACAACTAGATACTGGACGTTTTGATTGAAAGACCACAAAAAGTATGTGTGGGCAAGAATTCCTCAAGAAATATCACAATTAACACAGAAGTACCCCAGGGATGTGTGTTGAGTCCACTATGATTTACCATACTAACTCATGACTGTATAGTCAAATTTAATACCAATCACATCATCAAGTTTGCAGATGACACCACAGTCATAGGCTTCATCAGTAATGAAGATGAAGGAGTACACAGGGAAGAAGTGAATCTACTGACTGACTGGTGTGCTAGATACAACCTTGATCTCAACATCAGCAGAACCAAGGAGAGCATAGTAGACTTCAGAAGAACTCATCCAGCTCACTCTCCACTCATGATTAATGGAGAGAGGGTGGAAATAGTACGTAGCACAAAAGTTCTGGGAGTCTACATTGCAGAGGACTTATCCTGGTCACTAAACACCAGTCAGATAGGTAAGAAAGCCCACCAATGCCTGCATTTTCTGTGGAGGGTAAGGAAAGCTAATATACCACCCTCCATCCTTATCACCTTCTACAGGGGCTCCATGGAAAGCATCCTAATGAGCAACTTCACAGTGTGGTACAGTGTGGTATGGGCACTGTTCAGTTGCAGATCACAAAGTCCTACAGAGGATGATGAAGGTCACTGAGAGAATAACAGGCTCCAACTTCCCAGTGATACATGGTCTATATACGACATGTTGCTACAACAGGGCCACAAAAATCGCCAGTGATCCTACACACCCTGCCTATGGTCTGTGTACAAGCTTGTCAGCTGGTGAACAGATTCTTCACACAGGCGATTAGGCTCTTGAACTCTGGAAACAATCTCAGGAATGTTAGTTACTGACAAGGTCTTGTGTCAGTCAAACCATTATGGTGCAATAGAAATTATGAGATGCTCTCTCATAGTTATTTGTTTACAATGTCAATCAAGTGCAATATTTATCTGCTAACTATTCTAACATATCAGATAATAAGTATAAAATAAACAAAAGTGCAATAATCACTCAGCTGCTAAAAACTGTAGACATAGTAATTTATAGTAGTATGTAGTAAAATAGTCTAACAATGTTATGTATGTTGCATGTACTAGATGTAATTTGCATGTGTGTAATTGTCATCTCAGTATTGAGCCTGATGCATGCAATTTCATTTAGGTTACTGTTGTGGAGTCTAAATGACAATAATGTTCACTTTGACTTTGATTTTGACTACGAAGCATTTTGCTGTACTGGACGATGTGGCAGATCAAGGGGTGGCCAACGCTAACAGGGATTTCCTAAATTTTTAATGTGTGCACCACCTTGTGGTTCTGCTGCAGTACTGCAGAGAAAACTTTCTTGGCTTAAATGAAGCAGCTACTACTTAATTATACCCCGTCAGACTTCCTGATTCCCATTGTGAATGCACTGCTTGCACTACTGATAGTTGCAACAATTGTGGCCACTGGCTGAAGCTAGCCAACATACTGCTGCTCTTTTATTTTTTCTTCGTCTTTCACTTAGCAGGTTACTTTGAATTATTCTGCTGATATGCACTCTGTCATTCTTCCTTTGGCAAAATATCCTTTTTAGATAACATAGAATTTTCTTTTTTGCTTTGTTTTGTACTGTATTGTGCCTGCCACCTTTGATGTGACTGAAAATGATCCCTTGGGAATTACTCATCTTACCCACTTATCCAGTTATCTATTTTTAAAGACATAACCAATGTCAGTCTCTGATTTTTTAACACAGACAGCTTGCTATAGTAATTTATGTATATAAAGTATTGCAGAATGGAGATAGACAAATAGGACCTGCTGGAGGGATAGGTATGTATCCCAGAGACTATCCTGTCTATGGAACAGGATCACCATCCATGTGAAGCAGAGTTCCTCCCTAACCCAATTCAAGTGCAACTTGGACAATTGGATGGGAAACCAGAAATTCATCCCTGGTTTGGCACTATATCTCTAATGCAAACAAGTAACCTGTAAATGGTTCATCTCCCAGGCCCATGCTTACACTTACCAAGGGTATCAGAACTTGTCAGAGATCTGGGATGTATGGCTAGGCTTAAAAAGGCCCTTGTGGTCATTAGCCTAGTAAACACCTATGAACATATGAACCTATGAACAAAGAGGCCATACATTTACCAATCAAATAAATACATTTTAATTAAATAGTTAGATACTCTGCAACAAAATCCAAATGTTTCTTCACCTGAAGGATTTACGTGCCTAACTGCTGCCTTCTCTAATGATGCCTGTATCTGCCAGTATGTTTCTCCTATTTTGAACCTGCTCTTCAATTCTGAGTTAGATAGTGAGTTGCCAGAAAGATCTTCACTGTATTTTCATGACAGTAGGGAACAATGTGCATCTGCTTTGAGTAAATACACTTGTAACACAATTTTTAGAGAGAGAGTTCTACCGTCACTAGCCGGCCCTGCTGCACAACTGCCCTATATCTAATTTCTCCTGATAAAAAAAATGACATATCTTCTGGAAACATATCCTATAGATTTGTCTGTTTTTACTACCTTTTAGTCTCACTGAAATTGCTGTGTTTGAATCAGGTTATACTCAACATTTATCTGCCCAGTGGCAGTAACACCAGTACAGTATGCTGTAGGTCTTGCTTTAAAGTCGCTAATGATATCTAATTTTATCCTTTCATTTCTATGATTTTAACAGTGCCTAAGCAGAGGACTTTGTATATGTTTGTGTGTGTTTGTAATTTGACCTTGATGACATGTGGGAGTGGAGATGGGGGTCTACCTGAAAGGATAAAACTCTTAAGGGAAAGGGCAACACATACCTTGTCTATAGGCTTTTGCTGATCCTGCATGGTATGCTGCAGTTCTTGGTTTTGCATCCCAAATGAGGGCTAATGTTATACTTTCACTGCTGTGATTCTAACAATGTCTAAGCAGAGTGCTTTCTTTGCATGTGTGTGTGTGTGTGTGTGTGTGTGTGTGTGTGTGTGTGTGTGTGTGTGTTTGTAACTTGACTTCAAATTGCTGTGTTTAATTTTCCTGTTGAAGAGAATAGTTGCACCATTCATTTTTTTCCTTGCACTTTCTTCTGTAAACAAGGTATGGCTTTTTTCCAGGAAGTGGTAACTAAAGGGACACTGCTATTCATACGAGCCATGAGGTTTTCTTAAAGGAATATTTATGTTTTAAGTATAAACTTGACAGAGCATCTATACTGCCATGTTTTTACTAATGCCTTGCTATGAAATGTCATATTGTATAAATGCAGTCCCAAGCTCAATACTGTGATACCCTACAACTGACTAACTTGTACAATGTCCCACAAAGATGGGGCAAGGATTTATTCTGTAGTCAAAAGTTCCAAAATAGTGACACTGCAGTGCAAAGTTATAACTAGCATAATGCTAAGGGCTCACCCAGAGGTAAGCACCCAAATACAGACTTTTGCGAAAATGACCATGCCATGTTACTGCCCTTCAAAGTCTATCCTTCCAATGGACTTGAATTGTGGTGATGCAATCAGTTATGTGGGGATAAATTGATGGTCTTTAAAATGCAGGAGTTAAGTGCATACTTAATGGCCACTTGAATTATGCATTAACCTCATTGTAGTGTATGGGATGCTGTGTTTATGCTCCAATATTGGGAAAAAGACAGGCTTGTTAAGCACCTTTCTTATGTCAGAAAGTTACTTAGCAAGCTTTTGGTAAGCATGCCTAAGTGCTGTTAAGATCTGGTCTCCAAAAGAGATTAAAGGAAAACAACGGGATATCAAATCAAATATCTCTACCTGATGTCTCTCTAAAGTCCTGTTATGTGATACAGCCTCAAAAAAACATAACCGCAGCTTTAAAAAAAAATCCACTATTCTCTTTTACTGCTTAGGCTTCATACTTTTCCGTACTGTTTGACTTTCAGTTTTAAAACCAAGATGAAAACTGTCTAGTCGTCTCTTAAATAATGATGTCACATCTGCCATAGCTCTTGCTGAAGATCCTGGGAGGTATCTTCCCCCAAAGTGACGTAAACACTGCCTTATTTGCATGCTGTGCAGAATCCCTGTGATCCTCCCACATTGTGATCTCAACACTGCCTTTCCCAGCCCACTGTTAACCTAATAAATGGACTAGGTGCTGTGTGGAACTCCTTTTCTGTGTTAGCAAATCTGGTCGACTCTATTCATGTGAAGCACTTCTTCTTCACCAGCGTTTTGCTACTTCATAAGTAAGGTAAGTCTTATTACTTCTTAATAGTGTATCCTAAATGTAATCTGTCCCTGTTTCTATGCCTCCCTAGCCCTTATATTGTGTCCTCCCAAGTTTTTAATTGCACATTAGTGGAGTTAATCTTTTTCTGTTTGTAAGGGTGCCACGTGCTTCCCTTTCGCAGCTGAATTTTTAGCTTAGCCTACTTATTTTCGTTTTGATCCAGGGTTTATATTTCCCTGGTTATGTTTAATGTATTCTTGAGTCAGCCTGTGCTTGCTGCCTTTGGGTTTCCTTCTGAAATAAGTGTATTGCTGCTTGTAGTAATTGTATTACTGTCTAGTGTTTTTAGTTGCTTGCTGGTGTTTTTTAAAAACTATGCTGTATTTGTAGCTATATTTGGTTTTCTTTAGTTGATGCCTTGTGCTTCGCGATTGTGGTTGCTGGTGTGTTTTTTTTAAAAACCTTGCTGTATTTGTAGCTGTATTTGGTTTTCTTTAGTTTGTTGATGCCTCGTGCTTCGTGATTGCATGCTGCAGATGTTTTGTAATGTTTTCAGCTGTTTGTTTCTGTTGTTGAGCTTGTTTGGTCTTGTCATGTTTTTATTTTTTTAATATTAGTAATCCGTTTATTGGTTATGCTGCTGGGCTTGCTCCATTTTATTTGTTATGCTACTGTGCTCTCCGTTTTAGTGTGTGTGCCATCAAACCTGCTACCTGCTTGAAACTTTGCCACAGCTGAATAATACCTTTTTTCCGTTAGCTGGGTAATGAAATTATTTTAATGTGGACGCTGGAGCCATTAGGCATAAAACGTATTTATTGAGTAATTCTGCAGCCTGTAAACATACTTATGAATAGTCAGCAAGAGAGTGGTAGTAGTCCAGGGGTGGTTTCTGCAGCTATACTTGTTTCATGCAACTAAGCTAAGTGCATTTCTGGGTTCCCATGTAAGATTATTATAGCAGGTAAATATACAGTGATGTACGCAATATAGAGGTTCAACATTTTGTCCATCAGTATGTGTCCATAGTTTAGAAGTAGCCTCAGACACTTCACAATGCTCAGTTACACATAGAGCAGGTTCTTGTAAGATTAATGTCACGTTGCTATCATATTCTTTGAGCCTGCGTGTTGTTTTGTTTTTAAATTAATGAAAAACGTAAGGGAAATAAGAGAGAAATAGAAGATAGATGGGAAAGGAAATGAGGAATTTTGCTGCTTGTACAAGCACAGCAGCTTAGTCATTGTAAAGCTGCTAAGCAGCATGCCTTGAGTGAGAGTTGCTGCCAATTCCTATTGAAATAATGGAATCAGCATGGCATATATTTTTTTGGCTTTGTTATAAAGTTTGGTAGACAAAATACTATTTCTTTAGTCTGCAAAGTGATATTCTGCCTGTTAATATAACATTTTGTGAGTGAGTATAGCACACAAGCCACTGAGAAGCAAAGTCTGATAAAATCTCTAAGGCTGGTAAGCTTTTCTGATCTCAGTTTTCTGGTAGTGAAGTACATGCCTTGCAACGATTTTTTTTTTGTGGCCAGGGATAGCACTATCATGGTAGGGGCTCTGAGTGAGAAGAAATAAAATAGGAGGAGGAACTTGCTAAAAAATACAGGTAACATATGTAGTGCCTTCAGCTGGAGGCCTTCTAATGTCCATAGGATACAGCAAGGGGCAAGTGTGTGTGTGTGTGTGTGTGTGTGTGTGTGTGTGTGTGAATGCAAGCAAGCGGCAAGTGTGTGTGTGTGTGTATGTGACCTAAAAGCAAGGGGCAAGTGTGTGTGTGACCGCAAGCAAGGGGGCAATGTGTGTGTGACACCGCAAGCAAGGGGGCAATGTGTGTTTGACCGCAAGCAAGGGGCAATTGTGTGTGTGTGTTTGACCGCAAGCAAGGGGCAATTGTGTGTGTGTGAGACTGCAAGCAAGGGGCAATTGTGTGTGTGTGAGACTGCAAGCAAGGGGCAATTGTGTGTGTGTGAGACTGCAAGCAAGGGGCAAGTGTGTGTGTGAGACTGCAAGCAAGGGGCAAGTGTGTGTGTGAGATTACAAGCAAGGGGCAAGTGTGTGTGTGAGACTGCAAGCAAGGGGCAAGTGTGTGACTGCAAGCAAGGGGGCAAGAGTGTGTGTGGGGGACTGCAAGCAAGGGGGCAAGAATGCGTGTGTGACTACAAGCAAGGGGGCAAGAATGCGTGTGTGACTACAAGCAAGGGGGCAAGAGTGTGTGTGTGTGACTGCAAGCAAGGGGGCAAGAGTGTGTGTGTGTGACTGCAAGCAAGGGGGCAAGAGTCTGTGTGTGTGTGACTGCAAGCAAGGGGGCAAGAGTGTGTGTGACTGCAAGCAAGGCTTCTTATTTTTGGATTGTTAGTCTCAATTTTGTGGTTTTCAAACTCTTCGAATAAAGTCACTAAATGAGACACTGAGTTTCAGCCTTCATAACCTTCAGAAAAATGCATGCTAAAGTAAGACCTGTTATTCGATCAGCTCTCTCAGTTTATACAAGATCAATTTCTTGTACTGTTTTGATGTCCCCCCACATATATTTTGCCTTGTCCAGATTTCTTGCATTAACAGGTTGCTAGGTACATGCAAATAAATTTTTTTTTAGAATTAGGCATATCCCAACCTCTCAACTGTCCCTGAACTTGGCTCAAAATGTTGCTCTTCCCCTAATAATCCCTCCTCAGAAATTGCTATTTCGGAAGAAAACATGGAGGGTTTACCATTAACTGTAATAATCCAGTTAGGGATAACTTTCATTTCATAAATGCATGTTTTTTTTATTTTGTCAGATGCTCAAGTTAGTAGTACTAATATTAAAAGGAGCCCCTTCTTAGACAGGTTACCAGCTGTATTGTGTGGCTATTATCTTTTTGAATCAAATTATTATTTTTTTTTTGGGACAATTGCTGCCAAATCATTAGAGACTGAAGAATGAAATCAATGACAGACATTTAAGTTTCAGATTTCATACCCTTTTGAAAATTCATACTAATGCAAGACCTACTATTTCATAATCTTTCCTAATTTGATAGGAGCAATAATCCTACTTCTATTTATTTATTTTATTTATTTATTTATTTATATTTGTTGACCAGGAGTGTCAGACTGGACGTAGGTCTATTTTCAGCGTAGGCCCGGGGAGAAAAGCTCCACAGTAAAATAGACAGTAGTTACATTGGATTATAATGATTAACAATTTAACATAGCACTTACTTACAACATATTTACAGGTGAAGAACATAGTACATCAATAGACAAATAGAGTCTTTATCTGTGAAGTACATAACAGACATTAACAAATGTTACAATGAGAACTTCCTGCTGTATAATTAAGTACTAGGCTTATGAGCATCTGAGCTTGCTATAATCAAGGTAGTTAGTGGAGTGGAAAGAAAGGTAGTGGTTGGATGGGGTGGATGATATTAGACTGGGAGTTGCAAGGGCATAGCCAGCATGTTTTTAGTTGCTTTTAATAAAGTTTTGAAGTGGGTGCATGATGGTACAGAGGTAATTGTGGGTGGGAGTGAGTTCCATAATTTGGCTATGGCAAGAGAATAGTGCTTCACCAGCAGAGTTATTGGCTTTAGTGATCTGCAAGTGATTTTGTTGCTGGATCTTAGTGGTCTGGTGGTGCGATTAGGGTTGGAGTAGATTCTGGAGGGATGGGACATTTAGTGGATGGTTTACTAGTTTGTGGCAGTGAGAGTTGATACCACTGAAGCAGGTGAGGGAGTTCAAGCCAGCCCAGTTCAGCAAGTGAGAGACAGTGGTGACTACGGTAGGATGCCCCTGTGGCAATTTGCGATATTTGTTGTAGCAGGTCTCTAGCTTGTTTAGACCACATTGCCTTAGGTTGGTATATATTTGAGAGGCATAAAGTAGGGTGGAGATAAGGTGGGAATTTGCTATTGAAATCTTTGCTGCTTTGGTGAGAAATTGCTCTTTTCTGTATAATGCTCCTAGTTTTTTGTGGACTTTTTTTATGGTCATGGATATGTGAATGTCAAATATTAGTTTATTTTTTGTTTCCACTCCTAGCAATTTGGTGTGTTCAGTTGGGTATATAGTGGTGTTGTCTTTTGCTGTGATGTTAAAGTGAGGGTTGTTTTGAGTATGTTTGGTGGGTTGGAAGATGAGTAGTTTAGTTTTGTTTGGGTTGAGTATTAATTGGGCATCGGATAACCATGTTTCAACAGAGGAAAAGGCTTCCTGTGTGACTTTTTGCAGTTTCGGTAGGGACTGGGCTAAGCAGATGATGGTTGAGTCATCTGCATATTGTATGAGTGTGCCATGTTTGGTGGCAGAGGCTAGATTATTGGTGTAAACAGAGAAGAGTAGGGGTCCAAGGATGGATCCTTGGGGAACCCCTATGGAGACAGGTAGTTGGGGAGATGTCATTCTGCCATACAACGGATTGTTGGCAGTCAGACAGGTAAATCTGAAACCAGTTGGTGACTGATTGTGAGAAGGATAGGTTATTGAGGACAGAGATAAGTTGTTTGTGTGGGACCATGTCAATTGCTTTAGATAGGTCTAGGAAAGTAGCAGAGGAGAGATAGCCATTGTTTTTATGCTGAAGGATAGTGTTAGTAAAGGAGAGTAAGGCAGTGGTGGTGCTATGGTTTGGTCAGAAACCATGCTGAGTACTGGAAAAGATGTTGTTAGCAAGGAGGTAGTCTGAGACCGAGAGTGTATCGTCTCTCTAGTATTTTGGAGAGTGGAGAGAGAATAGCTACGGGCAGTAATTGGTTGGGGTGGATGTCTCCACTTAGGGCTAGTTTTGATATGCATGAGATTATTAGTTTTCTCAGTTTTGAATGTGTTTGTTTATAAGGAAACTTTATGATTGTGCTCTGTGGGTACTAGGTATGGTAGGAGGGTTACTATGTTAAGTTGTAGGGCTGCTTTATGTTTGAGTAATATAGTTGGTAGAATATGTGGGGGGTGCATAAGGATGGTTCTTGAGCTGGTGGGAGGGGAGTTGAGTGTGGGTGAGACATGAGTGGTGGTGTGAGTAGTAGTACAGTGGTAGTGGTTGAGTGGGGAATGATGGAGCTTTAGTAGGATGTAAGATATGCAAGGAGAGTGCATGCAGTGAGCATAGGTAAGGTATGCTGGTACATGTGAGGTCATTGTTCCCCTGTACTCTTCACTTATCAGACCAATGATTGAGTACAATGCCCCATTCGAATGTATCTTACCCGACACCTGCAGCAATTGGAAAGACCCCAAAGTTCCTCACCAAAAGGATAAAGGGCTCAAAATATGCCATATGCTGCCCGACTGAAGAAACTCCAGCTCTATTCAGTGCATACCGTCTGCTCAGAGGTGACCTGTGCCTGACATACAAGGCCATGTCCAACCCGAATTAATGGACATGCTCCACCTCAAAAATCCAAATCCACCAGAGCCACAAGAGCAAGAGACTTAAACCTCAACACGGATATAAATAGGACATGCTGGAGGGACAGATTCATCACCCAGAGACTCCCTATGCTGTGGAACAGAATCCCGGTCCATGTGAGACAGAGCACCTCACTGGCTCTGTTCAAGAGGAATCTTGACCAGTGGATGGGAGATCGTAGGTTTACCCCGGGGATCATCTCTGTATCACTGCTGGACAGAGGCACGGCAAACTAATGGGTATAGTATTCTTCAACCTAAGGGGTGGTGAAAGCCACACAACTCTGGCTAGGCTTATAAATGCCCTAGGGCAGATAAGCCTAGTATGAACCTATGAACCTATGTTAGTTAAGGAGGTGTGATAGTAGTGGGAAGATGGAGGAGGTAGTGTTGGGTTAGCGCTGTGGTTGACTATTGGAAAGATGGGAGGGGCTTTGAGTCCAATAAAGGTGGGACCACCTGGGGTGGGAGGGAATAGGGGGGCAGGGTGGGGAGCAAAGTGGGTAGAGACCCTGTTAGTTGCTCATATGAGGGGGCTGGAAACAATCACAAAGGAAAGGCAAGAAGCGGGTAGAGACCCTGTTAGTTGCTCGTATGAGGGGGCTGGAAACAATCACAAAGCAAAGGCAAGTATGTGTTAAGAAACAATCACAATTGACCAAGGACTGCTATGAAACCAAGTCATTTCTTAATTTCTCAGGTGGAAAAACAGGATAACCTTGTATCAGTAGGCTACTGTGGTCATAGTTTAAATTTACAAACACACAGTATTGATGAGTTATGGCGGATACTATTTGCTAACAGAAGGGAATAAGAGAAAATGGAATGTGTGTGTGTGTGTGTGTGTGTGTGTGTGTGTGTGTGTGTGTGTGTGTGTGTGGGGCTGCTTACAAGCCAAAGCAGAGTGCTCTCAGGGAAAATTAATATTGGCTCAAACAGGTAGACACATGCTCAAAGTTAACTGTAGCTGTTTGCAGACAGTTCAGACCTGGACTGCGCTTTTCCGTTTGTGCCTTTGTCCCACTTCTATGTATGGCTTTGTCCTAATTTCTTGCGCTGAGGTTCATAGGTATTTCAGGATCAATTTATCCTTGCTTTTGAACCAGATTTCTCTGCTTGGTTAGTACACTGCTATAAAATGTAAAAATAAAATCTAAATCATTGTAGAAGTAAAGCAGTGTGTGTGTCTGCATGTGTGTATGCGCTACCATAATTTTTTAAAAATATTGAATCAAAAAAGCATGTGGGTGCTGTCATGCAAGTCTAAAATATTTCAAGTTTATAGTGCATCATTTGTTAGCTATTTAAACAGGAAGGGAAAATAAGTGGCAGATTGCTTTGCAAAGCAGGGATTATTGCCAGCGCTATGTAGCTTGGTTTTAAATTTGACAGGAGTAGTGCAACAAAAAAAGTCTCCCACTGTAAGGAGGAAAAGGCTGACAAGCAAACAGTACATTACTCTGGTCACCTGCTGTGACGAGCTGTCAATCACATGCAGATAATGGGTCAAATTACCCTTGGCTCTTTGACAGCTAGGGAAGGTAGGTGTGAAGTGGGAGGGGGAGATTCCTTGAAGAGCTAGATTTCAGCCTTCACAAAGAAAGCAATTTAGCATTTCTAAGATGAAAGGGCTAGAAAATGCACCTTTCAGTTCTGTTCTGTAGCATTTGCACTGCTTGTGTTTTAAGTGGTCATTGAAAAAGGATAACATTTTAACCAAAAGTAGGGGATTTTAAGACTGCAGTGAATGCCTGTTAAGTCAATGAAGTGACAGCAGCTTAAGGCAAAACGTGGCAGATCTGATGCAATTTTTTGGAGACAAATAATGCATTCTGGGATACTTAGAGGCAGAGTAAACAGTCTGAATTTTTTCAATATGCCAGACCCCATGTGGTCAGAGTCAGAAATTGCATCAAAGAATATCTAAAAAGCTCAAAATAGTCTCAGAGTGCTATTAAAATGTAGGAAACATCAAACCATGATGAAATTAATATGTTTTTTGAGCCTGAGGGCGCGGTTGTCCTTTAACAACTGACAGTGACAGCCAGCAAGGATCAGCAGCAAAAGGCAAAACAGCTTTAAAATGCTGTTCAGACTTTACTCTGCCTGAAGTGTCTAAATGTTTTTCATAGGTTCATAGGTAGGTACTAGGCTATTGGCCCTAGGGCCTATATAAGCCTAGCCAAACGGTACCCTGGCTTTTGCCACCCAAGAAAATTATTTTCCTGTGCCAATGTCAAACAGAGTCACAGAAGTTATCCCCGGGGTGAATTTCCTATCTCCCATCCAATCATCAAGATTTTTCTTGAAGAGTGCTAATGAGGTGCTTTGTTTGGTATAGATAGGTATGGGAAGTCTCTGGGACAGGAATCTATCCCTCCAGCATGTTCTGTTTATTGTGGTGACAAGGTTTAGGTCCCTAGAGCGTGTAGCTCGGAGGGATTGGGATTTCTTTACGTGGAGCATGTCCAACAGCTCTGGGTTTGACATAGCTTTGTATGTTAGGCAGAGATCGCCTTTGACTAGGCGATATGTGACAAAGTAAAGTTGAAGTTTTTTGAGACGGTCTGCATAGGGCATCTGTTTGAGGCCAGTAATCCTCTTTGTGAGGTATTTCTGTGGCCTTTCCAGTTGTTGTAGATGTCTTGTGAGGTATATACCAAAAGGGGCATTGTACACTATAATGGGTCTAATGAGTGATGAATGACCTCTTTTTTCCTCGATGAGAAACCTTTTGTGATGGGGTGTGCCACATAGAAGGATTTAGTGACTATGGTGGCGATGTGATTATCAAAGGAGAGACTACTGTCCACCTGTGTCCCAAGGTCTCTTATCACACTATCGGTGTTAAGTAGACTAAAGCCTATGTGGTAGTTCATGGGTACAGAGTTTTTCCCAAAAGGGATGACAATGCACTTTTTGGCATTGAGCTTGAGGCCATGGCTTTGACACCAGGCATCTGTCTCAGTGAGGTCCTTTTGTAGGATGTCCACATAATTAGGAGTTTTGATTATGGCTCCTAGTTTGCAGTCATCTCCGAACTTTGTTAGCCAAAGACCTTCTGTGTTAACCTGTACTTCAGAGAAGTAGATACCAAACAGGAGAGGACCCAGGACAGAACCCTGTTGTACTCCACTTGTCACTGGTCTGAAGTTGGATTTAGTGTCTGCTACTTTCACAGTGTGGGTTCTGTCAGTGAGCCAGTTGGCAACCCATCTTGTGACATAGGGATTTATACCTAGTTTAGTGAGTTTGTCTATAATTCCAGAGTGGGGGATGGTGTCAAAAGCCTTGGTGAGATCTAGATAGGCTGTGTGTACCACCTTACCCTCATCTACGGCTTTGGTGACCTCTTCAAAGAAGTCTATCAAGTTTAGGAGACGTGATCTGCCTTTTACAAACCCAAACTGGGTAGGGTCCAGAGTTTGGAGATTACCAATGTCATTGTTTATAAGTTCCATGATAATGATACACTCCATAGCCTTGCAGACCAGGCTCGTCAGGCTAATGAGGGGGGTAGTTCCCAGGGTCCATGGTGGCTTTCCCTTTGTGGAGTGGGATAACCGTTGCTGTGCACCATTCAGTGGGCACAAAGCCTGAGGTTAGGCTATGACTGAACATGGTACTTAGGTAGGGTGCCAGTTCATTCTGTAATTCATGTAGAACGCAGCTTGGATGTTGTCAGGTCCCACAGATGCTGTATTCTTGGCTTTGACAAGTGTGTTTTTTACCTGTGCAGCCGTGATTACAGGTACTTTGCATTCTTCAGGTATAGAGATGGGCCCTTTAGGGGATGAGAGAGGGGTAAAGTTAGCACTGAACCTATCTGCCAGGATGTTGGCAATATCAATTGGTTCTGTATATTTAGTGCCATTGTGCTGTAACTCAGAGCAGATCTGAGTGTTGCCATTGAGATTCTTGACATAGCTATAGAATGCTTTGTGGTCGCCTTTAGAATCAGTGGCAATTTTGTTTTCATAACTAGCTTTGGAGGATTTTATGAGGGATATCAGCTTCTTACTGAGGCTGACCACGGAGTTCCTCCAATCATGGGATTTTACTCTTTTTTGCAACAGTTTCTTTCTTCTGTTGTAGCATTTGTTTATAGCAGGGGACCACCAGATTGGCTTTCTTTTTTTGGAAGATAGCATCTTGGTTCTGTTAGGGGTTGCATGATCCATGCACTCGTGTAAGTGCTTATAAAGTGCAACTGTATAGGATTCAGCAGTTGTATCTCTATTATCTGTCAGCATGGGGGTCGTGAAGTTTGCCACTTCTGTATTAAGAAGTGTGAAGTTGGCTTTGGAGACATTTTTTACAGTGGTTTCCCTAATGGGGGGTGGGGGTAGGATGTGGATGTCTAGGGTGATTTGCTTGTGGTCGGATCTGACCAACGAGGAATTGACCTCTGGTGTGGAACACTGGTTGCCCATGTTGGTAATGACCAGGTCTAGGATATTGCTGCCCCTGGTGGGGGTGTGGATAAGTTGATCCAAGGCATTGGAATTTATGAATTCCAGAAAACATTGAGCACAAGAGTTGGTACATGAGTAGTTTTCCCAGTTAATGGTGGGGTAGTTGAAATCACCCATTATTAGGGTGTTAGGCTGTACCCTAATATTTTCCAGTGTATCAAGAAATGAGGAGTGGGAATCCTGGGGCATGGTGGGAGACATGTAGCAAGCTACAATTTGCATTGCGGTCTTGCCCAGAGTTAGTTACACTTGGATAATCTCAGATGCATTATGCTGAGCAATTAGCCTGGAGGTGTGGATATCCTTAATGAATATGGACACACCTCTGCCTTTAGTGCTTCAGTCCAGGTTAGGTGGCCGAAAGGTGTGGTATGAATTATAGCCTGGTAATGCAGGGGTGTTCTCTGGAGCCTTGAATCAGGTCTCTGTCACTGCACAGATGTCGATGTTCTCCATTTTAAGGAGTGCCTCGAGTGAGTGCATTTTGAGGTTTAGACTTCTAGCATTAAGTAGCATTACCCTCAGATTTTGCTTGCTTGTACCTGTTACAGTGGTGAATGTGTCATTTGAATCTTGCCTAAAAAAGGCACTATAGGGTTGGCAAGAGCCTTAGCCAGTATCCGGAATCCCAAGGGCAACAGATGCAGGCCATCTCTGGCAAAGCATCGTGGTTTGTCAATCATGTCATCCCAAGCAGACAGATACTGGATCCCCTTAAAATGACACCAGAAGCTTAGCCAATTGTTGAAGTCAATAATTTTGTCCTTGTACTGTGGTATCATTCTGGGTGATGGCAGGATGCTACTCAGGGCTAGGGTCATACCTGCCTGGGCTACAAGATCAGAAAGCTCCTCCATGTCTCTTTTCATGTAGTCCAGGTAGGTACGTCTCAGGTCATTCACACCAACATGGACAATGACAGAGTCATATTTGTGCTTACTGTAGAGGGAGCTGAGTGCATGCGTTATGTGGCGGATCCTGGCACCTGACAGGCAGCTGACAGTAACTTTCTCCTTGTCTAGCCTGGTGAGTGGAACATCAGTGTGCCTGACTATAGAGTCACCTAGAGTGTTGGGTATGTTGTTGTGCCTTATGGGCTGTGGGTGAGTGGCACACTGAGTTTGTGGGCTATGTGTCATTTGGGTTGTGTTGGGGGGTGGAGGTTGCTTGCATTTCTGCTTTGGAGGTCCCTGTTGCTTGGGTAGATTTTATATGAGAGCCTCCGTGAATGTAGGTGTGTGTTTTGTGTTTCTATGTGTGTATTTGGTGGTGTAGGTTTTGAGGGACTATGTGATGAGTGTGGTGTGGTGCAAGTGTTTACCTTCCCCTCTTGACTGTCTAGTCCACTCTTAGGTGAAGAGAGCTTTGCTTCCAGTTTGGTTATATAAGTGCATCTCTCACAGGTTGTAGTGTTTGGTGGTAGGAGGAGAGTGTTGTCTGTGTACATGAGGCAATTGCTGCATTGCCCCAAGATGCCCAGATTCATCAGGTAGACAAGAGAAAACACCGGGAGCTGACCTTTAGACATGCCTGGATAGGTGCTTATTTATTAAGTACTAAAAACTGTTTTCCTCTAGACAAGTCAGGAAAGTTGAGTGCTGTAGTAATTTGTAGCTTAGTTAGTGCTTACAATGAGCTCTGAACAAGTACTGAGCTCAAAGAAACAGATTTGAGTGCTGAAACTAGAAAACTGGCTAGTTCTAAGAAATAAAAATTAAGCTAGAAGGCTTCCCTCCAACACAGAAAGGCTTGGGCGCTCAGAAGCTTACAAACAGTCCTGGATACAGCAAATATGTATCTGAACTAGACAACTTATAGGAAAGGCAGGAAACAAGCTTTGAAAATAAAAATATATATATATATATTTTTTTAAGTGGAAAGGGGAAGGAGGAGAAGAAGCTAAATGGGTTGGCCCTCTCAAATGTTCTCCCTGGAATAGGTAGAATGAGGTAATGACACTAGACTGGGAGGAGTGTAAAGCCATTGGTTCTTCAGAGTGACATCTTGTTTCTTCATACTGTCTTTTGGACAGTGCTATATTTTACCAGCTGTCAAAAGCTTTGAAAGTTGGTGATAATCTTTGTCTACCTTCATTTATTTTCTGCAACTAGCAGTACAATTAGCAGATAAAGCTGCACACACTGCAAAAAAAAATTATAATTGCTTCTCACCATTAGCTAAGTTGTAGTGCATGAAGTGCCATGATTACACTCCTATATTTGGAAAAAGACAAATCAGTTAAGTGCTAAAGTGGTGGAAGACGCAATCTTAACAAATGTTAAACACCCCCCCCCACCTGCTTAAGTTGTTAAGGCCAGGTGTCAGGCTAGGCAGTAAATTTTGACAGTACTGACTGTGACGCCTGTGCCCTGGCCCAGCAATCAAGGAGCCTCAATCCTCACCACTAACACTAATGAAGGGCATCTCATATAGGAGGAAAGGATAACAAATACACACAGTAAAGTGCAATTTCCCTTAAGAGCACACAGAGATCACAGTCAGTCCGGGGCTGGTCACTCCTTTGCTCTCCAGGTCCCCAATAAGACTCCCCACTGGCACAGCTATAGGGTGCAGATCTCAGCCTAGTGGGCAAGCTAAAACCTCCAGCACCCTCTCTGTCCAACCAGTGCTTTGTGTCCCTGCCCAAGTAGCTGACACACACACACACACACACACACACACACACACACACACACACACACACACACACACACACACACACACACACACACACACACACACACTTTGAGAAGAGTTTATACAACCACACAGACACTCCCGGGGAAGGCTGGCACAGGTTCTCCAGCTGTGCCCCTTTATCCCAGACTATACGGTAGTACCAGCTTCCACCACCCACGAATATTTATCAGTTACTCAAAGACCCTTAAAAGGGTGACCAATTATTACTGTGCAATTATCCAATTGGTAGTATTTTTCAGGGCTAAAGCTATTGAAGTGGCTTTGTACAATTTACCAAAGGCATGCAAGTACTCTTCTTCTTCTTCTTTCGGCTTTTCCGGTTAGGGGTCGCCACAGGGGATCACCTGTCCGCTCATTATTAGCAGTGGAGTTTTACAGTGTCGAGTTGCCAGCCTGGCGCCCAACCTTCCACAGAAGGCACACACATGCACACACTCATGAAAGGCATGTGAGTACTCTAAAGAGCTTAAATTATCTCTGCAAAAACAGCCACAGTTGAAAGGGTTTAAAATATTTAATAACAAATAGTCAAAACACAAGACAATACTTTTTACTACACAGTGCTAGTCAAGAGTTCAGAGATCACAGAGAAATACTTAAAATAATTCAGTAGTACAGCTCTGACATCACAGAAAAACACTTAGTCTACTCTTTCTAGTTTCTAGCTATTTCTAAGAGAAAACACAAGTCTAAGATAAACTTACATATAGAACAAGACAGTGCTGATGAGTTGCATGGTCAAGACAAAAATGCTTAATGCTCTCTGATTCTCTCTGTTTTTAAAATCACATTCCTGGTTCACACTACATCATTCTTCACACTTTCCTGGGGTTCCCAGGCTAAAAGGCTACATTCTTTAGTAAGCTCACACCGGGTCAGGAAGAAAAGCCATTAAGGACATTTATGCATGCAAATTCTGGCCATTAACTCTGGCCTTAAAACAATAGCAAGAATTCCTTCTAGACCAACTGGAGCCATGTTTACATCAAGGGTCACAACATGCTTTACTTGGTCAGCAGAGTGCACTGCTGTTACATTTTTTTCAGTTCCACATGTAACACTACTTTTACCATTTAAGACAACAAGCCTGTGGTTTACATTAATATGTACAGATGACAGAATTATCTACAAAATTCTATCTGGCTAGGCTGGCAGCCTTCATCTATCTTCACCCAATCTTCACACTGACCAGTGAAGAAAGCAGCAGAATAAAAGATGTGGCTCTGCCTGCTCTTTGTACTGATAAGGTGTCCCTTCTTCTTACAGATTTAGAAAGTAGTTGGAATACCTGGATGTGTTCACTTGCATTTTCTCTGAAGGACATGAACTCTGAAACTCAAATGTATATCACTATTCAGTGACTACAGTCCTCCGCGGATTCTCTAAAAAACACAGACTTTATGAAGAACAGACCAAACAAATTAGGCAAAAATCTGAACATTCTGTGAAAATCTGGACAGTTAGGAGGTATAGAAGGTAAGTTTAAATGTAAGCACCTGTATTACACTACATTTCTAACAGCGCTTGCTAAGGGGCTAAGTTCTTTACGGCTTTGAAAGCTGGCAAAATATTAGTCTTTTTTTACTGTTATTAGTAATACATTGAGCAGATAATGCTCCATGCACTACAAAGAATTATGATCAGGTCTTCGATCATAACACTAAATTATGTGATTCAATGTTGTCCATTTTCATCTCATTCACTGGTTGGGTCTCGCATTCAACCACATATCTGGTCTTGACACCTTTAAACACATGGATCTGTGGCTATAATCCTCCCCTACTCATAATCCCCTGCCATTCACTTGATTACTTCAGATCTTGTTTGCTGCCTAAGAAAGGTCATCATTTCTCAGGAGCTCTGACCTTCTGGCATTTGTGGTCAATAAGTACCAGTATTTGAAGTCTTCCCTCCCCTTTGCATGGTACAGCCTGAACTGCCCGTTCTTTGTTATAATGTGAGCTACCTGCCTTCTGGAAATTAGTCAGCAAACCACTGTGTAGGTAGCCTAAACAAACTCTGGAACTGTGACTATAACAGTTGTCACCCTGTAAATTTGACCTCTCGTGTGTGTGCTTGCAGCCTTCCGCAGCCATTTAACGCCCGTTCCCCTCCTGTTAAGCTCCTTGTATCCCAAAGGTATATTCTACTTTAGTAACTAGCTATTACCCCATTCCGCCACTAGATGTCAGCACTCCTCAGATAAAGTATTTAACTAATCCTATTTTCTTATTTGCATCACAAGAGCTAGTGATCTAATTCTACTGTTACCCAATTATTTCCCTCTTTGAACCTTGCTATCTGGGCCTTAATTTTACCCCAAGTGTGATACTTATCCCATAACTACAGGACCAGCCATTGTCCATAGCCTCTCTCACTGATTGTTTTTCTTGCAGGATTCTTCTCTTCTTGGCTCTACCTGCTCCGTTTGCCCTATGGGCTCACTCCACTCCCCTACCCTTCCCCCAAATCTCACCCGCCCCCACTACCCCTACATTTATTCCATCCAGTACTCTCCTCCCTTCCTCCACCACTCCAATCACTGGCCTCCTCACTCTACCCCTCCTCTTCTCATCCCCACCCATCAATTAAAGGCCACTCCCCCTACACACTATACTCCACTCTACACCCCCTTCTTCATTCTCTCGCTTATACCCTACTTACATTATACCTCCCATACTACTCTATCTTACAAACTTATACCATCTCATTATGCATTCTGCGCTACTACAAACCCTTCATATCCCCTCTATCACCTTGTTAATTCTAGTTCCACTATACCATACTACCTCCTATTCCTCCACTCCTCTTCCCCCCTCTTTTCTGTCCCACTTCACCACTGCCAGCCCCCATCTCACCCTCACAATACCTCACTTCCATACCATATCATCCTCAGTAGTACAGCCCAACCTTCTCCACTACTTTAAACCAAAGATCTTACCCACCTCAACAAAACATAATTTCCCTAAACCTCTGTCATACTGTCCCCAACAGTCAAAAGGTAAACTAAATCTCCTACTACCTCCTTCTTTATCTGCTATTTCTAGCAGGTGATATACATCCAAACCCTGGACCTAGTACTACTAACAACCTCATCCCCCCAATAACTACCAATACCACCAGCCTCAAAAGCCTGAAAATAGTTACTCTCACTGCCCAGAGTCTAAGAAATAAAGCAACTATCTTCCATGCCTGGCTAAACCAGAACCTACCTGACATTGTAGCCATCTCTGAGGCTTGGCTAAAAAAAATACATCTCTGACTCAGAAATTCTATCCCCTGGTTTTCATGCCCTTAGTTATGACCGCTTGAATAGAAAAGGTGGAGGGATAGCCTTGATATTCTCCAATTTACTCCCCATTATTCCATACCCAAATCCCATTCCTCAGTTCAACAATGCAGAACTAGTAATAGGTTTACTACAAATGAATAATCATAAAAGTATCTGCATCATATCCCTTTATATTCCCCCAGGCAACAACACCACTACTCTAGAAGAAATCCTCCAATGGGCCTCAACTAATATTAACCTAGAGACCTACATTCTAGGTGACGTTAACATAGATTGGAACAAAATTAACAACCAGAATCCAGTCATATGTGTCAATCTATTCAACTTTACTCAATTTACTAACTCTATCACTAGACCTAACAAAATCAATCCTCCAGGATCCACTCTGGACTGGATCCTAGCTACCCACCCTAACAACATCTTAGACTCAGGCATCCTTCCTGACTCTGTTAGTGACCATCTG
The DNA here is from genome assembly GCF_019279795.1 of Protopterus annectens. NCBI lineage: Eukaryota > Metazoa > Chordata > Ceratodontiformes > Protopteridae > Protopterus > Protopterus annectens. The sequence continues at coordinate 1,766,797,644 of NC_056726.1, read as the reverse complement.
CCTGACTTCATCCACTGAGCAACCCATTCCTCCCCTCACCAGCACCAATATACACATACCTTACAAACTTCAACCCTAACCTAACACCCTCAAACAAACTAACTGGAACAATCTAAAAACACTTCCTCTAGACAACGCCGTCGATTACTTTAACTCAACTTTCCTAAATTTACTCAATTCCCAAGCTCCACTGCGAACTATAAAAGTCAAACCCAACTCCACCCCATTGTTAACTAAGGAAACCAAAAAATGTATGCAGCAAAGAGATAAATGCTGGAAACTTTCTCAGCACAATAAACATCCTGAAACCCTTCTTAAATATAAGCAACTCTGCAACCTTACTAAAAGACATATAATCAAAGATAAACAATCCCACTATATGAAACTCCAAGCCAACTACACCAAAACCCCCAAACAATTCTGGAACTCCATTAACTCACTTCTCAACCCAGGCACCAAAAACAACCCTTGCCCTGACACTACTAAGTCTGATCCAGAAATTGCCATTCTATTCAACTCCTTCTTTACTAACTCTATAGCTGAACTAACTAAGTCCTTCCCAAATAACCCACCCAAACAGGTTAGTCACTCTACCCCAGCCTCTAAACCCAACTCCCCTACTTTTGAATTTAAACCAATTTCTACCTCCTACATAAAAAAACTTCTCAGCAAACTAAAACCATGCTCCAATGTCCCAGATAACATTTTATCTAACTTCTTAAAAATTGCTGCACACGGAATCGCCCTCCCCATTAGCATCCTAATCAACAGATCCATACAGGAATCTTATGTCCCCAATCTGTGGCGTGCTGCCTTTATACATCCTCTCCACAAAGGTGGCAAAAATAATAATACCTCAAACTTTCACCCAATAGCCATCCTCTCCCCAATATCAAAAATATTGGAAAAATGCATTCACATCCAACTAATGCCCTTCCTAACCAAAAACCACCTTATCTCTCAAACCCAACATGGTTTTTGTCCTGGCCATAGCACTATAACTGCTCATCTCTCATTCCTAAATATAGTCAACCATGCCCGTGACTCTGGAAAAATAGTTTCTACAGTTCTATTAGATGTCTCCAAGGCTTTCGATACAATTTCCCATACTCATCTCCTAAGCCACCTTGCTAACCTTAACATCTCTCACAATACCCTATCCTGGTTCTCAAGTTACCTATCTGACAGATCTCAAGCTGTAAAATGGAGAAAAGGCACCTCAAACTTCCTTCCCACCCCTACTGGAGTTCCCCAAGGATCCATTCTTGGCCCAATGCTGTTTAACATCTTTATCAATGATTTCCATTCTGCCATCCCAAATACTAAAATCGTACAATATGCAGACGACTCCACTTTAATGTGCTATGCCACCAACCTCCCTGAACATCAGTCATACACTCAAACTGCCTTCTCCACCACTGAGAACTGGATGCTACAAAACCACCTATCTCTAAACGCTAACAAATCCAAAATACTACTTTTCCCTCCCTCAAAATCCTCCCCTCTTGATAAAAATTCTTTCCAAATTAGAAGCCATAACAATTTTTTTTTGTTTTTGTTGTTTGTCTTTTGGCTTTTTCCTGGTAAGGGGTCACCACAGCGGAACTCCAGTCTGCTAATGACTGGCAGTAGATTTTTATGAAATGCCGAGGTGCCAGCTTGACACCCAATCTTCAATGAAGGAACACCCATTTACGGACGCATGTCTTTCGAACGCTACCCAGTCACGGGGAGGATGTGCAGACTTCCAAGCCAAGAATCGAATGGGAGAACCTCTTGCTGTGAGGAAACAATGCTACCTCCATACCACCGCAGAAACCTAGAAGCCATAACAATTAAACCATAGAAATTGTTCCCTATGCCAAACTACTTGGGTTTACTATAGATGAACACGTAAAGTTTGACACCTATATTCAATTAAACATCAAGAAAACACATCAAAAACTTGGCCTGCTATACAAAAACATACACTATCTCTCTCCTTCTACTGGACAAACCCTCACCACTACCTACCTTCTTCCCTCACTAATGTATGGTGCTCCTCTACTAACTTATCTGCCTCCATCTCTTCCAAAATGGAAAGTTTTTATAATAAAATTTCAAAATTCGCCATCAAAACCAAATACTCCTCCCACCGTTGCTCTGTCCTCCACTTACTAAACTGGCTAGAACTTCCCAGCCATCTAGACTACCTCCAACTTACTACTGCCCATAGGGTATTATTTAACCCTACTAAATGTCCTGCACTATCCAACATCCTACAACCATATACCCCTAACAGGCCACTTAGATCTGCTCATCTAAACCCAATCACTGTCTACAAACCAAACCGCCCTGCAGGATAGCACCTCCTGTCCTTTTCCTTAGCCAAAAAATGGAATTCGCTCCCTCCTTCATTACGAACCACAGAAAACTGTGACAACTTCAAAACCCAACTCCATTCCTACTTTTTCTCTAATTGGTAGTGCAATTGCACTTTCCCCACCTAGCCTTCTTCTCTCTCTACTCTAAATTGTATTTCCATACTACTCCTATTTGTAACAACTTAGCTCCCCCAGGATACTACTCATTTTTCAGTGTTATCTTGTGTACATAATGTAAATATTGTAAATAGTTTGCTTTTCCTTTTCTCCCCTCCCTAACATTTGTACTTGTTCTGCCATACTGCCATACCAAGACTCGGATTTTATGTAACCATTGAAACACTCATGTCAACATATGACTCACATGCTATGTAACCAATGTGCCACATCATGTCTCTGATTTATAATGTATCTGTATCTCTGAATCTTAATTTTAATCTGTTGGATCGTAATGTATCTGTATCTCTGAATCTTAATTTTAATCTGTTGTATCTTAATGTTTACTATGTAGTGTGAAGCTTTTCTCCCCGGGCCTCCAGTGAAAATGGGCTGCTGAGCCCAGTGGACCTCCCCAGTCATCAAACTGAAATAAATAATAAATAAATACAGTTCAGAGGTAATTAAGTTAGTTTAGGTAGTTATTTAGGTAGTTAAGGTTGTTAGATGTATTTAGTGTGTGTGTTTTTTTTAGTGTAGTTGTGTATCTTATAGTTAGCAGCAGGGCTTTGGGCTTCATGTGTTCAGTGCTTTTGTATATTTAACTGTTAGTTAGGCTTAGATAGTTGAGTTCTGGTGCTAATTAATAATTAGTGCAGTTATTATCTTGGTGTGCTTTTTTTTTCTATTTCAACCATAGCTTGAATAGTATTCTTAATTAATAATGTGAGTGTTTATTCTCGTAGTGTGAATTATCTTATTGGCTTCTAGTCTCATTGTTGTGAATATGGCAGATAAAAGCTTCTAAAAATGTGAAAAATGTGGGCACAAGATCCCTCCCCAAAACCAATACCTTCTTTGCTTCTTGGGTCCCAGTCACCTGGGCATCAAATGTGACATCTGTAAAGCATTCGGGGGTTAAAGCCCTGCAGAGCCACTTGGACAAATTTATTCTTAAGGGTTTACTTCCCACTCAGTCTTCAAAGTCCTCCTCCCCTGTCAAGGTAGCCAAAAAGCAGAGGGAGTGAGACAGGCTAAAGATAAGGACAAGGAAAATGCAATAGAGAAGCTTATGAAAAGGTCACCTGACCCTTCCAGTTCCTTGGGTCTGGCCCCAAAAGTTACCAAGATATTATCTGAGATCTTCTCAAATCTGTACTACCTCCCCAGTTCCAAGGTTCTCACTAGAGCTGGTAAACTCTAGGCTCCATTCACCAATTTTTCACTAATCCAGGCATTCAAGGCCTTTGTCTTTAGCTTCATTGAGATCAGCCAGGTCATCAAGGAGCCTCACAAAGGTCAAGGTAGATAGGATGATGAGAAGATTCTTAAGGCAACAGATTCATTTGTGAGTAATCCCGATGTCATCTTCTCAGATAGACCAGGGACTTGAGCCACAAACCCCTGCTACACATTTTCCATTGCAGATCCCAGGTTTGTATCTGCAGACTCTGAATCCAACTATGCCAAGAGGGACTAACTTGGCAATGACAGCCACTCAAGCTTTAATGCCTTCAGCTCCTCTTTCTCTCTCAACATTCGATTGAGATGAGACTTGGAACAGAAGCTTTAGAGTCAGGACTCTCAGGATAGATCTGGTTCTAAAGTGTCAGATTCATCTCTCCACTTGGGAGCCTCGGCTCTTGATAGCTCTGCTCTGAAACTGACCTTGGGGTTGGCTCAGGTCGGGTCCGGATGGGCTCTCTCAATTCCCACTTCACTGGAAGGTGCCCCAGATCTGCTCTGAGCCTGGCCTTTGAGGTCTTTCACAAAGTTCACGCATCTTGAGAATAGTACAATATCCTAGGATGCCTTCTAAATAGCATGAAACATGACCTATCAGGGCCTGTGGAATTGCTGTTTAGTTATAACCTCCAAACAGGCTTTGTGCCTCATGAATGGAGAACAGCTACAGTCATCCCTCTGCACAAAAGTGGGCCATCTACAGACCCTGGAAACTACAGACCTATAAATCTTACTAGTCTTATATATAAAGCCATGGGAAGAATTATCATGGACATGATAAATAGTGATATTGTAAACCTCCAGACACTCGACCCAACCCAGTTTGGTTTCGTCAAGGGCAGATCATACCTACTCAACCTGGTGGACTTCTTTGAGAAGGTCACCAAAGCAATGGATGAGGGCATAATTGCTCACACTGCTTACCTTGACCTGGCCAAGGTGTTTGCCACAATACCCCACTCAGGCATTGTTAACAAACTCAAGAAGTTAGGTAAAAACCCATATGTTACCCAGTGGATAGCCAGCTGGCTCACAGACAGGACCCAGGAAATTAGAATTGCAGAGTCTACTTCTGCAAGGAGGCCAGTCACAAGTGAAGTCCCTCAGGGAACAGTCCTTGGACTGCTCCTTTTTGGCATTTACTTCTCTGAAGTCAAGGCCAATGTCAATGGTCTGTGGCTGACTAAATTTGCAGATGATTGCAAATTAGGAGCTGTCATTGAATCCCACATTGGCACAAATGTTCTCTAGGAGGGGATGAAACACACAAACAAATGGTGTCAGAGCCATGGACTAAAACTAAATGCGAAGAAATGCATATTAGTTTCCTTTGGGAAGTCATCCACCCCAGGTAACTATCATATTGACAACACACCCCTTAGAGTTGACCCAATAGTCAGGGACTTAGGGACACACATAGATAGTAATCTAGCCTTTGACCATCATGTGTGTACAGTAGTGAGGAAATCATTATATGTTGTGCAACTTATAAACAAATGTATGGCATCTAAGTCCAAGGAAGTCATTGTTCCACTGTATTCAGCATTCATCAGACCTATCATTGAGTACAATGCCCCCTTTGGTATGTACCTAACCAGGTATATCCAATAATTGAAACGTCCATAGAGCTTCCTCACTAAAAAATACAGGGCTTAAGTAAAATGTCTTATGCAGACCATCTCAAGACTCTATCCCTGTATTCTGTCTGTTACAGGCTTTTGAGGGGAGATCTATGCCTGACATGCAGGGCATTGTCAGACCCCACTCTGATGGACCTCCTGCATATCCGCAAAACAAACAGCACCAGAATTACCCATTCTAATGACTTAAACCTTGCTTGTGATATAAATATGACCTGCTGGAGAGACAGGTATGTATGCCAGAGATTACCCCATCTCTGGAATAGGCTCCCCATCCCTGTGAAGCAGAGTTCCTCCCTAACCCAATTCAAGTGCTACCTGTGCAATTGGATGGGGAACAGGAAATTCATCCCTGGTTTGGCAGCTATGTCTCTAATGGACACAGGCAACCTGTAAATGGTTTTTCTCCCAGGCCCTAGCTTGTAAATGTTTCATCTCCCAAGACTCTGCTTACACTTATCAAGGATCAAGGATATCAGAACTTGTCAGAGATTTGGGATGCATGGTTAGGCTTAAAAAGGCCCTTGCGGTCATTAGCCTAGTAAACCCCTATGAACCTATAAGTACTCTCCATCTTCTCAGGATCCAACTCTACCTTGAGCTGAATCTTTGCCTTACTCCTTTCATTCTTCTACCCATGGACAGTCAGTTCCCAAGGCTTTAGGAGAGATACTTGAGTTGATCTCCTAATCCACTTCTTAGCCTATTGCTGAACCCACAGAGCAACCTTTCTCTGGGAAGAGGACATGCAAACAGAAGCACATTGATTACTGTCCGGAGTCTGTCACAGAAGACACAGACTTCGATGAGGGGGAAGGCTCCCTGAAGTCTTGTTTTGAAGACACCACCTTTGATGAGATCCTGGAGTTACTAAAGCAAAAAGGAGGCTGGTCCACCACCATGCCTTCCCAGAAGGAGTCCATGTTCCTCGAGGCCTTTGGAACTTCTTCATTTACCTATTGGGAGAGCCCCCCCTTCTGACCCTTTGTTGGACATTAATATGCATAAGGCATGGAAGGAACCGAACATTACAAAATCCTCTCAGCACCTGGGGACAGAACCCATTGGAGCTATGGACTTCCTATAGATTCCATGGTCATTGCAGCAGTAGTCACCTAATACTGAATCTAGGTCATTGGATAGATTCAGTAAATGGACATATGCTTCAGTGACATTTTCAATAAGAGTGATGAACTACCTCACCCATGTGATTTGTTTCCATAGGGATTTGACCAAAGAGATCTCCAACTCCCTCTCAGGTGTTTTGCCAGTGGACATCCAGAAAAAAATGGAGTCCCAACTGTCTCCTCTGAAGTCAGCCTCCAACATCTTCATGCATCAGCTTTAAAATGCAGTTGATGGGGCAGTGAGAGCAGCAGACACTGGACTGACCACACATCAGCATGCCTGAATGCACTTGTGAGATTTTGCAGAAAGGTTCAAGACATTCATCAGTGGCTCTTATGATGGTTTCACCTTGTTGGACCGAAAGTAAAGGACACATTAAAGAGGAAAGAACAAAATGGTAAAACCTTGTCTGCTGTAGGTGGCTACTTCTTGGCTCCTCAAAGGTCCTTCTCAAGGAACCAGAAGGGGGTCAAGCAGATGTGGTTTTAAAAATTACAGTGTTTTCACCAGGACACTCCTCCAGAGAAACCCTCCAGAAGCAGGGGAGGAAGCTCCTTTAATGGACATTATCCCAGAGGCAGAGGTGGTCCACAAACCAAGGATTTTGTGGTCCCTTGTCTGAGCAGTTCTTTCTGCACTCCTGAAGGGTTGCCTGACTGCAGCACTCTGGAGACAGTCAGGAGGTGCATTTCCTTACAACTGAAAACCTAGCAAGCCATTATTTCAAATTCATGAGTGTCAAAGATAGTAACCAGAGGATACAAAATTCCCTTCATTTCTCCTCTCAAACACAGGAAAAGGTCTCCATGAGTTTCACTCCACCAATAGGAATCTATAGAAGCCAAAGTCAGATCACTGTTACAAAAATGAGTAATCCAGCAGGTCCCACCAGACCAAAGAGAATCTGGCTTCTACTCAAAATTCTCTTTAGTACCAAAAGACAACAGGGGACCTGAGGCCAATTCTGGACCTTGATCATTTAAATCAGTTTTTGAGAAAGACCAGGTTCCTTATGGTCACTGTTCAGTCCATCATTCCTCTGTTGGGGAAGGATATTTGCGTATATGCTCAATTGACCTTCAGAATGCTTGCTATCACAAAAAAAAAATAGACAAGCATCCAAGAAGGTTTCTCCATTTCAGGATGGGAGTCAATCATTGCCAATTCAGGGCTCTGCTCTTTGGTAATGGTCACTAGGGTGTTCATCAAATGCATGGCAGTAGTCACAGCTTTCCTTCAGCTTAAATGGTTCAAGGTGTTCCCGTACTTGGACGATTGGCTCCTCATTGCACCAGTCAGGAGTCTATTACAGAGAAAGAGAGATTATTTGCTCCAATTGCTTCATTGTCTAGGGTTCACTGTGAACATTTCAAAGATTCATCTCACTTCAGTACAATCAATAAACTTCATAAGATGCCAATTCAACACCACCATTCAGAAAGTTGTTACACTAAAAATAAGAGCAGAATCCCTCCAATGTGTGGCTCTAGAGGTCCTATCTTGTTCAATACCTTCAGCAAGAATGATCTTACAACTTCTAGGTTTGATATATATATATATATATATATATATATATATATATATACTTCCAAATTCGTCGATGCATGCTTCCACTCGGTGCTCGGACCTCTCCTCAGCTAATACAGCTCACATATATCCCCAATTAGGATCCAGCACTCGAAAAGATAAAGGTGTAAGGGCTAAATAAAGCCCTTACACCGCTGCTGTAACGGCTGTTGTATTTATCTTTTCGTGCTGTTCCTCTAATTGGGGATATATATATATATATATATATATATATATATATATATATATATATATATATATATATATATATATGGGTTCCTATCGCGTGATCAAAAAATCGTAAATGGCGAATGTGTATTGAGTGAACACGATTGGTCGAAACATCGTGCATGTAACACAGAAATCGCCATAGGGAATATTTTCCCTTTACTTCAATGCAGTGTGATCTTGGAGTAGGAATATTTAAGTAGCGGGGGTGTGGGGGGTGCAGGGGGGCTTGCCCCCTACCTACAGTGTTTAGGTAAGTATAGTTTTTTATTTTTATTTTTTTATTATATTTTTGAAATTTCAAACAACATTGCTCATATGGTGTCGACCATATGGTGTTTGATGTTTGAAAGTTTCGAAAATATAATATAAACCCTATATATATATATATATATATATATATATATATATATATATATGAGGGTCTACTTTAGAATGTCGACCATTCAGAATGCCGACTTTCATATGGCCGACACCATATGATCGATATTCCAAAAGACTGACATCCTGAAATAACACCATTTACCTACCTGTAAACACAGTAAAACTGTGTTAGGCAGGGGGGCAAGTCCCCCTGCACCCCCCACACCCCTTGCTACTTAAATATTCTCACTCTGAGATCACACTACAGTGCAGGAAAGGGGAATCTCCCAGTCCTGCACTGTAGCGGGATCTCCGCTATCATTTGTCGAACTTTCAAATGTTCGAAACTCATATATATATATATATATATATATATATATATATATATATTTATTTTTTTATTTTATTTATTTTATTTTACATTTGTTGACCGGGCTAGTCTGGCTGGATACATGCCCATTTTCAGCAGAGGCCTGAGGAGAAAATCTCCGCTATATACTAAGTACATTACATAAAAATTGACTACTCTAAGATATAGCTAAATCAGAAATTACAAAAACAAAAAGAATGAAAGATACTTTCAAAGAGAATCAAATTTACAATATGCAGTTCTTAAATAGCAACAATTGTACAAAAAATGTACATACTTAAATCTCTAAAAATAATAGGAACAGAACTGAATAAGGTAGAGATAAAAAGAGTGGAGGAGAAACAGAGTAAGAGAAGATGGTTAGTCAGGTGTACAGCAGGAACAAAGCCAATGATTTTGGAAGTACAGTTTAATTTTCTGTTCGAAAAGTGGCAGGGATGTAGTCAGAGTTATGTCACTAGGTAAGAGATTCCAACTTCTACCTATTGTGTTAGTGAATAGAGAATCACCTGCTGTGTTGTTTGCTTTTATAGATCTTGTCATGAGTTTACTAGAGGAGCGAAGTGCGTTAAGATTGTTGTAAGGGATTAAAAGTTGGGAGAGTATTGGGGTGTTGTCAGGTAGGTGTAATATATTATGGGCAATAGTGAGTTGAGGAATTATAAGGTAGTTTTGGAATTCAAGCCAGCCTAGTTGTTTTAGGTTTATACAATGGTGAGTCCTAAAGGGGTTACTAGTGGTGAAGCGAGCAATGTTGTTATAGCAAGTTGCAAGTTTGTTAAGATTAATTTTCTTAAGGTTTGTATAAATAGGGGAGGCATATAGGAGAGTTGATAAAAGATGAGATTGTGCAATCTTGGTTCTAGTTGCTGGGGTTAGAAAAGGTTTGATACGATATAGGGATCCTATTTTTCTGTTAACTAACTTGATGTTGTTGTTAATGTGCTGATCGAAGGAGAGATTATTGTCAATGGTTATTCCTAAAAGTTTTGTAGTTGGATCAGGTGAGATGATAGTACCATTATTTGAGGAAATGGTAAAGTTTAAAGGGGGGACCGAGTGGTGGGGGAGAAGAGGAGGAGTTTTGTTTTTTTGGCATTTAGTAGGAGAAACCGTCTAGAAAACCATGTTTCTACAGTATTAAAGATATTTTGGGTCAGTGAGATCAGTTCTGTAGTGGATGGTGCAGAACAGATAAGGGTCAAATCGTCTGCGTATTGTATGCAGGTTGCTTGTGGGATTGCAATTGAAGATCGTTAATAAAGAGGGAGAAGAGAAGTGGACCAAGAATGGAGCCCTGGGGAACTCCGATGGAAATGGGCAAGAGTGATGAGATATGGTTTTCCCATAGTACTGCTTGTTGTCTGTTGTTAAGATAAGATGTAAACCAATTAATGGCGAAGTTATCACAAGAGAGAGATTCAAGAATGTTAATTAAGAGAGAGTGGTTGACCATGTCGAAAGCTTTAGAGAGATCAATGAAAAGAGCGGAAGAGAGAATATTGTTGTTTCGATTCTTGTTGATAATATCTACAAAGGAAAGAAGGGCAGTGGTGGTACTGTGGTGAGGTCTAAAGCCATGCTGACAGTTTGCTATTATGTTGTGAAGAGAGAGATAGTGCACAAGTTGCTGATGAATAAATTTTTCCATGATTTTTGCTGGGGGTGAGAGAAGGGCAATTGGTTTAAAGTTGGAAAAGTCAAGGGAGTTACCACCTTTATGTAGTGGGATAATATAGGAGACTTTCCAGATGTCAGGGATGGTTCCCTCTTGGATAGTTCTGTTTATAAGTAAGGATATAGGGTATGCAATTTCTTTGGCAGCTTTCTGAAGGAAAAGAGAAGGGAGCTTGTCAGCAGAAGGGGTACAAGGTTTCAGTTTGTGAATGAGTCTGTAGATGAAAGAAGTAGATATAGGTTTTAGAGAGAAGTTGTAGGAGGAGTTAGCTGTATTAGTTGGAGTATAAGAGTTGTTGGTGTTCATTTGTTTGGCTAGGGATTGAATAGTTTCAGAGAAAAAAAAGTTGAATGCATTAGCAGTCTGGAGAGGGATTTCTGGGTCAGCATTTAGTGGGGAAGGAGTTTTAGCAATTCCTGGGAAAGAAGTCTATTACTGATGACCAGAATTGTTTAGAATTGTTAAGATGAGTTTCCTGAAGTTCACAGTAGAATTTTTTCTTGTCAGAGATTATTGATTTCTTAGCCAGATTTCTAAGCTGGCGGAAATGAACTAAATCAGGGTTTTGTCTATGGCATCTCCATTTAGTCCATGCTTTGTTTCTAGTATGAATGAGTTTTTTAGTATCGTTGGTAAGCCATGGGGCTGTTTTAGTCTTTACTCTAATAGAACGTTCTGGAGCATGTGTATCAAGTATGGATAAGAAGGTAGTATTAAAGAATAAGACTGCCTCCTCCAGGGGAAGTGATTTTAAGCAATTCCAATTGCATGCTCTCAGTTCAGCTTGAAAAAGGTCTATATTAAAATGCTTGATAGAGCGAATTAGCCTTGTATTTGGGAGGTTAACACATTCTGACTTTTGTCTAGTAATGTAGGTTAGGGAGTGGTCACTAATATCGTCTGGCATAGTACCTACTTTATACTGTTTGTTGACTTTATTTGTGAGTATCCAGTCTAATATACTCTCTCTCTTACTGGGCTTATTGACTCTTGTAGTTGAGGTAATAGTTTGGGTGAAACCATGTAGGTTAATATGAGAGGAGGGATTCTCAGCATTAATACTGTTCCAATCTATGTTAACGTCACCATATATATATATGGGTCACCTTCAGATGCCCGACAACGCATTTCGCCGACACGGAATCCGACGGGACGAAAAGACCGACAACGCAGATGACCAACAAGGTGAGAACCCAACGGACTCGGTAAGTGTGCGATAGAGTGAGGGATTTAGTGTTAGGGAGCGGACAGGTAAGTGTGCGATAGTGAGGGACTGTGGGTTTAGGGGTGGGTTAAGTGAGTTGGGGTTAGGGTGCAGGTAGGGTGAGTGTGCGGTAGTGTCGGACTGTGGGTTTAGGGGTGGGTTAAGTGAGTTAGGGTTAGGGTGCAGGCAGGGTGAGTGTGCGGTAGTGTCGGACTGTGGGTTTAGGGGTGGGTTAAGTGAGTTAGGGTTAGGGTGCAGGTAGGGTGAGTGTGCAGTGTCGGACCTAGGGGTTAGGGGTGGGTAAGTGAGTTAGGGTTAGGGTGCAGGTAGGGTAAGTGTGCGGTAGTGTCGGACCTTAGGGTTAGGGTTTGGGTTAGGGATAGTGGATATGTTATGTAGTGTACTGTGTTGTTTACGTGTAGTGTGTTGGTGTAATGGTTTTCGGTGTTTTGCGTTGTCGGTATTTTTTGTTGTCGGTCTTTTGGTGTCGGTGATTAGTGTGTCGGCGAAACGTGATTTCGAGGATATAAAGGCGCAGTGGTGCAGTGGTTAATGCTGTCGCCTCACAGCAAGAGGTTCTCCGGTTCGATTCTCGGCTGGGGTGCCTTCTGTGTGGAGTTTGCATGTTCTCCCTGTGTTCGCGTGGGTTTCCTCCGGGTACTCTGGTTTCCTCCCACATTCTAAAAAGACATGCTTCTGGAGCATTTCTCCCCGGGCCTCTGCTGAAAACAGGATCTGTGGAACCTAGTCGGACTTTCCCGGTCAACAAATGTTAAATAAAATAAATAAAAAATAAATAAATAAATAAATAAATAAAGGTGATCCACAAATATATATATATATATATATATATATATATATATATATATATATATATATATATATAAATATACATACATATATATATATATATATATATATATATATATATATATATATATATATATATATATATCCATACATAGTTGCATACTTGAGTATTCTTGTTACCATTTCTGGTATTCTTTTTCCTGTGTCAGTAAAGACTTTCTAACTTTCACTTATACACTTTTGTATATTCTGTGGTACTATCATTGGTACTTACTTCCCTTTTAGCTTTTCCACTTTACCCCATAAAATATATAAAAAAATAGTAAAAATATATACTTTTATCTTTGTATATCTTTTTACTGTTCTGTTAGTTGGATATTTTTCGCAGGATGTCTGAGAAGATATTTAAGAAATGTAAAAAGCATAGCCATAAGTTGTCTTATACTAATGCCTATGAACTTTGTGTCCATTGTTTGGTGCCCGACATCTCAATATTGGGTGTGATATACGCAGCAGCTTAAATCCATGTACTTTAGTGGACAGGCAAAAGAAATTAATTTTGAAAGGGTTACTGATTACTTCCTTTTCAGAAGCTATATCTAGAGCTCAACCCTCCAAAACACCTTCTAAGGATGTTCATAAAAAGTCCCCAAAGAAGTTGGGTTATTTCACTTCATCCACAGCCCCCCCCACTCAAAAAATCATGATTGGATCCAAGCCATCTGGCTCTAAGATGTCTGCTACACCTCCCAAGATGCCATCAGATCAGAGTTCTTTAGGTCTGAAGATTCTTCTTAGGGTGTGATATTCTCCATCAATTGACCCTGTTCCTTCAAGACTTTTTTCTCCCTTCCTCAAGAGACAGCGGTTCAATTTGCCATCCATTGTTTCATCTCATTCTTCCAGGAGACAAGTTCAGAGCCAAGTGACTCTCAGAGCCGTAGTGTCCAGGTCAGATCTTAGGTTCTGGAGTCAACGCTGAAGTTTTCAGATCCATCTCTACCCCTTGGAGCCTTGGCTTTGAACAGCTTGGCTTCGGTCAGTGCTTTGCATGGATTGCCTTCGGGGCAGATGGAGCCAGTTTGACAGAAGCATGACTTCTCAGTTTCTATGGCTTTATTCTCCCCAGGACAGTCTGCCTTCGAGGTAGTAGAGAGAGAGAGAGTTCTCTGATTTGACAGTACAGAGGGTCTCTCCACCCTTGGATCTGCCTTCTACGTCCCATGTGGTTTTGTGCTAAGAGCCTCAACATTAAACTCCACAGGAACAGCCAGTCCAAACCCTCCAGAGTACACAGCAGGGCATCACCCTGTCTTCTGCTACTTCCTCGGAGCATCCTACTGAGAAAGTACCCCAGAAGAGGAAGTGCAAAAGAGACACTTGGATTCCCCTCAGCAATGTATCATGGAAGACAGATTTCGATGAAGGGGAAAGGTCCCCCAGATCACCACCCAAAGAAGTCTGAAGCAATGGAGTAGTTGGCTTTCCCAAAATCCTTCCCCAGAGGAATCAGTGTTTCCTGAGGCATTTGGATCTGGCCTGTTTACCTCCTGTGTGACTCTACCCACTGATGAGCTAATTGATTTGATCTCTCAGCATGTGTGGAAGGAACCTGATGTGGTTAAACCCATCTCCAAGGGACCAGAATGAATTCTGGTACCTCCGACAGGAAGGGAACACTGGAGCAAGGGAGTTTGTGTAGATGCCATGGTGGAACAAAGTTCCACTGTCCATCCCCCTAATCAAGAGTCCAGAGCTTTGAACAGGTTTGGAAACTGTGTCTATGCTTCAGCAACCTTTGCTGTTAGGTCACTGAATTACCTGGCACACTTTATAAAGTTACAAAGAGATTTTTATAAAGAATTGTAAAATACTCTTTCAGGGTCCACTACTGTAGAGGCTCAAGCTACAGTAGCCTCACAGTTGGCAACCCTTATCCATCTCAAACTCACTCATGAAGCTTATCTCTCATGCAGTTGAGGCTACCTCAAGGACAGCAGGTTCAGGCATCTCAATAAGGAAACTTGCCTGGATGTGCTTGTGTGACTTTTTGGAGCCCTTCAAGTCTTCTTTCATCATTGCTTCCTTTGATGGCTCCTCCCTGTTTGATCTGAAAGTAAAGATACACTCTCCAGGTGTGAGAAGGGTGGAAAGACTCTTTCTCTGTTGTAGTATGTTTTTTGTACCCCCAAAAGAGCTTTTCTAGGAACCAATGTGGGGGATGAAAGATGAGGTTCAAAAAATCTCATGGCCCTTTTTAACATCCACATGGAGATGGTTCCTCCAGAGGCGGGGGGGGGGGGCACTAATGGAAGACTCTGTCCATGTGGTAGAGGTGGTCCACAATACTAGGGGTCTCAAGACACATTCTCTGATAGGCCCTACCAGCACTCCTGATTGTCCACCTCTGGATGCAATCAAACGTTGCTTATTACTGCACCAGAGAGCCTGGCTAGATATCACAAAAGACACTTGGGTGCAGAGGATTAATTCCAGAGGTAATATAATTCCCTTTTCCCTTCCTCCCCCAACTCTACAAAAATTCCTGATGTTCAACCCAGTCAGAAGAAAGAAATAGCACTTGAAATACAAAAGCTGTTCGAGAAAAGAATCATCCAAAAGATCCCACCAGACCAGATAGAATCTGAAACTTACTCAAGGTTCTTTTTAGTGACAAAGGAAACAGGGATGTGGAGACCAATTTGGAATCTCAGCAGCCTGAACAAGCCAGTTTGACACTTAAAGTTTTGGATGGTCATGGTTCAGTCCATTCTGTCTTTTCTAGGTAAGGATGATTGGATGTGCTTTATAGACCTTTGAGATGCGTACTATCACATAAAAATGAACAGGCAGTCCAAAAGGTTCTTACACTTGTGGCTGGGAGCCAGTCATTACCAAGTCAGAGCTCTGCTATTTGGTCTCACTACAGCCCTCAGGGTGTCCACCAAATGCATGGCAGTGGTGGCAGCTCACTTGAGACTGCAGGGATTCTGGGTGTTTCCATATTTAGATGACTGGCTCATTGCCGCTCCAACCAGGCATCTACTCATAATTGCAAGAAACCAGGTACTCCAAACTTGCTCCCTTCTGGGAATCACAATAAACAAGAATGAATGTCAGTTGCATCTGTCACAAACATTGGAATTCATAGGAGCACATCTCAATACAGTGTCTGTGACAGCCTCAATTCCCCTAAACAGAGTTCAAATTTTAAATTCCTAAGTCGCAAAAATTATTCAGAACACCAAAATTTCAGCCCAACTAATTCTTCAAGCCTTGGAGTCAATGTCAGCAGCCAAAGTTCTTGTTCCCCTGGCAAGGTATCTTATGAGAATTCTCCAGTGGATGCTTGCATTCCAATGGTCAAGTCTTTATCAGAGGATGTCAGTTCAAATAAAAAACACACAGACATGCAAGAAGTACCTTTGGTGATGGATAAGGTCAGACTGACTTTTACAAGGCTGTCCAGTCATTCTCCCTTAACCCAATGCCATAGAGTCCACAGAAGCTTCCCAGATTGGGTGAGAGGGCACTTCCTGGGGAAAACAGTTCAAGGCATTAGCCCTCCGAATAGGCCAATTTGCACATCAATGTCCTGGAGATGAGAGCAGTGCTTTTAGCTTTGCAAACTTTTCAGGATGCTCTACCTCTGGGAAAAAATACGATCCAAATGGACAATATATCAGTAGTCAAGTACATCAACAAACAGGGAGGAACCAGGTCTTACCCCTTGTGTTGAGAAGCCCTCAGAGTGTGGCAATGGGCAAGCTCATCCAACCACTTTCTCATAGCAGTGCACATTCCTGGGAACTCCAACGTGATAGCAGACAAATTGAGCAGGTCCATTCTTCTACCTCATGAGTTGTCTCTCAACAAAAAAGTCACGGAGGTAATTTTCCATCAATGGGGTCAGCCTTGCTGTGTTCTTTTTGTGTCAACCCTAAACAACTAATGCAGCAGCTTCTTTGCCCTAATCCCCCCAACAGGAGGAGTCACTGAGGGATGCTCTGCTTGCTTCATGATACATCCTCCGGTCTTCTCCATGCTTTTCCACAAACCCCATTGATCTGCAAATTCCTACAACAAGTTGCAAGGTTGAAGAGGAAAATCAACCTCTTTGCACCTTACTGGCCTTGACAAGTTTGGTTCCTCTTCCTTCAGCCTCATTTGCCCACCTTGGATTCTGGATTCAGTTCCAGACTGCCTGTTTAACCTGACAGACATGATTCACCCAGATATCTGAAATCTAAAGTTGACAGTGTGATTTCTCTACTTCCATTAATAGCCATTCATACTATGCTCTCATCCCCTGTCTGTCATATACTTTTGTTCATAGGCTCATAGGTTCATAGGTTGGTACTAGACTATCGGCCCTAGGGCCTATGCAAGCCTAGCCATAACAATTCCCTGGATATTTCTTCCCACAATATTTACTTCTCTGGACCCCTGTCTAGCAGGGTGACTGACATGATCCCTGGGGTGAATTTCCTATCTCCCATCCAATCATCAAGGTTCCTTTTGAAGAGGGCCAATGAGACTCTCTACTTGACATGTATGAGCAGTCTATTCCAGAGTATGGGGAGTCTCTGGGTCAGGAACCTATCCCTCCAGCATGTTTTGTTCATTTTGATGACAAGGTTTAGATCCCTGGAGCGTGTGGCTCTGAGGGATTGGGATTTCTTTAAGTGGAGCATGTCCAACAGCTCAGGGTTTGACATGGCCTTGTATGTTAAGCAGAGATCACCACTGAGTAGGCAATATGCCACAGAGTATAGCTGGAGTTTTTTTAGACGGTCAGCATATGGCATCTACTTTAGGCATGTGATTCTTTTAGTGAGGTATTTCTGTGGCCTTTCCAGCTGTTGCAGATGTCTTGTGAGGTACATACCAAATGGGGCATTATACTCTATAATGGGTCTAATGAGGGAAGAGTACAGTGGGACAATGACCTCCTTTTTTCTGGATGAAAAGCCCTTAGTGATGAGGTGTGCCACATAGAAGGATTTCCTGACTGTTATGGCGATGTGGTTATCGAAAGTGTGACCACTGTCTACCTGTGTCCCTAAGTTTCTCATCACACTTTCGATGTTTAGTGTCCTGTCACCTATATGGTAATTCATGGGTACATGTTTTTTTCCAAAGGGGATAAGTATACATTTCTTGGCATTAAGCTTGAGCCCATGGCTCTGGCACCAGGCATCTGTTTCTGTAACCCCCTTTTGTAGAATACCCACATCATTTGGGGATTCAATAATGGCTCCCAGTTTGCAGTCATCTGTGAACTTTGTTATCCAGAGTCCCTTAGTGTTGGCCTGTACTTCAGAGAAGTAGATGCCAAACAAGAGTGGTCCCAGGACTGAACCCTGAGGTCCTCCACTTGTCACTTGTCTGGAGTTGGATTTGGAGGCGGCTACTTTTACAGTCTGGGTTCTGTCAGTAAGCCAGTTGGCAACCCATTGAGTGACATAGGGATTTATGCCCAGCTTAGTAAGTTTATCTATGATTCCAGAGTGGGGGATGATGTCGAAGGCCTTGTCGAGGTCCAGATAGGCTGTGTGGACCACCTTACCCTCGTCCACAGCTCTGGAGACTGATTCGAAGAAAGTCAATCAGATTCAGGAGACAAGATCAGCCCTTCACAAACCCAAACTGGGTGGGGTCCAGTGTTTGAAGGTTGCCAATGTCTTTGTTTATAAGTTCCATGATAAAGCGTTCCATGCCCTTGCAGATCAAGCTTGTCAGACTGATGGGACTGTAATTCCCGGGATCCAAGGCGGATCCTCCCTTGTGGAGTGGGATAACTGTAGCTGTGCGCCACTCAGTGGTCAAGAAGCCTGAGGTGAGGCTATGATTAAACATGACACTTAGGTGAGGTGCCAGTTCATTTTGTAGTTCATGTAGTACACAGCCTGGAATGTCATATGGTCCCATGGATGCTATATTCTTAGCTTTGGAGAGTGCGGTTTCTACCTGTGTGGCCATGATTATCGGAATTTGGCAATCTTTTGGTATTGAGATGGGCCCTTTAGGGGGTGAGAGGGGGGTGAAGTTGGCAGTAAATCGATCTGCCAGAATATTGGCAATATCCTTGGGATCAGTATATTTAATGCCATTCTTTGTAGTTCAGAGCAGATCTGAGCATTGCCATTTAGATTCTTGACATAACTATAGAATGCCTTGTGGTTGTCTTTGGAATCTTTGGCAATTTTATTTTCATAACTAGTTTTTGAGGATTTTATGATGGATCTCAGCTTCTTACTGAGGCTGGTTAGGGAGTTTTTTGCACCCTGGGATTCTCCTCTTTTCTGCAACAGTTTCTTCCTTCTGTTGTATAGTTTGTTTATAGCGGGGGACCACCAGATTGGCTTCCCTTTTTTGGAGAAGAGCATCATGGTTCTATTTGGGCTGGCATGATTCATGCACGAGTGGATGTGCTTGTACAGTGCCATGTGTAGGAATCTGCAGTCGAACTTCCAGATTCCGTCTGCATGGGTGTTGTGAAGTTTGTCACTTCTGACTTCAGTAGCATGAAGTTGGCTTTGGAGAAGTTTTTTAAGGAGGTTTCCTTACTGGGGGGGGGTGGGGTGGGGGTGGGATGTGGATGTCAAAGGTGATTTGCTTATGTCCAGACCTGACCAATGAGGGGGGTGACAACTGGTGTGGAGCACCTATCTCCCATGTTGTTAATGACCAGGTCTAGGATATTGGAGCCCCTGGTGCGACAATGGTTTAGTTGATCCAGGGCATTGGAATTTATGAATTCCAAAAAACGTTGGGAAAAGGAGTTGGTACCCAAGTAGTTTTCCCATTTAATGGCAGGGTAGTTGAAATCACTCAGTATTAGGGTGTTTGGTTGTATCTTAATATTTTCCAGTATGTTTAGAAAAGTGTAGTGAGAATCTTGGGCATGGTGGGGGATCTGTAGCAAGCTACAATTTGGATTGCAGTCTTACCTAGTGTTAATTGCACCTGGAGAATTTCAGATGCATTGTGTTGGGCAACTAGCCTGGAGGTGTGAATATCCTTGGTGAATATGGACACTCTTCCACCTTTAGTGTTCGGTCTTGATTTTGTGGCCGAAAAGTGTGGTAAAAATTGTAGCCTGGTATTGCAGGGGTGCTCTCTGGAGCCTTGAACCAGGTTTCAGTTACTGCACAGATATCGATGTGCTCCATTTTTAGGAGTGCCTCGAGAGAGTGCATTTTGAGGTTTAGACTTCTAGCACTGAGTAGCATTACCTTCAGATTTTGCATTCTTGTATCTGTTACGGTGGTGGTTTTATCCTTTGAACCTTGCCTAAAAAAGGCACTATAGGGGTGGAAAGAGCTTTATCCAGTAACCTGAATCCCAGGGGTGACAGGTGCAGACCATCTCTGGCAAGGCATCGTGGTTTGTTGATCATGTCTTCCCAGGCAGACAAATACTGGATCCCCTTTGAATGACACCAGAAGCTTAGCCAATTGTTGAAGTCAATCATTTTGTCCTTATACTGTGGTATCATTCTTGGTGAAGGCAGGATGCTACTCAGGGCTAGGGTCATACCTGCCTGGGTCAGATGATCCAAGAGCTCTTCCATGTCTCTTTTCATGTAGTCCAGGGAGGTACATCTCAAGTCATTCACTCCAGCATGGACAATGACAGAGTCGTATTTGTACTTGTTGTGGAGTGACTTGAGTGCATGCGGTATGTGGTGGATCCTGGCACCCGACAGGCAGCTGACTGTAATTTTCTCCTTGTTCAGCCTGGTGAGTGGGACATCAGTGTGCCTGACTATAGAGTCACCTATGACTAAAGTGTTGGGTACATTGTCTTGCCTTAGGGGCTGTTGTTGGGTGGCACACTGGTGTTGTGAGCTATGTGTCACTTTGATTGTGACTGGTATTTGTTTGTGTTGCGGCTTCAGAGGTCCTTGTTGCTTGGGCAGGTTAATGTTAAGGGCCTCTGCATATGTGGGTTTAGTGTTGCTATGTGTGGGTGTTGATGGTATGGGTTTTGAAGGGCTATGAGTTGCTTGAGGTGTAATGCAGGTGTTAACCCTCTCCTCTTGACTGTCTAGCACAATCTTGGCCGGACAGAGCTTTGCTTCCAGTTTGGCTATGTAAGTGCATCTCTCCCAGGTTGTAGTGTTGGGTGGTAGGAGGAGAGGATTGTCTGTGTACATGAGGCAGTTGCCGCATTGCCCCAGTATGCCCAGATTCACCAGGTGGACAGGGGAAATCACCGGAAGCTGACCCTTGGACATGCCTGTTTAGGTGCTTTTTTGTAAAGTTTAAGAGCTGTTTTCCCTTACCTTTGCAAGGTACTTTGCAATTATAGGCTGTTTAGTGCCTATAATTAATTTCTCCTTGTTGACAAGGAGAGCTGAGTGCTTGAATCAGTTTCAGGCTTCCTAGTGCTTTCTTGTAAAGTTTAAGAGCTGTTTTCCCTTGCCTTTGCAAGGTACTTTGCAATTATAGGCTGTTTAGTGCCTATGATTAATTTCTCCTTATTGACAAGGAGAGCTGAGTGCTTGAATCAGTTACAGTCCTCCCAGTGCTTTCCAGCAGGTTCTAGAGCAAGTGCTAGTCACAGGGGTTCTGATTTTAGTGCTACTACTGAGAAACCAGCTAGTTCTAAGGGAAAATTTAAAGAGCAGACTTTCTGGCACCTGGAATAGTTTAACTGTAGCCTCGCAGTGCTGCACGATGTGAAAAATGTGCAAGCACATGTGTTTTTAAGCCAGAAAGTTGAAAGGGATAGATATCAGCCCAAAAAGGCTAATAAAATTTAAATTTCAGAGTTGGAAACCACTCCTCTAGTGTTAGATAGGCAGTACAATGCTCACCAGTCCCACTGGTAAGCAGTAGGACTTCCCTCTACCACAGCAAGGTCTGGATAGCTCTGAACACAGAAAATAAAGTCCTGAGACAATCAAAGCCTGGGATAAAGACTGGCTAGAAAAGGTGGGAAATGAGCAAACAAGACAGTATTTTTTTTTTGTTGAAACAGGCTAAACAATGCAATAATACAGTAAATAAACACAGAAAAGGCTAACACACTTGGGTGTATAGTCCTAAACAGTAAATGCAATTAAAACTCTACAAAATTAGCAATTTAAAACTTTTTAAATGAAGCAAGGCAAGTGCATAACTGTAAAAACGATTTAAGAGGCAGTAACACAGCAGAATAAGTAGCTAGTCTACATATACAGAGAAGTCTATATATACAGAAAAGCAGCTAAAACACACAAACACTTCAGATGCAGTGCAACCTAGAGGACTTGAGTTGTAGCAATATTAAGGCAATTACAGTTATAATAAATGCTCCAAAATACACTCTATATTTCCAAAATATTTGAGAAGCACAGTCAGAACACAAGGAGATTCAGGCAATATTTTTTTTTGAATTCCCATAAAACTTCCACTAGAAAAATCTACAAGAGTAAGTGCAAGAGATTTGTTTGTTGGGTGCATCAGAAAAGTATTGATCTTTTTTCAACCCCTACACAAAGTGTATTGGAAGTTTTGGCAAAAATTTGTAATGAGGGAGCTAGCACCTCCACCATTAAAGTTCAGTTGGCAGCAATACCTATATTCATATAGGAGTTGACAATTCTTCTCTAGCTTCTACTAAGATATACAAAGGCCTTTCTAAGAGGTACTATCTTACTTCAACCACCTTATAAAGGTCTTACTCCTCCATGGGATTTAAAGCTTGTTCTGCAGACCTTAATCCATTCCCCATTGGAACCAGCTGGAAAATCCAATCTAAAATTTTTGACATGAAAGACATTATTTCTAGTGGCTATTACCTCTGCCAGGAGAATTTCATAACTCCAAGCATTATCTTCTGTGATACCCCAACATTGGCCCAGTAATTAAGGAGCCTCAATCCTCACCACTAGCACCAGTGGGGGATGTACATTGGGAGGATGACAAGTTACACACACACACACACACACACACACACACACACACACACACACACACACACACACACACACACACACACACACACTATTTCCAGATGCAGATCTCTGCATCGAGAGCAACTTCCCTTAAGAGCATACGGAGATCACAGTCAGTCTGTGACTGGTTTCTCCCTCTTTCTCCATATCCCCAATAAGACTCCCCACTGGCACAGCTATAGAGTTGAGATCCCAGATGAGTAGCCAAGCCAAGACCTCTGGCACCCTGTCTGTCCAACCAGTCCTTCATGTCTCTGCCAAAATAGCTGACATACACATTCTTTGAGATATGATTTATATACAGACATACACACACCTGGGAAAGGCTGGTATGGGTTTACTAGCTATGCCCCATTTTGCCTATACTATAAGAAAGTTATCACTGCCACCAGCCAAGTCCTTTTCAGCTCCTTTAAGGCTCTTAATAAAGGGTGCCAAATCTTGCTCTGTAATGTTATTATCAATACAAATGGTAGTTTGACCAAGAGCAAAGCTATTAGGAGTGGCACACGGTATCACCAAATAAATATGCAAGTACTCTCAGAATTTAAATATGTCAAACAAGTATCAACTACAATGAAAGGTTTAAATATATTTAATAAGTAATAAAAGAACAAGAAAATACTCAGTAAATAATCAGTTAAATCAGAGTTCAAAATCACAGGAAACATTTAAAACATTGCAGGACAGTCTGAAATAAAGAAAAACATCAAATTAAGCTCAGCTATATTCCTGACTATATCTAAAAGAATTACACTGTTCCCTAGACTTACTTACAGAGAAAGCTGGGAGATGTGGTGAGTTTATGTTCTTGTCAGGTCAAAGACAAAATACAAAATGCTCAGTCTCTCTCTCAGAGAGTTCTTAAATTAATATTCCAAATACTACTGCTGGGATACCTTACAGAATGACCTCACTTCTTGTCATCTGACTATGCCAGGTGAAACCCCTCACTGAGGCAGCTGTTAGCATTTAGCAACTACCTGTGAAAATACATAAACAAAGGTGTTTTTCCTCAGGTGATTGCAGATCCTGGAACTCATAAAACAATAAAACACTTCTACATCTCAAGCCTAGTAATTCTCTCTTTCAAGACAACACAGAGAACCTCCTAGTATAGACATCCTCTCTCTTGCTGTCATAAAGTAATTTAATTTCATGTACTTTTCTGAAGTTAACTTCTAATGTTGCAGTTTCCATTGTTAAAATATATACATCTAAACACTTACAATAGTGCAGGTAAATTTCTATTCTATTTCAATAGGTCATGCTGTGGTTACATTTTAGCTCTGTATTTTACAAAATATCTCTTCTTTGTATAAAACCTTTACAACACACATTTCTGTACAAGCAGTTTGATATACACATAACATACACTTCTAATACAGTTGTAACTCAAGCATATGAATCCTGTTGATATTCACAAATGACATATCCTTATTTACAAAATTCCAGATAGCTGGGCTGGCAGTATCTCCTTTCGTGACACCCCCCCAAAGACTCAAGCTAGTTTTTCAAGTGACCCTTGAGAAACATTGCTTGAGAAGGGAGAGCTTATCTGGGAATACCTTACCCCATTCCCTGTCTTGAGATTCCAGCTGCCTTGGCATTGCTGACCCCAGTACATTGTTGCACTGTCCATATGCCTGCAATCCTAGGCTTCGCCATAGTAATTTGGGATTATTCTGGCTGGCTCCCTGTAGCCATAGATCCCCCTCAGACTCCTCCTGCCTCTTACTGCAAATATTTTTTGCACAGGGGCCTATCTATCATGGCAAGGTTTCATCATGTTTACATGGTATAGTTTATGGCCCTGCCTCCTGCCTAGCATTTCTACCATGTAGTTAACATCACTGACCTTCCTTACCACTTTGAAAGGTCCCTCCCAAGCTGTCTGCAGCTTATTGTGTCTGACAGGAATGAGAACCATAACCTGCTGCCCTACTGCATACTCTCTATCTCAAGCATTCCTGTTGTACCAGACTTTTTTCTGCTGTTGGGCTTCTGCCAGGTTCTCCTGGGCCAAGCCCATGAGTTCCCCAAGCATTGTCCTGAGATTTAGGACATAAGCCACAACAGACTCCTTGTGGGATTCACATTTACCCTCCCACTTATCACAAATCAAATCTAGAGGTCCCCTCAACCTATACCCATACAGTAACTTAAAGGGTGAAAACCTGCGGATTCCTGGGGCACCTCTCTGTAAGCAAACAACAGATGGAACAAATATTTGTCCCACTCCCTCTTAAACTGGTCTGCAAATGGCCATTGCATGGTCTTGAGTGTATATTTTAACCTTTCAACAAGACCATTATTCTTGGGATGGTGGGGGTGGTTTTTAAGTGCTTCACTCCACAGTGCTTCCTCAGACAAGCCAGCAGGTCTGACATCAAATTGGCACCTCTGTCAGTCAGTATTTCTTTTTGGAAAACTACCCTGCTGAAAATCTCTAACAAAGCATTTGCCACCTTTTCTGCTTAATGGAGGATAGGGCCACCACCACAGGGTATCTGGTAGCATAATCTACTACCACTAAGATATTTTTTCCCTGTGGAACTTGGGGTACTCAGAGGCCCACAATATCCATAGCTACCCACTAAAATGGCTTCTCAATCACAGGCAAAGATATCAAAGGAGCTTTCACCTTGTCTCCTGCCTTGTCTACCTTTTGGCACTGCTCACAGGTCCTGCAGTACCCTGTTACATCTCTGTAAATCCCATACCAATAAAAGTTCTGCATAATATGTCTCTTGGCATGCTTCATGCCCATATGACCAGCAAAGGGAATATCATGGGCTATGGCTAGAAGTGCCAGACGGTTGGCTCTGGGCACTACCAACTGCTGTATTCTCTCACCCCCTAACTCTGCCTCTAGGGTCCACTCTCTATACAGTAAACCTTTGTCCCAGTATACAGATTCCCTTTTCCCTTGAGAATCAGGTGCCTCACTACCTACCTACCTCAGGCCTTGTAATGTAGGGTCTGAGAGCTGAGCCTGTCCCAACTCTCTTTTTGTAATCCTTCCCAGCTCCCCTTCCACAGGAAGTCTGGTATTCTCTGACAGCTGAACCTCACTGTCAGCCTGCTTATTACTACTCACTTCTGCCCTTGCAGTCACTCTTTCTAAGGTAACACCAATACCCACAAGCATCTGTGGCTCAACTTCAGTCTCACTGCTACAGTGTAGCTCCCTCTCCGAAGTAACCACCACACCAGTCTTGGCTTCAAGTCTGCGGTCTGTCTGGGTCTCCCCCAGGCTACCAGACCAACATGCTTGTCTCCAACTGCATGCACACAAGGTACTGCATTATCAAAATCATTCTCTATCAGGACATCTGCAGGATATCCTCAAACACACCTACTTGCTTGCTTCCTTTTCCACCTTCCCAGTCAAGGTGAACCCTAGCCAAAGGTATTTGGAATGGGGTCTCTCCTAAAGCGCTGACTATGGTAGACTGCCCAAGCAAGTAGTGCTCCTCTTTAACCATTGCAGGCTTCACAATGGTTAGGTCAGAGGCTGTGTCTCTCTTAGCACTGGCCTCTTTCCCATCTACTAAGATAGGATATAACCTCTTGTGATAGTTTGCAACTCACTGCTGGCATTCTGTCATTCCCACTTACTGGCTGTCCCACCTTCTGTTCCCCACCTTGCCTCTGTGGACATCTATATGCTACATGGCCCCACTGGTTGCATTTAAAACATTTAACCCTTGGTCCTGGACATGTATCTGGACTAGTGACTTCCCCTGCTACTGGCAGACTCTATTGGGGCAGTTTAGGCTGCCAACCATGGGTTCCCTTAGACCCATGAGCAGCACTGGGTATCCCTTTCCTGTGCAGTGATGCCTTACTTGCTAGGTATAGGTCTCCATTTTTCCCCAACTCTTTTGAGGTCCTGCATTCCCTATTTGCCAACCAGATCCTCGTGTCCTCAAGCAAAGTGCTAAGTGCTTGTTCCTTCACCAAAAGGTCTTAGGTTCATAGGTTACACTGAGGTAAATCTCCCATCCATTGGTCAAGATTTCTTGAACAAGGCTGAAGCGAGGTGCTCTGCCTCGGATCTAGATTTTGAGGTGAAGCATATTCATCAAATCTGGGTCACCTCTGCCTCTCCAGCTGCCGGCAGTCTGTCAGCACTTTAAAAGTGGTGACCTGACACCCACTCACCCATCTATTAAAATAAGTGCTTAACTCAGCAATATATTCACACACTTTCATCTGCCTTGTGTCTATGCTTTCGAAAATTTTTCCTATAAGCTTCAGGTGTTAACTTAAAACACTCTAACAGACAAGTTTTTAATGGTATTATAATTTAAGCAGTCAGTATCAGACAATTTAGGAAATAGCAGTTACAGCTTTGCCATGGAGTAAGGGAGCCAGGAACTGTATCCAGAGCCCTTGGTCAGCATTATACTGTTTACCTACCCTTTCAAACATATGAATAAAACTGTCAGAATTTTAACCCTCTGTAAATCGTGGGAAGAAATTTACTGATCTTTATTGTTTCTGGGGTTTGGTTACTCCCTTCCCCATTACCTCCATGACCCTGGCAAAGAGTCAGCATCTCCTTTTCATGTTGCCTCTGCCTCTCATTCTCTTCAGCTTCCAGATATCTCAGTCACTCTCCTGCTTCTAATTTCATTTGTTTCTTCTGCCGCAGTCTTTCTGCCAATTTTGTTTCCAAACATTGGCCTCCAGTTTAAGTCTCTTTAACTCCAGATGGATTTTTAAGTCTTGTGGAAAGGTTGAAATGTCCATTTTCTGATAGTTGTACATCCCCAGGGCCAGTCTGATTGTCCTCCTGGTTTCTGGTTTGTGATGCAGCTGTGAATAAGGCTGCAATAATTTCTGCTTAAGTCAGGTTGGCATGCTCCAGTCCTTTGCCTTGGCACATCTCAGCCAACTGGCTCCTTGTCAGCTTGCCATACTCCTCTGCTGACATCCTTGCCTGCTCTCCCTGACTAACTAAGCTAACCAAAAAAAATTAAACTATTGTGATATGAAACTCTGAATGTTCAGTGTGTGGTTGACTGAGAGTACAAACACCTTTTTCAGTGACCACTGTTTACAGGCTAAGGGAATTCAATATCCACACCCCCGAATCCTAATATGTGGATATCCCACCACTGCCAGCCAGTATAATGTGATACCCATAGCTCTCAACTGTCCAGATTTTCTGCAGGATGTCCAGATTTTTGCCTCATATTCTTGATCTCTTCTTCATACGATTTCTGATTTTGTGACAAATCATTGAGGATTGATGTCACTAAATGACATGCATTTGAGTATCAGACTCAATTTCCTTCCGATTAAACATTTTAACTCAAATCCTTTTATTCTAGCAACTTTCTAAGTTTACAAGAGCAATATTTCAAATCTGTCCCTGTTTTGGGGCCTTTGTCCCCCTATTATTTTAGGCTTTGTCCAGATTTCTTTTGCTAAGAGGTTGAGAGGTATGGTATTGCCCCAACACTAGCCCAGTAATCAAGGAGCCTTGATCCTCACCAATAGCACGAGTGAGGAATGTACACTGGGAGGATGACAAGTTACACACACTGTATTTCCAGCTGCAGCTCTCTGCATCAAGTGCAATTTCCCTTAAGAGCACACATAGATCACAGTCAGTCTGGGGCTGGTTTCTCCCTCTTTCTCCAGATCCCCAAAAAGACTCCCGACTGGCACAGCTATATAGTTGAGATCCCAGTTGAGTGGCCAAGCCAGTACCCTCTCTTGTCCAACCAGTGCTTCGTGTCCCTGCCCAGGTAGCTGACACACATACTCTTTGAGATTTGATTTATATACAAACACACACACACACACACACACACACACACACACACACACACACACACACACACACACCTGGGAAAGGCTGGCATGGGTTTACTAGCTATGCCCTCTTTTGTCCAGACTATAAAGTATATCACTGCCACCAGCCATCTTCTTATCAGCTAATTTAAGGCCCTTAACAAAGGGTATCCAATCTTACTGTGTAATGTTACTATCAATACAAATGGTAGTTTGACCAAGAGCAAGGCTATTAGGAGTAGCCCATAGTGTCACCAAATAAATATACAAGTACTCTCAGAACTTAAATATGTCTCACAAATATCAGTCACAATGAAAGGTTTAAATATAGTTAATAAATAATAAAAGAACAAAAAATGCTCAGTATTTTTATCCAACCATTCCATGGACATATGAGCACCTGGTACTTGGGCTAATCCTCATACTTTTATTACTCTTTACAAATTGGATCTGGTCTCAAGAGGAAGAGAAACCTTGGTTAAACCATGCTAAGGAATATCCTTCCTTAGAATCCACCAGGGATATAAGGTAGCTGGGGACTCTGTCCCAGTGCTTGAGGAATGAATGAAAACTGACAACTTCAGATAAAGACGTTATGTACTTACCATAACATTCCATCTGTGTTGTCCATTTTCATTCTTCCTCAACTTCCCACCCACCAACCTCCAACCTTTGTCATCTTAGACATCTGGAAGAATGAGATGCTATTAAGACACCACAGGTTCTTCTATGGAGCTCCAGATACTGGTTGTCTTTGTTAGGAACATTATTCAGATAGTTACATTTATGTCAGTTAGTAAACAAGATCTGAGGTATGTTATAGTGTGGTGAATTATGGGTAGGGAGGAGCTTGAGAATTTCAGCTGGCCACGAGTTATATTATTGGCTGAGTCAGATCCAAGAATTGGATCTGAACCCAATGGTTGTGGAAGAATGAAAACGGACAACACAGATGGAACATTATGGTAAGTACATAACTTCTTTTTTTTTTTTAAATGAACCTCTCAAGCTTTATTCACCAGATGAAGTTCCTGTTGTACATATCCAAAACACATAATAAAAGGGTTATGATTGGTGACCCAATCATAACTGATCATAACCTTCCATATTTTTTGTTTTTGACATGGATGCCAAAATAGTAACCTACTGAGCTTCACTCTCCAGGTTCATTTCTCAGCATCCATTTCTCTAACAAATAATAACTTGGTTATGTACAGAGATCTAATCATAATCCTTTTTCTTCTGCATAAGTGTAGTGACTACACTCAAAAAACAGCAAATACAACATATTTTATTCCTTTGTTTTACTTTTATACTATGTCTGGAAGTTTTATTTTCAAACAGATTTTAAAGTTGTTCATTGACCAAAGGAACACTTTGTCTCTGGTCATTAACTTTGTAAAACACTTTGTTCTCCTGTAGGTATTTTTTTTTCTTTTTCTTTGTGTAACTGGCAGGACACAGGGACAGCTAAATCTTAATGTACTACGAAGAGTTATTGTTGGGTTTCTCCTGTCATGATCAACTGGTTATGTATTTCCGAAAAGGAAGTCCAAATTTTCTTCTAAAACTTTGCTTTGCTCTTATTTTCATGAGAATCTCTTGACATTTAATTCTAAATAACACAGAGAATTATGATCAGGTCTCCAAAGAGAACCAGGTTGTTATGTGTTTGAGACATGAATGTTAACAAATTCACTCAAGAGGTGAATCTTAACATCCATGTCAAGAATATGTAACAACCTGAGTTATGATGGGACAGACTCAAACTTAATTCTTTGCAGTGCATGGAACTTTGCATGCTCCAATGTACTACAAACATTGGAGAAAAATATGTAGCAATGCTAAGTATTTTACAGTTTTGAAAACTGCCACATGGAGAGCAGATATCACAGAAAAACACCAATAAGCTAACAAATCCTTCATTCAGTATTTTTCAAAAGAAAGAAGGAAAACAGTCTCAAAAAATGTTTAACAGCATCCCACCTCTCTTCTGTGGTGGCCGTTGAACATTGATAATGATCTAGCATGATATTAGAGCTTAGCAGTTGAAATGGTTATTTAAGAGAAGCTTGTTAAGCACCTTTCTGATGCTAAGAAAGTGATTAACATACATGTTGGAACTCATGATTATTATCTGTTCAGGACATGGATACCAAGAAATTCACATTGAGAACCATGAAATGAGAAAGCACATCATGAAGATACAGATATGCCAGAAGACATAGGGGCACCAATGACTTTGCAGGTGGTGCAGAAAAGGTAAGGGGAAGGGCACTGGAACTGACCATGACATGAAGAGAATTGGATACGTAATGACCATTTTGAAAGTGTTACCAGTGCCAAATATTAACACAGCAGGGAAAGATAAAATCTGGGACTACAATGCCTAGTTCAGAAAATGGATAGTTTAATAAAGATTTGCACTAGTGGCTGCCTGAAGGATGCATGGCAAAGGGAAAACCCCAGTGCCACAAATGGATTTATTTTCTTTGTGGGTAGGTCAGCCTTGTTGAAATCCAGAATGTAAAATTATACCAACAAGATTATCTCATTAAAATGAAGTGGATGGATGTGAAAATGAAATGGGTCTAGGGCTAACCATTCCAGGGACTTGAATATTGCCTGCAACTTAAATAAGACATGCTGGAGGGACAGATTTATCTCCCAGTAACTGCCACATCTTTGGAACAGGCTACCTATTCATGTGAAACAAAACACTACTATGACACTGTTCAAGAGGAACCTGGATGAGTGGATGGGGGACCTTAAATTCTTACCAGAGATAGCACCCACAACCGTCCTGGACATGGGCAGTCATCACTAAATGCAGTCTTGGGTATTGACTAGTACCTCTATGGTATTATATTGGGTTGAAACAGCTAGGCTTAAAATGACCTCTGGGATGATAGCCCAGTAATCTCCTATGGTCATATGATTCTAAGAGCACATTAATAGCATGACAAAAGAAGGGCAGTGGTATGACTTCTGTAAGGAAAGAGCTCAACTTACAGGTAGGTACAGGAATCAGCAGAGAAGGCAAAAATGCATTAGGTAGCTACAGGTGTAAAAATTCTGTGATGTAGGACGAGTCAGAAGTTGACAAAATTGTTGAGTGGAGAAAAGGAAGGGAGCTGGACAGACAAGTCAGGCATGAAGAAACCATGGGTAATGTTGAGTAATGCCTTAAGGTTTAGACAAGAGAATGGGGGATCTTCAGCATATGTTACAGAAGAGGGATGCAGATATATGTGGCAGAAACCTAGCAATTTAAACAGACTGTGGTGTAAGGATCTCAGGATATAGTTTATTCAAGCAAAATCAAAAAGACTAGGAGGAAGAGCTAGCAGTCTGTGTTAGGCAGATCATAAATTGTGAGATACTCAAGCACAGAACAGCAGGACAGGGAAGAGAAAAACCTTAGACACCTTAAAAAATTATCATCCCAGACTGAACCATATTTCACATTGCTTACAGTCTGTTGTTCTGGTTGATAGTACAGGTTATACATTTCAAATTTGTAATACTATTCTTTCTCATACTTGTCTTCTTTCAGGCTATCATTTTGATGAATCATCCTTTTTTTCTTTCTCTTCAGGATTTAATGTTGCTGAGATCTTATGCCAGGATTTCCTGCTTCTGAGTTTTCTCCATTTTCTGCACCATATGCTTCAGTTACAGTAGTCTGATTTTATGGTCCATAACTTCCTGTTGTCCCTCATCCTCTAGGCATGGGTTTTGTATTTTAGCCATTCTATCTGCATGCCTGTTCATAAAATGGATCTCTAATTGAAGTGAGGTGGGCTGCACTGTTCTCCCAGCTCAGTCTACACAATATCTCCTTGCTTAGCTGTTTCCACCTCAGACTTGTGAATCAGTTCCAGCTATGATTGTTTGCTGTCTAGGAACTGTAGCCATCTACACATTTAGTTGACCCTTGTATATGTCTTGAGTCACCTGAACTTTCATGTGGACATTCTTTGAAAATGTTTTCCTAGAAAATCCCACCTGTTGCACTCATGTCACTGTAATGCTGTACATGAAATTTTATAAAGCTTGAAGAGCTCCTCTTTTCTTCACGGTCAATGGTATAAGCACTGTTATGTAAAAGTGAAACACAAATGAGGCTAGTCTAAGAAAATAAAACTGAAAATGAAATAGCTTAAAAACAATTAGCTGTCTAACATAAACAAAAGAATATGTTACGAACATGACAGAAATTTGCAAAAATGAAATCCATCAACATCTTGCTTCTTTTTGCCTAAAATTATTTATCAAACTAAGCAAAATCCAGCTTTATTCAAATTTTCTCACTTTGGTTGTTACTTCTTTGCTCACTGACATCTGTTTATACCTACTTCTTCTTCCAGCAGACATTCAAAATAACTTCTGTACATTAAAAAGAAGGCTGATATAGCAATAACCCACGCCTGGGTGTGGGTAATGCTGGATTTACCCACGGTTGGTGTGGTTTGGTCACGAGGACAAAACCCGAGTGGCCAAACAAAGACAACCGTGGGAAATCCAGCATTACCCACACCCAGAAGTGGGTTATTGCTATTATACAATGACATTATTTAAGAAAAAAAAATTACTTTTCTTAAATAATGCCATTGTATAATGCCTCCTTGCTGCCCTTCCGCAGCTGTTTAGTATTCTGCAGCAGTTCAGATGTACTGTGCATGCATATGCTTACACAGTACATCAGAGCTGTGGGTGGAAGCAATGGAGAAAGCAAGATCTCTGTTGCTTTTTACAAACTGTCTTGCTATGTTAAAGGAGTTAACATAGTGAGATAGCTTTAAAAAAAGCAACAGAGAATCTCCGTTGCTTTTTTTAAAGCTGTCTCTTTTTGTTAAACCCATTTAACATAGAGAGACAGCTTTAAAAAAAGCAACAGAGAAAGCAAGATCTCCATTGCTTTTTACAAAGTGTCTCGCTATGTTAAAAAAAGCAACAGAGAAAGAAAGATCTCCGTTACTTTTTTTAAAGCTGTCTTGCTATGTTAAACTTCTTTAACATAGTGAGACAGTGTGCAACGGAGATTTTGCGTTCTCCGTTGCTGTAAAAAAAGACTTATACTAATGGAAAAAGTCTGATTTACAATGTGCATGCTGACCAATCAGCGTGCATGTTTTAGAATATTAATGGGGGGACATTGTATAATAGATGATAGACCACAGAGCCATATATTTAAATAAAGAAATAAAATCCTTTTTAAACAATTGAGTCTAAAAATAGAGGCAAAATTTTAACCTCGGACTAGAGTGTATTCATACAGGTAAGATGTACATCAAGAATTAGTCAAAGTGGCAGAAGCAAATGATAGGTAATCTATAGTCTATAGAAATGCTTGCCCATATTAAAAAACGTTTATTATACAATGACCCCCCATTAGTATTCTAAAATGTGCATGCTGATTGGTCAGCGTGCACGTTGTAAATTAGACTTATACTAATGGAAAAAGGTCTGGTCGCCTGGACTTTTTCCATTAGTGCAAGTCTTTTTTTACAGCAACGGAGAACTCAAGATCTCCATTGCACACTGTCTCGCTATGTTAAAGGAGTTTAACATAGCGAGACAGCTTTAAAAAAAGTAACGGAGATCTTCCTTTCTCCGTTGCTTTTTTAAAGCTGTATCGCTGTGTTAAACTCCTTTAACATAGCGAAACAGTTTGTAAAAAGCAATGGAGATCTTGCTTTCTCCATTGCTTCCACCCACAGCTCTGATGTACTGTGTAAGCATATGCATGCGCAGTACATCAGAACTGCCGCAGAATACCACACAGCTGCGGAAGGGCAACAAAGAGGCATTATACAATGCTATTATTTAAGAAAGGTAATTATTTTTTTTCTTAAATAATGTCATTATATAATAGCAATAACCACTTCTGGGTGTGGGTAATGCTGGATTTACCCACGGTTGTCTTTGTTTGGCCATGCGGGCTTCGCCCTCATGACCAAACTACACCAACCGTGGGTAAATCCAGCATTACCCACACCCAGGCATGGGTTATTGCTATATTCAGCCACCCCCTACCTAACAATATTCAGACTAACAGATGATAAGAAAATAACATTGCAAATATAACACAGCAAATGATAGAATATCCTACCTAAAACAATACCTGCTTCCTCTTTTCACTTGGCCAAACCTAACAAGGATTAAAACTGATGCATGCAATATGATGCATAAACAACATTTAAACTATAACTACTGTCACAGTACAAAATTAGTTGTAGAATATGCAGAAATATACCAATTTCCTCAAAATGTAGCCCCGTGTATTCTCAGACTCCTTTCATTCCTAGTTAATCTTTCTTTTAATACTAATGGTTAGCAAAATGACTGGAAACCAGTAATAATTACAGATGTGGGAAAAAATTGACCTACTTCAGTAGCCTACCTGATTACATTACAATTGTAAAATCATCATCTCTAACAAAAATTGTGAAAAAGTAATTTGTAATTATCTAAATAGTGTATTTAGAAGTACAACATAATAATTAATTTGTGGCATGCTTTTAGGTAAGACTTAAGTATCCTAAGAGCGCTGTTCTCCATAACAGACTTGGGTCAGACTTAGGTCACACCGATGCCGATATAGGACTCTTGACTGAATCACTATTCATAACTTTGAAAAACAATTGACAGTTTGGATTACATATTCCTTCTCTTCCAAAATCTCCCTGACCTTTCAATAGTTAACCAACCACAATGCACTGATTCTAAAACTACTTATCCAATGGAACTGCAAAGGTAAAATTAGGCATGGTGTCCTTCAAGGATGTCCCCCTTCTATTTTTGCTGTTTATAAACAACTTTCCTATTGAACTTTCTGTAATAAATGCAATGCTTTATGAAGCTCTCCCTCTTTCATTAAAATTGGAAAATTACAATGTACTTTTAATAACTTAATAAATTTGTTAAACAACAGTACATTATTGCATATTACACGAAAAAAAACTGTTACCATTGACAGATTAGCTGAGAACAAGCCAGTTTCACAGACCATGTAAGAAAAAACACTGAATTTGTACGTATCAGTGAAGTCCTGTTTACTCTGAGATCATAACAATGTTCTAAAGCAATTACAATCAATCTGCTTGCAAACAGTCATACTAACAGAATAAGCACACATGCAACCATCAAAAAAATAACTTGAATATAGTCTCCCACAAGTAGCCTTAACTTTACAATATTCACATCTTGTACAAAGTCCTAAACCAAATAACTTGTTTCAGCATCCTGGTTCACTCAATAACATTAAAAACGTAACACTGAAAGAGATCTCTTTTTGTCCTAGCCATTATTTATTAAATGCTATATTATGCATGGCTTTGTTGTATAGAGGGCTGAAGCCCTGACTGTGACCCAGGCAACTTTAGTTTGATTACTGTCTCGGATGGTGGAGGAGACAGGTGGGGAATGGGACACAGTGGCTGCTGCTGAATCACCCATTCTGGAATGGAGGATAGGGGTTTACTGGTAGTGATGTGGAATGCTCCCCCTGGTGGACAAAGGATGATGTTGACATTGGTCAGCACATTGCAGTCAGTTTAGCATTTGTGCAGGAGCCAGCTTGATGCTATCTATTGTGATGTATATGACATTAACTGCTCTTGGTGCTCCAAAAAATCCATCAAAGTAATTGACAGGGTGATGTCATACCAAGGCACTAGAAAAATAACCCGTATGTTGTTTTACAAATGCCTTTGCATACTGTGTTACAGACAGAATTATAAATTCATATTAGGCTTTTATGTTAAAGGAATTATAGCAATTTTTATGCTGGTCACCTCTAACTGTTGAGCCCCTCTCCTGGCCACTTAGTTGGCCCATTTGTTCCCTTGGGAGTAAGGGTTAAGTGTACGAGGAATGGGACCATCATCCCTGCTGGGATTAAGGTCTTTTACTTTAAACCCTAGCACCTGAGATATAGTGTCTTTCAAGGGGAGTACCTCATCTGTTCAATGACACTTCCCCTTTTATTTCCTCCTTCCCACATGCCTGCCCAGCATTCTGTTCTTCTTTGTGCTATTTATTATCACCACCAGTAACACAGGAAATGGAATATATCCCGAGTGTGTACCTCCACCCTCCCTCCAAAGAGAGGCAAGCAGACAATAGCCTCATCATTCCTCCCCTCCCTCACAAAAGCTCCTGTAGATGCCTGAGCTGCAAATTGTACTCAAGTCACCTGGGTCATAGTCAGGGCTTTATCCCTGAAAACCAATGCAGTTGTGAAGAATTTATAGTAATTGTACTTTGTGCTCCTAACCCATGACACAGCTGAAAATGGTCCTTGTCCTACTTCCAACTCTCTCAGCTAATGAAGTAAAGGATGAATAAATAAAACACATTTCTGAGTTCATGGAAGGTCACACTGTAGTAGTAAATCATAACACCTGGCTTTACTCACTGAGAAGGTACATTGGTCCAGCCATTTTTTACATAGCTGTCATTCTCCCTCAGTAGGCCAAAGCTGTTTTTGTTCTAGCATAGATACTGAATTTTGTAGTGTTCTGGTACTGGCATTTGGTAGTGCAAGGATCTTTGAGCATTCAGAATATTGAATGTCTGTAATTACTGCAGAAGTGATCAGGTGATGCAGATATGAATGCAGGATGCTGGCATTACTTTGTGAGAGGTTACAGCACCATGGAGAGTAT
The DNA here is from genome assembly GCF_019279795.1 of Protopterus annectens. NCBI lineage: Eukaryota > Metazoa > Chordata > Ceratodontiformes > Protopteridae > Protopterus > Protopterus annectens. The sequence goes on along the minus strand of NC_056726.1, from coordinate 1,766,760,467 downwards.
TTCCCCTCTGTTGAGCTATCTTAGAGAAGGCATACATAAGTAGCATAAGTAGTGGGGGCAGCTATTTTTTTCTTTTTCTTTTTTTAGGTATCATGAATTTCAGTCTTGTGTGATCAGTCTTTTGTAATTTGATTTTTTTCTTTTGATATTATGAAGTAAATATTCACAGGTGGTGTGAACATTGGTTCTAGGTGAAGGTCATTGTTGATGCGACACCTCAGCTCTATTTACAAAATAGGAGTAAGGGGGTTTGATACCCATGCTGATCTGTACAGGAATACACACACACACATACATATATCTGTATCTCTCTATATCCATATATATATATATATATATATATATATATATATATATATATATATATATATATATTTATTTTACATTTGTTGACCGGGAATGTCTGACTGAGCTGAAGCCCTTTTTCAGCAGAGACCCAGGGAGAAAAACTCCAGTAAATAGATATAACATTTTATCATTATTAACAGGTATTATACAGGTGAAATAAGGCAATCAACTATCAGGCTACAAGAGAATTTTTGAGAATATACAGAATACATTTTGTCATAAATACAAGTATAATATATAGAATAATGTAAAGAAAAAAAACAGGTAGATAACAGTCAGAGCACTTTTTTTGAAAGTATTCGTTAGAATAGAAGAGCAACATAGGAGTTGAATGTTAATTTTACAATTAAAACAATCAGGAAGGAATAAAAGTTTCAGAGAGAGGGGAAAAAGCTATTGATTAGTGAAGAGAAATAGAGGGTTTTCAGGGTGGGTTTGAGCATTGGCAGATCCATTTCCTGTTGAAATATTCTTTTAGAGTTAGTTTAAATTGTTTGGGATGTGTGAGTGTTCGAATTTCGAAGGGAAGTTTGTTCCATTTGATAGAGGTATGATAGCTGTATAGGCTACACCCTGCTTTAGATTTTGGCTTATAGATTTTTAAGAGGTCTTGGGAGGAGCTTCGGAGGCTTCTTGTAGGAGTATAGTGAGAGATGATGGTGTGTAAGGCTGGACAGAAAGATGGTTGGTAGAGAATTGCATGTATGGTTTGGAGCTGGGACAGAAGGAGCAGGTGAGGCAACTCAAGCCAGTTTAAATATCTTAGAGAGAGACAGTGGTGAGATCTATAGGATAGCTGAGTTGCAAATCTCGCTACTTTATGGTATGTGGCCTCAAGTCTAATGAGGAGAGAGGAGTTGAGGTTAGTAAGGATTTGTGAACAATATGTTAGGCAGGGAGGAAGGTAGGAATGAGTGAGGGCTATTCTAGCTTCCTAGGTGAGAAATCTTTTATTTCTATAAAGTAGGCCTAATTTAAGGTGAGTATTCCTTATACAGTTGTTTATGTGGAGGTTGAATTTTAGTTGATTGTCGATTGTGATTCCTAGTAGTTTTGAGCTAGGTTCAACTACAGTAGGAGTGTTATTAAGTGACTGGATAGTAAAAAAGGATTTAATATAGCTGGATGTTTTGGGAAGGAAAAGTAGGAGCTTTGTTTTCTTGGGGATGGGGATGAGTTTGTTGTTTGAGAGCCATGTTTCAACTGCATTAAAGGATGTTTGGGTAGCTGATAAGAGTTCAGATGGAGTGTTAGCTATTGTAATGACTGCAGAGTCATCAGCATATTGGATAACAGAGGAAAGTGGGCAGGAGGTACAGAGCAGGTTTGTGAAGATTTTGAAAATCGGTGGCCCTAGACTGGATCCTTGTGGGACTCCCATTTGTATTGGAAGGGGAGTAGATAAAGCAGTGTCCCATTTTACTGATTGAAATCTATCTTTTAGGTAGCTTTCAAACCAAGCCACTGTATCAGGAGAGAAGTTAAGGTCAGACAGTTTGTTTAATAGTAAAGAGTGAGAAACAGTATCAAATGCCTTTGAGAGATCGAGGAAGAGACAGGAGATAAGCTTATGGTCATCTCTGGCCAAGGATATAGTATTGAGAAAGGATAGAAGTGCAGTATATGTGCTATGCTTTGGTCGGAAACCATGTTGTGTTGGGGTAAGTAGGTTTTCCTGAGAGAGATGATCCATGACTTGAGTATATATGCACTTTTCGAGAACTTTTGACAGAGGGGAGAGGATGGCAATAGGTCTAAAGTTTGAGACTTCAGTGGAGTTACCACCTTTGTGGATAGGCAGGGTGTAGAAAAGTTTCCAGATGGATGGTACTTTGGATTCAGAGATTGAGCGGTTTATGATGATAGAGATGGGAAGGGCAAGTGAGTGGGCAGCTGTCTGAAGAAAGTATGATGGGATGTTGTCAGGAGATACTGAACAGGGTTTTAGTTTGGAGAGTAGGGTTTGAATGTAGGTTGCAGAGATAGGCTTCAGGGAGAAGATTTTGGGAGGGGTAGTTGTTGAGGAAGCTTGGTTTATGGGATTAGTTGTAGTGGAGCTATTGGAGTTAAAGAGTTTGTATATTGATTCGACAAAGTAAGAATTGAAGGTGTTAGCAGTTTCTTCTGGTGTCTTTTCTGGTGTAGGGTTTGGTGAGGTAGGGTTTCCAGGATGAAGTATTTGATAGCATTCCAGAATTTTTTGGGGTTTGATTTTAGAGTAGAAAGGGGGTTGAAATATAATTCTTTTTTGTCTTTATTGATAAGCCTTTTGGCCAGGTTTCTTTGTTCTTTATAACTTTGTAGGTCTTTTGGGTCTTTAGTTTGAAGCCATTTTTTCCAGGACTTATCTCTAGATTTCATGAGAGTTCTTGTGTTTTTTGTTAGCCAAGAGATATGGTTGCTTTTGTCCTAATTTTACGAGGTGGGGCTAATGAGTTTACGATATCCAGAAAAGTAGAGTTGAAAGTAATGACAATTTCATCTAGGGGGAGCTGGGTGAGGAAGTCCCAGCATACTCTAGATATGAGAGTGTTGAATGTTTCGGGGTTGAAGTTGGAGAGATTATATCTAGTAATATATCTGTGTGGTTTAGAGAGGTGGGTTGAGTGTCTTAGCATCTTTATGGGTGAGTGGTCACTCAACAGTATTGGCAAGGGTTTCTGGATTATGATATTTAGAAGGAGCTGAGACAAGTATCCAATCAATGAGGGTATTTGTGGTGTGGGTGTTGTTAAAATGTGTTGGCTTAGTAATGAGCTGGGTAAATCCATATATATTTATATTATATGGGGAACCTGGGTTATTTTGGGTTAGCCAATTAATATTTACATCACCAAGGAGGATAGTTTCATTTGGGATGTTTATGGAGAGATAGGAGAGAATGTTTTCCAGTAATGGAATATTGTCCCCTGGAGAGATGTAGGTAGCTACTATAGTAATTGTGGCATAATTGTTTAGTTTTAGGTTAACTGCCAATGTTTCTGCTGTGGAGAAAGATGGGATAGAATAGTTAATGTGAGAAATAGTAAGATTGTTGGAATAGACTATGGCAACTCCCCCACCCTTTTTGTTGTTACGGTCAAGGCGAATAATGTTATAGCTAGGGGGGAGAATATCATTATCTAGGTTGTGGGGTTTAAGCCAGGTTTCTGTTACTGTGATGACATCAGGGGTATAATTTGCTATCCATGCATGAAACATTTGTTGAGGATGCTTCGGGTATTAATAGAATAGAAGAAGATTTGTTTTTGAGGTGCAGTTTGGTGGGCTGGGGTAAGAGGGGTGTTTGGGATAGAGGTAAGGTTAGAGTTTGGACCTGGATTTGGGTGTATGTCACTTGCTGTTAGTATTGTAGTGGTGAAGCTTTTAGTTTTTGATGTGAGAAGGTAGTATCTAATAAGTTTTGTCTTGTTTTTTGAAGATAGGGGGTAAAAAGGAGGAATTTGTATTTTAGAGAGTTGGATGTTAGAGGCTAAAAGAGAGGGAGAGATGGTGATGATATTGTTAGAATAAGAGTGATCATTTGGAAGTGAGTTGGTGGCTTGATTATGGGAAAAGGGTAATGGTGCATGGGGTGCAGTGAGCTGAAGTAATAGGGTTAGATGTAATATCAGAAGGTTGGTGAGCAATAAGGTATACATAGTGAGAGTCATATGTAGAAATAAGTTTGAGATATAGTAGGTAGAAAAGGAGGCAGAAGTAGGGAAGGTGGAGGTGTGTGAGATTAAAGTTGGTGTGGGAGTGTTTGATTTGTAAGAGGTTGGGAAATATAGGGTTTATCAGATGATTGGAGGTAGAAGATGGTAATTGTTTGGAGGGGAGGGGAGCAAATGTAGAAGGGTGGGGTATGAGAGTGGGAGGGGACTTTATACCTGAGGGAAGATGATAGGTAGTTGTAAGAGGGGGTGTGACTATAGAACTATAAGTGTAGGAGTACTGGGGGCGGGTGAGATTTGGGGGCAGGGTAGGGGGGAGTGAGCCCATAGGGCGAATGGAGCAGGCAGAGAAAAAAGAAGTGAGTAGTGCAGAAAAAGTATCAGTAACTGCAGTTTAGTAAATTAAATCAAGAAGGTTTATTATTGAAATTTTAGGGGACAGTAGTATAGAGGACTTAGAATGTAAATAGTAATCTTTGCAAGGAGGGGATGGGAATTTAACTGTTATAAAACTGGGGAGTAGGAGTAAAAATATCTATAAGCTTAGGGAAAAAACTTCGAGAGAGTAAAGATGTTTGAGTTTTTAATGTAGGTAGGTGCTGCCGCCTAGTGGCAGAAGGAGATAAAACAGAAAGTATTATGCTAAAAGTGTTTTGTTGCAGTGTGTATTAAGTTAGGAGACTAGGTGGGGAGAGTGGCTGGGGGGCTGCGGTAGGCTGCTAGGAGGTCACACTAACACATAGGTAGTAAAGATTGTTCTACAGGATATTTGTAGTAAGGCTACGTACATTCACAATTTTTTGTGTAGGGAAGTCCACAGTATAGTAGTATTTCTTTGAAGCCTGGCTAGCAGGCAAATTCAGTGGTGTCTTCTGGGTATAGCAGGAAGGTAGTCCTTGTACCTTAAAGGAAGGGAGGGAGCACCTGGAGCGATTTACTGAAAAAAGAGAGAGAGACAACTGAGTTAAGTAATGAAAAGATACAGTTAAAAGGTAGAGAGATAGGGGAATGATTAAGGGATATTATGAGATGAAGGCTTGTGTACTAGTGTACTATAAGTAGAGAGAGATTAGGGATAGATGTAGATAAAGGATATGTGTGGATGGAGAGTAAGGTTAGTGAGGTAACAGAAGAAAGCAGCAGATAAAGGACATAGCAACAATGCAAATAAGGCAGTAGAGCCACACTAAAAACATATCACTGTAAAGCCCAAACCGAGTACATAAACCTTAGGCCATCGGAGAGGAAGGGGTTAGACTTTGGTAGGCAAAAACAATCAAAATATTCAGACAACAGTGCATTAACTGCATTAGAAATATCAAAAACAGTACATATGGCAATGCAGTTTTCTTATATATATAAAAAAAATAGTACAAATAGCAATGCAGTATTCTTATAGACACAAGTGTAATTTAAATAGAGCTAGGTAGAGCTAAAAAAAAGCATTAATGCTATAGTATGGGTTTTTAAGTCTGTAAATATGGCGCTGTTTAACCTTTCTGTACAGAAAGCTGTTTAAATTGCATATAATAATTCTTTAGATATAGGGATATAGAGAGATATAGGGATATAGAGAGATATAGATACATGATTATATAATGAATGGTCAAACTGTTTTATGATTGACACTAAAAATATCGACCAAAACACAGTGATCATTCATTATACTGGTAACATGCCAGAGTGACAAACAGTATATCGAAAAAAGAAAGAAATTTCCTTTGCTGATGCACTACCCATAACCCTAAAATGTATTCAGATCAAATTCATCAGAATCGTGATAGTGTTATGGAAACAACTTTTTGTAAGGGATCCTCCTTGCTCCATGCTAGTAATGCATGCTAACTGTAACCCTGCTCCTAAGCATAACCCTAATGACCAGCTTGCCTTACAAAAAGCCCTATCCATAACACTGTCTGACAGTTCAGACACAAACCATTCACATGCACAGACACACACACACACACACACACACACACACACACACACACACACACACACGCTGCCAAAGACACACAGATGCACACTCACACACACGCACACACACACACACACACACACACACACACACACACACACACACACACACACGCACACGCACACACACACACACACACTAAATCTATCCCCTTACTTAACCCTAAAACACACAGTCACACACAAACTCCCTGCACTACCACTTGTCCTAATGCTTACACACACACAAACTGCCCGCTCCACCACTTAACTTTTTCAACCAACTGGAACTCACCCAACATAATATTCACAAAAGTGGTCTTTCACTCACTTATTACAGCTGAACACTCATGTCGCACAAATGTCTGTTGACCAAGTCAGCTGTAACCATCAATCTCTCTCTCTATGTATGTATATATATATATATATATATATATATATATATATATATATATATATATATATATATATAGACCTACCTGAAAATGACAAAAGTGCAGAAGGTCGACGATGAGAACACTGACACCAGAAGATCGACAACGAAGAAGACCTGACAGTTGAGAACACTGATGCTGAGAACACCGACATATTAAGGTAAGTGTGCGATAGGGGCAGACGTTAGGGTCAAGGTGTGGGTAAGGTAAGTGTATGATAGTGACGGATGTTAGGGTAGGGTGCGGGTCAGGTAAGTGTGCGATAGTGACGGACTTTAGGTTTAGGGGCAGGTTAAGTGAGTTAGGGTTAGGGTGCAGGTAAGGTAAGTGTGCGATAGTGACAGAGTTAATGTTTAGGGGCGGATTAAGTGAGTTAGGGTTAGGGTGCGGGTAAGGTAAGTGTGTGATAGTGACGGACCTTAGGGTTAGGGTTTGGGTTAAGGTTAGTGCATAGATAGTTGTGTATGTAAGGTTCATAGGTTCATAGGTTGGTACTAGGCTATCAGCCCTAGGGCCTATATAAGCCTAGCCATAACAATTCCCTGGCTATTTCTTCCCACATTATTTACTTTCCTGGACCCCTGTCTAGCAGGGTGACTGACAGGATCCCCGGGGGGAATTTCCTTTCTCCCATCCAATCATCAAGGTTCCTTTTGAAGAGGGCCAGAGAGGCACTCTGCTTGACATGTATGGGCAATCTATTCCAGAGTCTGGGGAGTCTCTGGGTCAGGAACCTATCCCTCCAGCATGTTTTGTTTATTGTGATGACAAGGTTTAGATCCCTGGAGCGTGTGGCTCTGAATGATTGGGATTTCTTTAAGTGTAGCATGTCCAACAGCTCTGGGTTTGACATGACCTTGTATGTTAAGCAGAGATCGCCTCTGAGTAGACGATATGCAACAGAGTATAGCTGGGGTTTTTTAAGGTGGTCAGCATAGGGCATCTGCTTTAGGCCTGTGATTCTTTTAGTGAGGTATTTCTGCAGCCTTTCCAGTTGTTGCAGATGTCTTGAGAGGTACATACCAAACGGGGTGTTGTATTCTATAATGGGTCTAATGAGGGATGAGTACAGTGGGACAATGACCTCCTTTTTTCTGGATGAAAAGCCCTTAGTGATGAAGTGGGCCACATAGAAGGATTTCCTGACTGTTGTGGTGATGTGGCTATCGAAGGTGAGACCACTGTTCACCTGTGTCCCTAAGTCTCTTATCACACTTTCGGTGTTTAGTGTACTGCCACCTATATGGTAATTCACGGATACATGTTTTTTCCCAAAGGCGATAACTATACATTTCCTGGCATTGAGCTTGAGCCCATGGCTCTGGCACCAAGCATCTGTTTCTGTAAGGCCCTTTTGTAGAGTATCCACATCATTTGGGGATTCAATAATGGCTCCCAGTTTGCAGTCATTTGCGAACTTTGTTAGCCAGAGTCCCTTAGTGTTGGTCTGTACTTCAGAGAAGTAGATGCCAAACAAGAGCGGTCTCAAGACTGAACCCTGAGGTACTCCACTTGTCACTTGTCTGGAGCTGGATTTGGAGTCGGCTACTTTTACAGTGTGGGTTCTTTCAGTAAGCCAGTTAGCAACCCATTGGGTTACGTAGGGATTAATACCCAGTTTAGTAAGTTTATCTATGATTCCAGAGTGGGGGATGGTGTCAAAGGCCTTGGCAAGGTCTTGATAGGCTGTGTCAACCACCTTACCCTTGTACATGGCTCTGGAGACTGATTCGAAGAAGTCAATCAGGTTCAGGAGACAAGATCGGCTCTTCACTAACCCAAACTGGGTGGGGTCCAGTGTTTGAAGGTTGCCAATGTCTTTGTTTATAAGTTCCATGATAATACGCTCCATGGCCTTGCAGATAAGGCTTGTCAGACTGATGGGATGGTAGTTTCCGTGATCCAAGGTGGATCCCCCCTTGTGGAGTGGGATAACTGTAGCTGTGCGCCACTCAGTGGGCACGAATCCTGAGGTGAGGCTATGATTAAACATGACACTTAGGCGAGGTGCCAGTTCATTTTGTAGTTCATGTAATATACAGCCCCGGATGTCATCTGGTCCCATGGATGCTGTATTCTTAGCTTTGGAGAGTGTGTTTTTTACCTGTGCAGCCATTATTACCGGAATTTGGCAATCTTCCGGTATTGAGATGGGCCATTTAGGGTGTGAGAGGGGGGTGAAGTTGGCACTGAATCGATCTGCCAGGATATTGGCAATATCCCTGGGATCAGTATATTTAATGCCATTCTGTTTTAGCTCAGAGCAGATCTGAGCATTGCCATTTAGATTCTTGACATAGTTATAGAATGCATTGTGGTTGTCTTTGGAATCTTTGGCAATTTTATTTTCGTAACTAGCTTTGGAGGATTTTATGAGGGATCTCAGTTTCTTACTGAGGCTTGTAAGGGAGTGTTTTGCATCCTGGGATTTTCCTCTTTTCTGCAACAGTTTCTTCCTTTTGTTGTAAAGTTTGTTTATGGCGGGGGACCACCAGACTGGCTTCCTTTTTTTGGATGAGAGCACCTTGGTTCTATTTGGCATGGCACGATTCATGCATGAGTGGATGTGCTTGTACAGTGCCTTAGTGTAGGATTCAGCAGTTGAACTTTCAGTTCCCGTCTGCATGGGTGTCATGAAGTTTGTCACTTCTGACTTGAGTAGTATGAAGTTAGCTTTGGAGAAGTTTTTTATGGAGGTTTCCTTACTGGGGAGTGGGGGTGTGATCTGGATGTTAAGGGTGATTAGCTTATGGTCAGACCTGACTAACGAGGGGATGACCATAGGTGTGGAGCATCAATTTCCCATGTTGGTAATGACCAGGTCTAGAATATTGGACCCCCTGGTGGGACTATGGATTAGTTGATCCAGGGCGTTGGAATTTATGAATTCTAAGAACCGTTGGGCAATGGTGTTGGTACAGGAGTAGTTTTCCCAGTTAATGGCAGGGTAGTTAAAATCACCTAGTATTAAGGTGTTTGGTTCTATCTTAATATTTTCCAGTATGTTTAGAAAGGTGTAGTGAGAATCTTGGGGTATGGTGGGGGATCTGTAGCAAACTACAATTTGGATTGCAGTCTTACCTAGTGTTAGTTGCACCTGGAGAATTTCAGATGCATTGTGTTGGGCAACTAGCCTGGTGGTGTGAATATCCTTGGTGAATATTGACACTCCTCCACCTTTAGTGTTTCGGTCCTGGTTTGATGGCCGAAAAGTGTGGTAAGAGTTGTAGCCTGGTATTTCAGGGGTGCTCTCTGGAGCCTTGAACCAGGTCTCAGTTACTGCACAGATATCGATGTTCTCCATTTTTAGGAGTGCCTCGAGAGAGTGCATTTTGAGGTTTAGACTTCTAGCATTGAGTAGCATTACCTTCAGATTTTGCATGCTTGTACCTGTTACAGTGGTGGTTTTGTCCTTTGAACTTTGCCTAAAAAAGGCACTATAGGGGTTGCAAGAGCCTTAGCCAGTAACCTGAATCCCATGGGTGACAAGTGCAGACCATCTCTTGTTTTTCGGGCATGTGAGGTTTCGTGTTTTTGAACTTTCTTTTTTGTCATTTTTTTCATGTTGGTTATTTTGTTGTCTGTGTTTTGGCGTGTCGATGTTATCAGGTAGACCCATATATATATATATATATATATATATATATATATATATATATATATATATATATATATATATATATATATATATATATATATATATATATATATATATATATATATATATATATGTTGGCATCTTCTCTGTTCAGTTTTTCTAACCACTAGTAACTGTTAGTTGCTTGGCTGCATTTTTTGTGAATTAGGCAGATGGTGGTTTGGCAGTAGTTTTTATAGCTGTCATTATGGTGTGTGTCAAAGATTTCATGTGTTCTTTTCCTCATCATCAAGGATGGCATGTTTACCCTTTCTAAGTTAGTATACAAATGTGCTTGTTGTAGACAAAGCGCCCCTAAAGATTTCCAGACTTGATATTTAGATTCATAGATTCATAGACTGTTACTAGGCTAATGACCCGGGGACCAAGTTTTCCCAAAAGAATAATGATGTCTTACATCCAAATAGGACACTGAGGGTCAGGCAGTTATAAGCTACTATAAGGGACATGGGTGCCAGGCCCGGTATAAATTCTCTATTCTCTATCCTGTTGTCTAGGTTGTGCTAAACTGGGTAATAGACAACCTCAGCTTTACATGGATGGGAAGCCTGTTCCATAGGAGAAGGAGGGGCAGTCCCTGGGATACATATCTGTCTCTCCAGCATGTTCTGTTTAAGTCACAGACAAAATTCAGTTCCCTAGACCCTGTATTTCTGGTACTCTTTGACTTACAAATATGTAGGAGATTCATAAGTGTGGGGTTTGCGGATACCTTGTAAGCCAGGCATAGATCATCCCTCAACAATCTATAAGAGACTGAGTAGAGGGAAAGGGCTTTAAGACACTATTCATAAGGCAGGTTTGTTACACCTTGCATTCTTTTTGTAAGGAACCTTTGAGGTTACTCTAGTTGCTGCGTATGCCTGGTAAAGTACATACCAAATGGATCACTGTATTCTGTGATTGATCTGTTAAGGCAGGGTACAGTGGGATAATGACCTCTTTGGTCCTAGATGCCATGCCCTTACTTATAAGTTACACAACATAAAAGGACTTCCTCACCACTGTGGCCATGTGGCGCCCAAAGGTAAGGCTACTGTCTATGTGCATCCCCAGATCCCTGACCACTGGGTTGACTCTTAGAAGTGTATTGCCAACATGGTAATTAGCTGGGATGGTTAATTTCCCAAAGGGTACAATTATGCATTTGTTAGCATTGAGTTTAAGACCATGGCTTTGGCACCACTTGTTAGTCAGAGATAGACCTTCTTGAAGAATATTAGTGTCTGCATGGGAGTTGATGATAACCCCCAGTTGCAATCATCTGCAACCTTAGTCAGCCATAAGCCTTCAGCATTTGCTTCCTTTTCAGAGAATTAGATGGCAAAAAGTACCACACCCTTGGAGACTACACTAGTACCTGGCCTCTTGGTGAAGGTGGCCTCACCTATTTTGGCCTCCTATTTTGGCCTCTTGGGCCCTATCAGTGAGTCACTTGGCTATCCAGTGAGTGATAAAGGGTTTATACCTAAAATAGTGAGCTTGTCTATAATTTATTTTGCCCAGAGCCTGTTGATAACTTTATTTCCTTATTTATATAAGTATGTACATTTGTTAACCAGGAAGGTGGGCTGCTCTAATGACTGTATTGAGTCTGAGCATGGTGTAGCAGTTAGCGTTGTCGCCTCTCAGAAGGAGGTTCTCCCATTCAATTCCTGGCTGGAGTGCCTTCTATGTGGAGTCTGCATGTCCTTCCTGTGGCTGAGTGAACGTTAAAGACATGCAGGTAGGTGCGTGCACGTGTGGATGTTCCTTCCTTGAAGGTCGGGTGCTGGGATGGCAATTTGACACTGTAAAAATCCACTGCCGATCATTAGCGGACCAGTGATCCACTGTGGTGACCCCTAACTGGGAAAAGCTGAAAGACAAAACAATTAATATACAAAAATCAAACAAAATTTCTGTACATAAATGCACAATTCACTGTACAGTGATTCAGAATGTGTATTTCTTTAGGACATTGAATAATATGCAAGTTGAATAAATGCACAGGTAAATTCAATGAACAACCCTTTAGTAAAATTAAAATAAGTAATAAGAGATACTACTAAGCCTTCAAAAACTGTCATAATCATAAAAACAAGTCTTGATTAAATAAAAGACAAGATTAACAAACAGATGACGTAGTGTAGGAAGCAAAATGGCATGATGAGTGGTGGCACACATGTTACAGCTGATTCAGAGATCGGGGTAGTGGTGTGATGAGTGGTGGCACGCATGTTAAGGCTGAACAAGAGATTGGGTAGTGCTGTGATGAGTGGTGGCACTCGTTAGCGCTGATTCAGAGATCAGGGTAGCTCTGTGAAGAGTGGTGGCACGCATGTTAGGGTTGATTCAGAGATTGGGGTAGTGCTGTGATGAGTGGTGGCACCCATGTTAGGGCTGATTCAGAGATTGGGGTAACACTGTTATGAGTGGTGGTGGCATGCAAGTTAGGGCTGATTCAGAGATTGGGGTAGCACTGTGATGAGTGGTGGCATGCATGTTAGGGCTGATTCAGAGATTGGGGTAACACTGTGATGAGTGGTGGTGGCACGCATGTTAGGGCTGATTCAGAGATCGGGGTAGCGCTGTTACATAAGTAGGTAAAATTGCATGACTCATAGGTAAATATTAGGCTATCAGTCTGCAGACAGGTAGAGGCCTAGCCAATAACTAGAGGTCAGAATCAAACTTTGTGCCTTGTATTTGGGAGTCCCACCCAACAAGATGGTCAGTATCATATGCTAATGACTATATACTGATATATAAGTGAGCACCATTATGGTAATGAACTCCACTGAAAATGCAAATGAGGATAAACAACATGGTGAATCAATTCAGAAATGTATAAAAACTATGAGATCATCTGTGTTTTTTCCAATGAGTTTTTATACAATGATTTCTCAGTGAACAACAAACAGAGACCAAGCTACAATGCTAGGAGTAGCAGCCATAATATCTGAGCTGTACTTGTGAGAGGATGTGCTTACAGCCATGTTCATATCAGGGTGCATCATTACCCTCAGCATTAAAAAAGGATCTAATTGCACCTAACATACTATGACCTTCATGACAGAGAAATTGTTGAATGCTGTTATGTGGACAGAGGCACCATATGATAGCAAATGTACTGTTCTCATATGGAATCTCATATGATGTGTGGAATATTGATCCCTGTGGACACATAGGTATGTGCAGCTTTCACAGTTTCTGGTGTGTATCACATACATCAGTCACATGAATACTACACCATGTCAATATTATGATGCAGCAGGAGGGATAGTATATGTAGCTCCCAGGGACCACAGAGTAGGAAAACACCACCATATGGGTATTTCTCTGAAGTTCTAGGGGCTATTGTTTGCACCCACATTGCTATCAAGGCATCACATTGTTCACATGGACAGTGGTACATAAACAGGAAGGGTTTCCACCACATCAACTGCCAGGTGCTATACAATGCAGAGGGATTTAAATACTGTACCATCTTACCATCTAAGTAGTTCCAACCTCTGGCACACATCTGACCTATACCAGCAAATGATGTGGAGTGACTTCTCACAGTAACATCTGTTTGATGAAGCTGGATATACTTTGGGGTCCTGGCTCATTGTACCAATATGCAATCCACAGAGCATGGCTGAGATGGATTATAACACAGTACTGTTCCAGACCTATATTGATGTTGAGCATGCATTAAGACTGCTAAAGGCCTGTTTCTGCTACATAGATTCCTCTAGTGGAGCACTGCAGTTTGCTCTGGAGACCAGCAGCAAGATATGTGCTATATGTGTGACTCTGTACAACATGGTAGTATGCAGACATCTAGACCAGGTGACTGCCATCTGAGATCCAGACAGGCCAGAGACAGTGGTGGAGAAGGTGCCTGTGAGGAGCCATCAGAAGAACCGACTGCAAGAAAAGACCACAGAAGGCAGCATTGAGTGAAATATGCTGATGCACCGGCAAAGAAGAAGCACCTGATCTACAACTATAGGCCAGATTATGCAAAACAAAGATTAAAACTGATGTATGCAATATTACACCCAGTCTATGCTGTACTATGCAATGAACATCACCTACCCGTATAACATAGCAATAAAAGCAGGATACAGTTGTCATCATATGCATAGGAGGGAAGGGCCACTGTAACAGGAATCGGCAATGGGCACAATGATGGGGGGGGGTCAACTAAGGATGTGGAAGGGAGTATGTGATATGGCCAGGGAATTGAGGGACATTGGGTATATTCTGTAAGGAGAGGGTGGTGCTTCATGACAGGGTAGGTGTCCAGCAACACTGAGAAAGGGTTACAGAGGATGTAGCTCCAGCGGATGGGGTTTACTATGTGTGTATGACTGTAATAGGTGTTGCGTGACCTTAGGTGGGAAGGATGCAATCTGTGAACGTCTCTAGTCATGAGTGAACCCCCTTTGAGAAATGGCACTGGTACCAACACCTGTTGGCAAGGACAAATATGAACCCTGAGATGATGATTGTCTAGCTGTAACACGTGCCGGACCATCATGTTCTCCACATCTGCATGGGTGGCTATACAGTGTAGCATCAGGCACACCACTGGTGAGTTGTATACAGGAGGTAGTAGTATTTGAACTTGACCTAGCTAACCTGTGGGGCATGCCAACAATGGAGGCATATGAACAGTACCCTGTCATACATGCCAGTCAGGTGATCCAGGCATTGAAAGCTCGTATGTATGTTGTTACACAGGCCATACCTTTCATCTGTCATCTCTGCCATGGCATTCATGGCATCCACCTGTGCTTGGATAACTGCCTTACACATCTGTTGCATAATGCCCATTGTGACAATGGGAACGTGAATGTTTGTCAAAGGATTATGCTTCAGTGGAAGGCTGCACAAACATTGAATTGCGGAAAGCCACTTTCAGCCAGTGGAAGTAGTTTCCCTTTCTCCTCTGTTGTGTGACCATGGATTTGGTACATATAAGTTAGAGTGGTATGGGGGTTCCCCCACACTGGGGGTGCAAGAGGGCTTGCAACCTGCAAAAAAAGCTTAAAATTGCATTTGCTGTAAGTGGTTTTCAGTGAATCACATTTGTACTTTTGTCCATCAAAGAATAATCCTTCAACAGATAATCAGAAATCCATGACACCTGTGTCAGGCAATGTGGGATGCACAGCTCTGATGGCCATCATCCCACTTCTCTTAATTCCTGTCCCCATGCTCTGTGGAGGAACCACTGTCCACTCCAAGTGCATGGGCAAGAGATGTGGGAGCTGTCTGAGTAAGAGTGTCTCCTTTTTTATATGAGCTCTGGAGAAGTGGAGATGAACTCCAGAAGCAACAAAGCTGTGTTATTGTGTGATAGCAGATTGGTCTGTGCTTAGGAGAACATCTCTAAATGTTTCCTTTTCTTAAGTGCATTTATTTACCTGTAAATATTGATTGACAGCTACTGTATAATCAGTGTACCGACACAGAATATGGAAAGCAAAATCTGTGATGATCACACCTGTGTGGTGTCTGTGTATAAGGTGTCACTGATCATGGGTGGTATTATGCCTGCCACCGTCACCATTGCTGACAGTGGCACTGTGCCATTAGAGTGTGTTACTGTAAGGCTACCATCATCATTAATGTCTAATGCAGCACTGACATCAGGCATGCATTGTTCATGGGGAGGACTTCCTAACTACAGTGCATGTGAAAGCAGACAAACACCTGTGTGAATAGTAGTAATATTTGACATTCCAGCCACCACATGATGCACTAACAGTACAGATGGCAGCAATGTAAAGAATGCAAACAAATGTACCTTGTATGGGATGCAATCTTGCCTACATCCTGGATGTTTCTCTATTGTGGTGTTGCATATTCATGAGATCACTGCATAATAATGTCCCTAAATCATGTTATTGATATAAGGAAAACAAACTCAGTGAATCTTCAGCAGCTACACATGATGGTGCATATATTTATTTATTTGATTTTATTTATTTTACATTTGTTGGCCGGGATAGCCCGACTGAATTCATGTCCATTTTCAGCGGAGGCCTGGGGGGAAAAGCTCCAAGATAAGCAGATACAATAAAAACAATGAAAACATATTACAAATATGGTATAGACAAAGAATACATAAGCAAACATGAATAGACAAGTTCAACAAGTTAGAGTTACTCCCAGGTGACAGTCAGATTTTTCACATTCTTGATGATAGTTAGCCAGGCTTGTTGCGGTGGCAAAGTCAGTTTAGTGCCAGATGTTGTTTGAGTCTAGTTTTAAACTGGCCTAGGGAGGAGAGCAAAGTAATATCAGCTGGAAGTGAGTTCTAGGCTCTGCCTGCAGAATTTGCAAAGAGGGAATCACCGGCTGCGTTGTTAATTTTGATTGTCTGAATTAGTAGTCTGTTCGAGGATTGAAGCAGTCATGGATTATTATAGGGGGTGGTAAGATTTTTAAGTGCCGGAGTATTATCCAGATTATAAAAGATTTTATTAGCCATAATCAGTAGGTTATATTAGATTAGACTGGGTAGTTCAAGCCAACCAAGCTGGTTAAGATTGATGCAGTGGTGTGTCCTAAAAGGCAGGCCAGTGGCAAATCTGGCAATGTGATTATAACAAGTTGAGAGTTTATTAAGTACAGTCTTGTTTAGATTAGAGAGTAGGGGAATGCATATGGAAGTGTTGAAAGTAGGTGAGAGCAAGCTATGGCAATTTTGGCTGGAGGTGTGAAAAAGGCTTTTATTCTGTGAAGTGACCCTAGTTTTTTATTGATGGGTTTGATTGACTGGTTTACATGTAGGTCAAATTTTAGGTTATTATCAATAATGGCACCTAATAGTTTTGTAGAGGGGTCGGGGGAGATTATTGTGACATCATTTACATTCATGGTAAAGGTAAAAGCAGCAGACCTTTGTGTTGGTGAGAATAACAGCATTTTATTTTTTTTTTGGGATTTAGTATCAATCGACGTTCAGCGAGCCAGTTTTCTATAGTACTAAAGGTGGACTGGGTAGCAGACCATAAATCTATAGTAGATGTAGATGAGCAAATCAGGGTGCAATCATCAGTATATTGGATACAGCTGACATTTGGGATGACAGTATACAAGTCATTAATAAAGATGGAAAACAGTAGGGGTCCTAGTATGGAGCCTTGTGGTACTCCAAGGGTGTTAGGTAGTAGGTTAGAGAGCTTGTTCTGCCAAATAACAGCCTGCTGTCTCTAACTGAGGTAGGATTTAAACCATTGAAGGGCTTTAGAATCTAGACAGAAAGTTTGCAGGGTGTGAATTAGAAGTTGGTGGTCAACTATGTGAAATGCCTTGGAAAAATCCAAGAAGAAGGCTGAGGATATGTGATTATTGTTATGGTTATTTTATTTATGGTATTGGTAAAAGCTAGTAGGGCTGAAGTAGTGTTGTGGTGTGGACGGAAGCTGTGTTGGATATCTGCCGTGAGGTAATTCTGGATTAGGTGGTGCATGAGTTTATTTATTTATTTTATTTATTTATTTGCAGTTGGTTTACCAGGATAGTCCATTGGGCCAAAAGAACCCGTTTTCAATGGAGTCCTGGGACAAATTAGGTACATAGAATAACTACAAGATAATTATACAGAGTAGAGATAAAAATTAATACATTTAGGCTTAAATTTGAGAAACATTCAAAGATGGGGAGAAAAGCTGAGATGGAGACAGAATTAGGAAGATGCTATAACTACAAGACAATTATAGAGAGTACAGATAAAACATTAATACATTTAGGCATAAATTTGAGAAACATTTCAAAATAAAAACAGTATTGAGATATGCAATCAGGGAAGTTATTGAAGAAGAAACTCAGAAGGTCTTTATTAAATAACTATAGTGAGGGAACATAAGCTTTAATAGGATAAATGTGAGGGGGATGGAATGTTATAGATCTATGAGGGGAGGGAGCAAGAACAGTCCCATTGGGATCTTAGATATATATGAAGTGATTTTTTGAACATGTATTTGTTAGTGAATGGATGGAGGAAGTGAGTTCAGGTTAAAAGATAGTAAGTGTTTGCCTGGGGGATGACATGGTTTGTGTACTATTAATAGGTTTTGATTATTGTTTTTGATTATTGAGTTGTTTGTGTATACATTTTTCCATAATCTTTGCAAGTGGAGAAAGTATAGCTATTGGTCTATAATTGGAGAATTCAGTGGAGGAGCCCCCTTTATGAAGTGGGATTACATAGGATGTTTTCCAAATGGTGGGAATTTTAGCCTCTGCTATGGTACAATTAATTAGTATTGATACTGGATAGGCAATAGCATCAGCTGATTTTTAAAGGTATTCAGCGGGGAGTTGATCAGCGGAGAGTGTGGTGGGTTTTAATTTTGATCAGGACACTGGTTGGAAGCTGAATGACAGTAGGTTCATAGGGATGGTACTATCAGGACCAGGGGAGCTAGGAGATAATTGGCTAGCTAGGGCTTGGATTGTCTCAGTAAAGAAATGGTTAAAACTATCTGAAACATCCTCAGGGGGTTTATCAATGGTAGCAGTGGGAACAGGGGTAGAAGTTTTTCCAGGATGAAGCAGATTATTCAGACCTGCCCAGAACTTCTGAGGATTGTTCTGGTTTGCTGTTTGTAGATTACAATATTATTGTTTTTTATCTTGTAAAATGGATTTTTTAGTTTCATTCCTAGCTTCCCTGTATGTAACATGATCTTGGGGGGCTTTAGTAGAACACCATAGAGCCCAAAATTTGTTTCTACTGGTAATTTTTAGTCTAGACTCTTTAGAAAGCCATGGTGCAGTTTTTGCTTTGGTTCTCTTTGAACGGGCAGGTGCATGCAAATCAAGGATTTCAAGAAATTTGTTGTTAAAATATGCAGCTGCCTCCTCTAAGGGGGGTGTTTTGGAATAGACCAGTTACAGGAGTTAAGTTCCTGTTGGAATTTGGCAGGGTCAAAGTATTTTTTGTTTCTGACTTTTCTGAGTAAAGGTTGTTGGGCATTAATGGCTTTTTGCTTAACTATATAAGTGAGAAGGTGGTCGCTTAGGTCATCGGGGAGGGTACCAGCGGTGTACAGTTGGGGGTTATTATTTACTAGTATCCAGTCGAGTATGCTTTCTTTTTAGTTGGGTTTACCTAGCCTGGTAGGGGTGGTTATGATTTGTGTAAATGCATGCAGGTTAATATGTGTAGATGGGGATTCTGAGGAACAGGTGCCCCAGTCTATGTTAAAATCTCTGAGTAGTAAGGTTTCTTGGGGGTAATGACATGAAAGCCAGTGTAGGGTATCTTCAAGTGTGGCTATATTGTTACCTGGGGGAATATACATGCAGATGATGTTGATGCATTTACTTTGCTTAAGTTGCAATCTAGTGGCAAGAATTTCGGAGTTATTAATCTGAGGTGGTTGAGTAACATCTATGGTCACATTCAACTCAGATTTGTTGAGTATAGCTACTCCACCCCCCTTCCTGGAAACATGATCCAGCCTGTGTATGTTATACCCAGGTGGTAACACTTCATTGTTGGTAGTGTTAGGTTTCTACTCCAACATCCAGACCTCCACCAAGTATCATAGTATTTAGTCTCCTCATCTAGGTTCATAGGTAGCTTACCAGGCATTTGGTGTAGGAAACAGTTAGAAGCCTAGCCCAATTTCTCAACTGTCCCAGAGCACTGTCTGGGTAAGTGACTTGCTCACAGTCATCCAGTATGCAAACAGAGGTTGAGGGAATCAAACCCTAGACCAGAGAAATCAGCTCATTAACAGCTCACAGCCTTATTCTTCTGTGCTAACTGCCTGACCGAGACTACAGGAACTCGTCCATGGCAATAAGTGTGATCGGCGACATATGACCCCACCTATGGTCATCCTTTCCTGTGCAGTGACATGGGCCTTTAGTGGACATGCAGGATCATGTCTGCGAACCTGCAGTGAATTTGATAGGCTGTTCTGTTGTGGCCCAACTGCCTTCACATTTGCCACCAGGTCATGCAGCAAACAGCCATAGAAGGTCCAGGATCACTGGCCTCAAGCAGATGCCCTATGCAGCTCGACTGAAGAAACTCCAGCTGTACTCAGTTGCATACTCAGAGGTGATCTCTGCCTGACATACAAGGCCATGTCCAACCCAGAATTAATGGACATGCTCCACCTAAAGAAAACCATATCCCCTCGAGCCAAATGCTCCAGGGATCTAAACCTCATCACAACAATAAATAGGATGTGCTGGAGGGATAGATTCCTGTCCCAGAGACTTCATATGCTCTGGAACAAGACTCCAGTCTACATTAGGCAGAGCTCCTTGCTAACCCTCTTCAAGAGAGACCTTGACGAGTGGATGGGGAACAGAAAGTTTATCCCAGGGATCACTTCAATGGCTCTGCTGGACAGAGGCACAGGGAACTAATCTAAGCCAACACATTCCGGCTAGGCTTATAAATGCCTTCGGGCAGATAGTTTAGTACCTACCTGTGAACCTATTATCTCTGTTGAGTAACTGTCATCTATGCTTATGATGTGACTGCAGTAGCACATCAGTCTCTGCCTGGGAAAACATATCTAGATATTTCCTATCATTAGGTGCCATGTATCTACTTATAAATGTCAACAAACAGCTATAGACAGTGTACAAACACAGAATATGCACAGAAACTTCCACAATAATCACACACCTATGTGACAGCTGTACCAATGTATGGTGCCACGCATACCATATGTAATAGCACACAACAGGACCCAACAGCAAACCAGTAGGGCTCTACTTGGATGAATTGTGTTGTAATCACCACAGTGTCAGCAGCCTGTTACCTGTGCCCAGAAAAGCCCAGACATCATACTCTCCATATATTCACTCCCACCAAGTATCAGTTATCCAGTGTGACATTCCCACATCATCTTGTCTGTTGTGTTCCACTTCTGATCCACACATGTTGATGTTGTACATTGCATTACAGTCCCCTCTATCTGTGATACATACTAGGAGTTATAGCACACCTCACAAAGCCCCACAGATAATGCCTTGGTGGTGTACTGATGCCTGCACTGGAACACTGTCCTGAATCATCCATATTTGCAGTCCTTCCTGTGCTCCACAAACCCCTGTTAGCATGTGGCTATGGAGGCACAATGTGCTCCTAAAATGTCTTACAGTTATTTAGTTAATCTCCTCACCTGCCTATAGTCTGTGTACTCTTCCTGCATCAGATGTGCCACACTCCTGTAATCTATACAGAACTGAGGTTTGCTACTATAGAACTCTACCACAAGCCCTACTCTGTGCTCCTCCCCACGTCAACAGGTAGCTATGAAGTTGTGGAGCAACCCTCTCCCCCAGCAACAAAAGGGTACTGCTGTTTTCATTCTTTCATTCTTTGCTCTTGTTACTGATAGCAATATCTAAAAATTGTGTTTCACTTGCCAATCTTGTAAAATTTGGTAGTGCAGTGAGCACCGCAATAACTACAACTGTTTTTGTTGTGCAGATTTGAGGCAAAGAGCTCTGCAGTTATGCTAATGAGGTAATTTATGGTAAGTGTCTCTGAATCACACATTTAATGCAATGTGTTTGTCCCTGTCTGTGCACATGAACTGAAGACTTTGAAGTGGTTAGCGCATACGAAGGTAGGTCAATGACCTCTGTGTGAGGCCAGTTTCTTAATAAACCTTGTGGCCCACAGGAGCACTGTCACAACCATGCACACCAATGTCATTTGAACAGGGCCTATACATTTATGCTATCAGTCTTCACCGCCCCCCAACCCTGACACAATAGTTGATAATGTGTGGTGTATATGGTGGCACTATGCTTCATTGTGCTGTCTTGCTGCCCATCAGTGCATGTCATGTGAAACCCACAACATGCACTAATGCAAATCTGCTACCATTTATCTTTGGATAGCAATGTGTGATGTTGCCATGGATTTTGAAGGTGCTTAGTGTGGGAGGGCTTCTACGTAGAGCAGGAAAGAAGTGAATATCTTTTTGTACTTCCTGTATAGAGATCACGAGGGGTGTCTGCTGGACAATTCTTAAGAGGACTCCCAGTATGGATGCTGAACACTGCCTTGACAGAGCAGTGAGTGATGGCCATGGGCATCACCATACTGGCATTGCTACAGCAACCTAAAGAGATGCAACCATGACCTTGTTAGGCAATGGGAAGTGGATGTTAGAGATGAAGAACCAGAGTTCTATCTACATCAAGCACTGATGAATGGTAGTTACTTGTAGCTAGGTAGGCATTATTGTTCAGCTATATGGTGATCAGCTGTATAGGAGCTGTAGTCCATGGACATCTTTCTTTTTGTTTTTGTTCTTCTGCACCTGATGAAATAGAGGGCAATAGGCCGATTTGTCAAAGAAACCAATCAAGACTGTCCAGGTATGTACATGGTGCTAATATTATAGCTGCATATGTGTTAGACCTGGTTCATTGCCCATGTTTGCATAACTGCTACTTTTTGTAATCACTGCATACAGCATTGCTTTGCATTACCTATTACATACCTTGTTATTGTGGGTTGAACTGTTCTACTGTCTATCCTAACACCATGAATTCCCACCAGTGGTGTGGGGATTCTGATGGACTGACTATTGGTCTTCCACCACCACCATCCCTGGTGTTTTCCCTCACTCAGTACCATATCCATGGCCTTACCCCTACAGTTTATACATGGTACCCTGGTCAGTCTGCCACAGCTCATTCCAGCTCCTCTGCCGGTGACAGTTTCACCTGGCATACTATGGGCATGCATTGAACCAGCTTTTGACTGACATTTCTTGGTGATAAGTATATGCCATGGTACATTATTGGCACCATCTGTCTTTGTCCCCTGTATTAATAAGTACAAGTAACTACTATTCACCATGTCTGCCACCTGATGGGAAGCTGCTATGGGCTGGCCAGTTTTGGATTCTGAGGTTGTTCAGCCAACATTGCGGCACCTACTGATCATGTCCTATATACTGTTCTCATGCTCTACACATAGGAGGACTGGTTAGGTGGTATTTAATCGTGTCCCTTTTGGCAGATATATTGTTGTATTACCTTTTTTCAGGTGTCTATGTTGTTTTTTTCCCCAATTACATAATTAACAGCATTATACTTGTCCAGGGGCAATATTATAAACCACTGTAGCACGTTATTGATAATTGCTTTTTGCTTTTGTATTTGCCTTTCTTTATCACTGTCTTCTTTTTAATGTTTTCTTTGTATTTCTTTGTATTTACTTGCATAGTTTATACCATGTCTGCCATGACAGTGGATTTGGTATGGCAGTGGCCACAGCATACTGCACCTGCCTGGGCATCACCTATAGGTTACCATCAGTCTTCAGGCCAATTTCTCAGCAGTGAGATGAATAAAGGTCATCTTGCAGGGAGTGACCTGGAGGGCTCACTGGTGCCTTCTGGTAGTCTGTCTCTGGTTTGGTTGTAAGCTTCCTATTAGGAGACACAGGCAGTGGATCCTGATATGTCATCTGGAAAGAGGCAGAAGGCCTGGAGATGGCCTTGGTGGATTGAGAGCTGGACACCTGCATTGAAAGCCTGGAATATGCCACTGAACAACTGACTGAGCTGCACAGCAGCCTGATCCTGATCAGTGGACCAACAGTGACTGGACTCAGCTATGAAGGTGATCACAGAGGGGGCCGACCTCATGCTGGATACCATGTAGTGCAGCATGGCAGTAGCTGGCACCCCACCCTATCATTCTTTGCCCTTAGGTGTCACTTCCCTCCACAGTTTATAGTGAACTTATCTCCATTAACAGCTGTGTCTGTCTCTTGTGTTCCCCACACCATTTGTGTCAGCACATGCTCAGATGGTCTTTGTTTGTCTTTTGTATTTATTTGTCTGCCCATGATTCTAGGCAAGGAAAGGTTGTGCACAACAGGATGCTATTTAATGACAGCACACACACACACACACACACACACACACACACACACACACACACACACACACACACACTAACTCTCCTAGTTTATACTCCTATGGGCAATAATGAGGATTGGTAGTTCACCTAATGATATGTCACTGAGATGTGGAAGGAAAGCAGATATTGAATTACAATACATGCACAATGTCTTAATGACATCAATGAAGAAGAGAGGACATTTTATTGACATTCAGTCAATGTGTTAAATAAACAGGCAATAATAAGGTCAGTTCATTAATGTTTACGATAGTTCCCAAATATGTAAATGCAAGCTTCAGCAGATGTTTGTCAAAATTAAAAAGTGGAATATGAATAGTTGTGGAATATTTTATTACTACATGTTTACAGACACAAGTATCTGTCATTATGCACTGCAGTGATAATGATGGCAGTGGTCAGTCTATAGTCGCCAGGGTTTCTCAAAAAGGCATTTGTGATCCAGTTAAGGTTCCTCTTACCTGGACTACCTCCTGACTAAACTCTGATTTGTCTGGCTCTGAATCTACAGTCTGCCTCCTTTTTTGGTTTTCTTTATGTTGCAAATCTATCCAGCTATTTAACCATGTAATGCAATCTCCATACTTCTAGCCAAGAGCCATTATTTAAAAGAAATATACTATATGTGAAACATGCACAAAATTGCATAAATGTTTTTTTTTATATATCATGGAATACCTACATTTCTCAATAGTGCCCATTGTCTAGAAAAGCAAATGAAGCATTCATTCCATGAGTCATGTTACAGGAAACATCTGCAAAAGCATTTTTGCTCAGAGACTAACTACTTTAACAGAGCAGTAATTAATTAACATGATCTAAAAATGGAATATGAAGAATCTGTGTGAAATAGGGCTCTCAGAATAACTTTATCTTAATTAAGAAAAAACAAAGCTATTAACTAATCTAAACATCAGACTAAACTTGCTGTGAGCAAATGGGGTGTCATTCAGTGAAATGTAGTGTAATGACAAATTAGCAAGGTTATTTACAGGATTTAGTTACATCCTGGGAGGCAAATCTTTATGGTGAAATCATATGAACTTGCCTTTACTTTATAAGATGACTTAGAAGTCAAGTTTGTTATTAAAAATGAAATAGTACAGCTCTGTATTTTAGAAAAGAGTGTGAAGTGTGTTAAATATGTGACCACCAACCTCTTTCTAAATCATTACAATTAAGGATAATATTGATAGCAATAAAAATAATGGAAAAGTATCTTGAGTATATGAGTGTATATTAGTTACTTCCTGTTTTCTTTGGTGCATAGACATTTTGAATAGCAAAATTAAATTAGCCATGAAGCTAAGAAGAATGAAAACATTTGGACTTATGTGAGAAGAACTTTTTGTGTCTTTAGCTAGCCATGTCCAGTTTGAGTATGTTTGTACATAGCTGGTTAAAATTCTTTACAATGTTCTATGCATATTATAAGCAGGACAAAGTAATGTATGTAAGAGAGCTTTATACCATTTTCTTTGTATACTTGTGAGTACTTCATGAAAGATTTTTGTGTGTTAAGTTAGTAATACTGAAGTTGAGCGTGTTTGTAGGGTTATCATTCACACTGTTAATTCGACACTTCATCAACAGACTACACTGCTTGGAAAATTGGTTGTGGGTTCTGATTGTCAAGTGCAGATGTCAAAAGAGGGAAGATCAAGTGTACGTGTGTAAGCTAAGTGCGAATTTGGTATTTTAATGCTGAAACATTTGGATATACCTAAAGTTTTGGCATTAAGGAATCGGAGACAGTATGTGTGTGAGTCTTTGTTATGATTAGAATAAGGGCTAAATAAATGAATAGATTTAGTGTTGTGCATGTGTGATGCGGTACGTGGTATGTTTCTGAGTGTCCTGTGTATTGGTAATGTTACAGGAAAATGTCTAAACCCCAAAGATAACAGGAAGTAACTAATATATACTCATACACTTAAGATACATTTCCATTATTTTTATTGCTATTAATATTATCCTTATTTGTAATGATTTGTAAAGAGGTTGGTGGTTACATATTTAACACAGGTGTTGAGTTAGGGTTATCATGCATTAGTAAGATGGTGCTACCATCTCATCCTTATTAACGCATTCTAATCCTAACCCTGCCCTTATCCCCAACCTTACATCCTACCTTAGAAAAAAACATTCCATAACAGTACTACTATTCGAAGCATGACTGTGGTATAATTTGGTTAACAGATTGAAAAAGAAATCTGTTTGTTTCCTTCTGTGATTTTTTTTTTTTTTTTAAAGTGTTTTCTGTATGTTGATTTTCAGAATGCAGACATCAATCACCTATCTTTCAATGCTTGTGTATTTAGATAAATCGACATGTACTTGTTAGTAGATAGTGGGTTAGGATACTCCTTGTGCATATAATAAGCAGAAAATAGTATTTTGGATTAAGATCACTGCGAGTATTTATAACTATACCGAGTGTTGTTTAGTTTGTATACATGGTTGCATTTTCTATCAGGGTTTATAACAGTATTTTTAAACACCTTTATTAAATTATCACTTGTGACATAGGCAGACTTACATTTATATAAAAGTAATCAATGCATATTAAAAGTTCACATTTACAAACATTAAACATACATACATGCATACATATATTTTTTATATACACTATAGTCATTGCATTACATAGATTAATCTTTTCCTGCCTTTCGTTAAACCTCATTCTGCCTCCAAAACATTTTTCTGCATGCATTGTTCCCATAGTTTCATAGTTTCCATTTCTTTCTATGCAATTTACTCTTATCCCCTTCAAAAGATCCCACTTTCTGTTCACTTATCTCTTATATTCACTACTTTAAGTACAGCTGATTTAGATTTTGGTTTCCATTTTCTAGTAATTGCTTTTTTGGCAACCATCAGAATTAAACTTAAGGGCTTACTATAACTAGACAATTCAGATCCTGTATCCCAGCTCAGAAAAACATATTTTCTTAGTTACACTCATTTGTTTGCCCAGTATTCTTGAAATAGAACTCTGTAGGGAAATTTTAAAGTTTGCCAACTCATTACACTCAAAAAAACACCTCTTTCTTTCCCATCTCACCTCCAAACATTTGCCGTCTTCCTGAGGAAAAGTCTTTTGAGTCTGCTTGGGGTATAAAAGTATCCATGCAAACACTTCCAGTCAAAAATCCTAAATCTTCTAGATTTTGTTGCATATTTGGGAGCCATGCATATGTCCTCCATTGTTTCTTTGCTTATTTCACATCTAATCTCTTTTCCCATTCTTTTCTGACCTTTCTTTTTATTGATTTCTATAGTTATAATGCAATACTTTATATGCCCTACTAACTATCCCTTTTTTAACTGCAGCTTCAGTTTTAGATTCAGTTTAAAACTCAACAAGTGAATTTAGGGATTCCCTTATCCCTTGCTCTTTGTCTATACTTCTATACTCTGATATCAGTCCCTGATAGGGAAGGCAATCAGTAGCCTGCAATCCAAACATCTTCTTGGCCTCTTCCCATTCTGTAACCTTTCTTTCTCTAATTATTTGTTCCTAATACCTTGATTCCTTTGCCAGCTTCCTCCACTTAGCAGCGGCCTTAGGTCAGCTGGTGCCCTAGGCAAAAGGACTCCATGGTGCCCCCCCACACCACCCAGGTGCCCCCATCCTAGTCTACCTACACCAAATATATGCTGGAAAAGCACCCCTGCTACAGTGGCGCCCTAGGTGGCTGCCTCGTTGGCCTATGCCTAAGGCTGGCTATGCACTAATTCCTGCACCCTTTTGTCTGTTCTATGTACACCTAATTTTAGTTATCCCTATCAGCAGAATCACCTTTTTCCATTCCAGTGTTGGCTTAGTTCTTAGTATACTTTCTGCTACCTTATGGATATAATGTTTCCCTCTTTTTATTTCTATAAATCATTTGGGTTTCTAATACTATGATGTGAATGGACCCCATTCCTAAGTCAAAGTACAATTAAAGTTCATGAAATTAGTATTGTTTCAATCTTTGATGTCAGCCAAAAGTGCTCTTCACAGCACCCTCAATATGTCTAGTAATGACTTTTTCTGCAATTCATACAGGGTTACATGGATTGGTAATATACTTAAATACAATTGTAGATTTTTTTAAGACCCATTGCTCCTACTACTATTGGAACTACCTGGGTATCTTTCTTCCACAGTGCTCTCATTTCTGCCTGCAGATCCTGATATTTTATGACTTTGTGTCTCTCTGTATGCAAGACACTGTAGTCACTGGGTGTAGCGATGTCAATGATCAATGTTACTCTTGCCTTCTTTTCTTGGACCACTATATACAGTTTTCTAGCATCTATCTTTTGAACTGTTGGTAATGGGTGATCCCATGTGATATAAACTTTATCATTTTCTGTGATGTTTTGTGGCTCATGTTTCTAGTGTTTTCCAGCCATTTCAGTACCATAATGCTTGTACAATCCCCAGTACAACAGTTTTGCCACATTATTATGCCTTTCAATATACAGTCCTTCTGCCATTAGTATGTCAGAACCAGGTACAAGGTGTGCAACTGTTTCCAATTCGGTTTTACAAAACCTATATTTGTCTGTTTCTCCCACATGTTCAATGGACTTTGTAAACCAACATTTACTTAGCTCACTATCTTGTGCTGCCATTATTAACCTTTCATCTCTTGGTTTGAATTCTCCTCTCCTTAACCTTTCCAGCATTTGTTCCTGATCAACATGAGGTTCTTCCAGAAGTTTTCTATACTTGCAACTATATTTATGCTTTTTCCAGATTTCTTGCCTTCTCATCTGGTCCTTCACCTTATATTCTTTCTTTTGTTTTTTTTTGGCACATTCAGTTGCTGCCTGATTTTTATCTACTTCTGGTTTGATTTCCATTCCTGCTCGATGCCGGCATGCTTCTGCTAAATTAAGCAGAGAAGTCATCTTAGATTTATTCTCCTCATATTTCAAAACTTTCACTACATTTGGGTCTTGTGAGGTCAGCAACTATGTGTGGAGTCACACAATTGCAGATCTATACATGTAATCAATTTCAAGGAGGCCCGTCCCTCCTTCGGAATGGGGAATATATAATCTTGGTATACACTGATTTTTATAAATCATTTGGTGAGCATGAAGCATCCTTCTTGTTTTCCTATCTGATATGTCCAACACGTTTCAGGGCCAGTCAATCACTCCAAAACTGTAAGTTAGGACAGGAAGAGCAAATTGGTTTATAGCTTGGATTTTGTTCCTAGATGTCAACGTTGTTTTCAGAATTAATTTAAGTCTTCTAAAATAGTTCTTACTAAGTTTTATTTGCATTTGTTCATGTTTTATTGTTGATCCTTCATCAACAAATATTTATGCACTCCTTCTTGCTCAAGTTCTTTTATATCACATTCTTGTCCCAAACTGATGTTTTCCTGGTGTTGCAGTTTTCCTGCTTTAAAGGTTGCTTTGGCACATTGATCAAGACCAAATGACATTCTTATATCATCTGAAAAAGTTTTGACAACCTGCAGCTGTGCTTTCAGTTCATCTGATGAGCAATACAGTTTTAAATCATCGACAAAGAGAAGATGAGAAGTCTTTACAATTTGTTGTTTTCTAGGAGCCAAATTGTAGCCATGGCCTAAGCTATTAAGTAAATACCTTAATGGGTTAATGGCAAGGTAGAATAGCAATGGTAACAGAGAGTCACCCTGGAATATTCTCCTTTGAATTTTTGCCCCTGGGATAATAATCTGTCCTTTATCATGGCTTAATTGCAAAGTGGTCTGCCACTGTTTCATGGTGACTGTAATGTAGCCAATCATTGTAGGGTGTATCTTATACATTTTTAAGCACTCTTTTATTCATGAATGTGGGATACTATCAAATGCTTTTTTATAGTCAATCCATGCCATACTTAAATTCTTCCCCTTTTTACAGTTCTCCAGTATGATTTTACTTAACAACAAATGATCCTTTGTTCCATATGACTTTCTTTTATTGCTCTTTTGTTCTACTGCCATAATTGAGTTTTTTTTTAAATGATTATAAACTCTGTCAACATCAATTCCCATGTATAGTTTATATATCATCGAAAGGCAAGTTATTGGTGTATAATTTTTAGGGTAGCTTGCAGGTTTACTCTTACGTAGGAGCATTGTTTTGCCTGTTGTTAGCCAGGTTGGTGTCTGTTTGGGGTGTGCATATAAATAGTTCTTACTCATGGCTAAATCTTCATGCAAAGATGTTAATACTTTAACCAAACATTAGGTACTGCATCTGGGCCTGGGGTTTTCCAATTAGAGGCTTTTCTTAACTTTGTTTCAATCTCTCTCGCTGTTACTTCATCCCATTTCATATCCTGCAACTTTAAACTTCTTATTCTTTCTTATTCTGCATGACAGTTGTTATTCTCCTTAAGGATCTGCATCCAGAATCCCATTCTTTTCTTATTTCTTGACTTACTCCCTATGCTTCATCATCATCCCTTTCCACTTTGAATTGTAACTTTCTGCTTGTGTTATGTAAAAGTGCCGTAACTGTGTATCTCTAAAATATCCCTTCAAATCAGGTAATCCTAAACCTCATTGTTTTGTTGGGAGGATCAGTTTATTCCACTTGACTCTTGATCTCTTCCTCTCCCAGATAAAATCATTCAACTCTTTATTACTTACTGTCTACAATTTCTCCACTGGTTGATAAAAATTATGCCTGACATGTATTAAACTAAAAGCACTAAGAACATTTTTAAGGCTTGTATCTTGTTATCCATATCCATAGGCAAGAGCTTGCAGATTCACAGTTTTTGTACTATCTTTTATGTAGTCTTTTCCCACATATCCTTAGCTGCCATAACCAAATAATTTTAATCCATATTTCTAAGTACCTAATTTTATCATGTATCCATAAATAGGGGTATTGCTCGGCTAATTCCTGTGTTGGCACATAGTTTATAGCTATAGCCTTTGTTTTATCTAGATTAATTTTATATTCTGCAAAAAAAAAAAAAAAAAAGAAAACAGAACTGTCTTAGAATATTTCACAGCACTGAGATGTCCTTTTTCTGGTTCAATTAGGTACAAAATAATATCATCTCCACATAAAACTAACTTTTCTTGAACACTATGCACTTGTTCTTGAATTTCTGAATTTATATCTATCAAGTCTGGCATCACCTTTATAATTCTTTTAGCCATTATAGACATAAACGCTTTATAGTCATGGTTTAAAATTGAAATGGGCCTATATGAAGCTGAATCAGATGAGTCTTTATGGTCTTTAGGTATTATAGCTACCACAAAGGGGATATCCCTCCCTGGTTCCTCTTTTCAGACACAACTTATCAGGCAGTAACCCTGCCACTTTGATTTTTGCCTCTGAAACCTCATATATCCTTCTAATTAACCTTATTATTATATCAGGAAATGCAAATGCTTCCATTGCCCAACTCATAAAATCCCAGCTTACACTGTCAAATGCTTTCTCAGCATCAAGACCCACCAACAACAGCAATATTTCCCTATATTCTACTTCTCTCTAGATATTCAATGTTCTGTTTATGTTGTCAAATGTTTATCTCACCTCCATAAAACCATAGATGGTTTCTATCTTTCAATTCTGGTATCGCCTTTTTCATTCTTTTAGCCATTATAGACATAAACACTTTATAGTAATGGTTTAAAATTGAAATGGGCTGATATGAAGCTGAATCAGGTGGGTCTTTATGGTCTTTAGTTATTACAGCCACTGCAACATTTTTCCAGGATGCTGGTGCCTCCCCTCTTTTTACAATACTGGTAACCAAAACCTTCCAGATCTTTATCACTTTCTTTTCTCCTAACTTCCAAACTTCCACCTGTGTACCATCTATTCCTGGAAACGTTCCTGTAGATTGGTTGTACATCATCATTTGTATCCCGTCTCTCCTATCTTAACTAATCTTGGCATATTTAAGCCTGCCATAAATATTTCCATTTTTACTTTTTCTTGATTTCCCCACTTCCCTGCTTTATGCAAATTTTCTTAAAATTTTCAAAATATCTCTAATACTTCTACAGGATCTCTGGTTATTTTTCTTGTTATGGATTTTGTAAGTTTGGCAGCAACTCTTTCTACTTTCTGTTACCTAAGTTGTTTTGCCAAATTTTTTGTGCTGTGGAGTTATTATCATAAAACAGTTGCATAGGAGCAATCTTTTTAAACTCATTCATATTATCCAGGTGCTCCTTTATTTTCTCTTTAGCACTCTGCAGTTGCTCCTCATCTTATTCTGTGAGATTCCCCCTTATTTTGTAATACTTTAACCTTTGTCATCCCCTCTAAATAATTCTTATTACTTCTCAATCAGATCTCTATTTCTATTATTTCTGTCCTGTTTTTAAACTCCACTTTCATTTTATCCCATTCCCTAGCTATAATTTCTGAAGTACTTTCTGTCTTCCCTAATAACTCCTAGATTTTCTTAAACTCCTCTTTTTTTAACCGGTAGGTGGTGAAGTGCCAGTGTCTCATCTTTACTTCATTACCCTGCATTGTTATTTTAGTAATTATTGGTAAATGATCTGAAATAGTTATTGGATGTCTATCAAAGTTCTCAATTAAATGTACATGTTCCTGTGAACTATAGTATCTGTCAAGTCTAGCCCAGTTATTGTACCTTTGGGGAATAATATGTAAATTCTCTATTGAGCTCCTACTACTTAATTCATGTTTCATACCAAATATTTTCATAAAGTTCTACAGAAATATACTCCATTTTGTTATATTTTCTTTTCCAGGCCCCCTAGTTAAATCTTCATTGTTGCAATTCAAATTCCACTCCACACCTACAAGTAATATTATCCCAGCCCCTTCAATAAACACATCACACCGAATAACATTTGATGACCTTTATTAAACTTCCATAAACATAACTTTTTAACCAACATTTATTAATTACAACTGAAACATAGTATACTTGATTTAATCACAACATAAACATCCAGATAATATTAATCAGGGCAACGTGCACTCATCCTGACCCAGTAAGCAGCGTCCATACCTCCACTCACTTACTTTATTTATGAAGCAGCATCCCAATACTCACTTAATTTACCATTTATTGAATTACACATCTAACCAATAAGCAGCATCCTTACCTCCGCTCAGTTATTTTATTGGCCAAGCAGTGTCCAACTGCTTCCTTTCCTTTTCCAACTCATTGAAATGAACATCCAACACCAGAGGGGGAACAGAAGAGGACAAGCCTGCCCCTCTTCACTGCCCACCAGCCTGACCAGGCTGTTCCCCCTCTCTCCTACCAAACTTTCAACAACCCAAAAGGTCTTATGCCAAGCATCATTCAGTGGACACCATCCTCTCCAAACAAACTAGATCCGTGTCAACACCTCCCAAACCCTATCACATAATTATCAAATGTGGCCAATTATTAAATGGCTGAAAGAAAAACCCAGATTCCTTTCCAATGTAAAATTTACCAGCCATAACCTCATAATGAAGCCTAACTCTTGAATCTTAAACTAGACTCTCACTTAACTACCAGTAAAAGCTCTACCAGTAATAACTCCACAGTGATTCTCAGCTCATTATCTGCCACTTGCACCACCAAACCACTAAACCCACACCACGAAACCCCCTACAAGAACAATTGCACCATCATGTGTAACTGCAGCCCTGTTTAACTGCCCAATGTACCTATTAATGTTCAAAATGAAAGCCCCCTTGCAATCAATGCTGTAGCAATCCACATTACCAGCTTTCTGATATAACATTCAATGCCATCCTAACACATTCTGACCAACAAGCCACCCTCCAAATGACTAATATCCCATATCCATTTGTATACCTACCATGTAATCCACCAGAAATATAGGAAGTCCAATGCAGCCCAAAATAAGGCCATGTAACTGACATGTCATCATGATCAAGTGCAACTCCCCTGTTTCACCCAATAGATCTACTAATGATTAAATTAAATTATTTTTATAATGAATCAATTGCATAGCCATCCTGGCATCATACCCACTACCCTTATAAAGCAATGAACATCTGACATCCAAAGCCACCTTATTAATGACTTCAATCCCATGAAAGACCATACCAATAATGGCCCCATGACCCTCTATTTGTGAAACCACCTCTTGCGATCAATTTGGCAGAGCCAATATCCGTTAACCTTCACACTAAACCTAGCGTATACCTTACAGCATATGCACCACCGTTCAAGATTTAGAAATTAACCTAACCCTAACATTCCTACAACTGTAGCAGTCATAGGTAAATCCTCATTACCCAACAGAAAGCTCCACCTTGTTCATGCACTTAAAAGAATAAACTCGAGAATCCATCCCACCAATATCCTATCCCCTGACAACTGCAACACAATTTGACCATACTCACAATACCCTCACCATATGACTTCTGCAATAAGCATCCAATCCCTCTAACCTAACATAACTCAGATAGCAGCACCAACTACCCATATGACTATCATATTCACCATGTGAAAATGAACCCTAATCCCCCAACAGCTCCTGCTAAATTATGATGCCTGCTAGATTGAGCCTATGTCAAAGTCTCACATCCCTCCTTCAGTCGTCCTACCCTGTTGACAGCTAACCAAAAACCAATCCCCCCAACAGTACAGCCCATCCCGATCCTCCTATCACATTAGTAACCAATGCAAATCCCATGAATAATCCAATGTGACTACCGAGTCAGCATCTTTTAATCCACCAATTACCAGTGAATTTTCCATTTAAAGCTTTCCTTTCAATGTGCCACCTTACATCCAATACAGACTCCATTACCTGTCAAGTCCAATTACTCCAGGCCAGAGACTGATGCTCACTCCACAGACCGCCATCTGTGACCACATCATGCACCATTCCGGTGACTGGGACTTCCAGTGCGACAGCCTCCATCGCCTTTCACGCCCACATCCTTTAAGCCACCAACTGATGCCCACTCTGCACCTCCACACCTATAAAAGAAAGGAAAAGTGTAAATCATTGGCACACACAACCAAAAGCCTACCCTGTTCTAAGCACTTCCAGAGGCCTACCCTTTTCATCAACTGCACTGCCCACAGCCCCCCATCCCCAAGACAGTGCAACCTTAGCAGCTTCAGCCCATTTCTGTTTTGTACTACAAGCATCTCCAACACAATATGGACACAGCACTGCCAGTTAAGATGCCTAAATGGTGAAATACCTCCATAACATACCCTTACCTCTCAGGCGTACTATCTAAAAGGAACACTCCTCATTTATGGTCATAACAGTTCATGTTCAAACTGAATCATCACTTTTACCAGCGTATTCTATAAATAAAGTAATCATGCAGTAACTGCTGTCCTATACCTCATAGTTACAATTGCTAATG
This sequence comes from Protopterus annectens, assembly GCF_019279795.1. Lineage (NCBI taxonomy): Eukaryota > Metazoa > Chordata > Ceratodontiformes > Protopteridae > Protopterus > Protopterus annectens. The sequence goes on along the minus strand of NC_056726.1, from coordinate 1,766,725,176 downwards.
TTCCCCAAAGTTCTACTTGAATAATCTGTCCAACATTCCATATCAACAATCTAAATGCTATCAACGGTAACAGACTGAAAACTATTTCCTTAAAAATCTATACTATAGCTGAAATCCACACCTTCTTAAAAAAAAAAAAAAAAAAAAAAAAAAAAAACAAGCGGCTTTGCTCTTGGCATGGAAGCTGCCAGTTGCTCAATTCTTTGCAATAGTTATACCCCTCCTTTTTATCTGCTCGTGGGGTCTTGGGTGTCTTTCCTTGTCTCTGATTATTTCAGTCATGCACCTCACTCCACACACACACCTCCCATACCACGTTTCCTTTTGATCAGTAACTCCTCTGCCACAGACTACCAATCTCACAACGCATCCGCCAATCCATCATTACCTCAAAGACATACCACCAGCAAAAGGGCAAGCAGTACCAGCCTTGAACCCCTCCAAACCCAACCTCCATAAAATAAGACCCAAGCTACCCTGGAAGATAGCCATTATCCAGGCATTTAATCAATAGCCTAAACTTGTCTAAAGTTATGTTTGATATATACCTACCAAGCAGAAACACAGTAAATATCATACCTCATTATATTGTTTTGAGTACTTTAAATTGTTTTACCAGAGTACTTTAAAAACAGCACCCTTTTCAAGGACTGGCTAGTACAACTTCCCCTTTAAAACAGATTATAGATTCAAAGCATTTCTTACAACAAAAGAATAAAACACTACAAGGCTGTTACATAAATTGCTGTCTCTAAATAAACATGAATAGCGCACTACACTATTTCAGCTAAGAACTACAACATGGTGCCTTCATGTGAACTATTTCAATGACAAAAGACACAGTAGCATATTAAACTAAAACCATAACAGAATAAGAGGTAAAAATGTCCAGCTATGTGTATTCCACGCTTTATAGTGGATTCATTAATTAAGAACAAGTATTTAACCTTTTACTGGAAGGCACACCCCTCCATACTTCTCAACCTCTTACATCAGGAAATCTGTACCAAGACATAACTAAAATTAGTTGCCTACACCCAAAACACTGCAACATAACACCCAGAAATTCAGCACGTTAATAGAATAACAGAGCTTACACTATCTTGAATTATCTGCACAGCCGGAAGTTTACTCCACTATCTGCTGCTCTTCCTAAATGTAATGGCCTTGCCATTAGCTTGACAGAAAACCACCTTATTCTCCTCTGGCCATGAGGAGGGACAAAATATGCAGCAAAGCCTACCGAAATGAGCGGACAAAGGCACAAACAGAGACAGCTGGAAAACATCTGCCCACAACACAGCAAGCAAAGTCTCTCCGTCCCATCCAGCAGAATGAAAGCTCAAACAGTGCTGACTCACATACCACACCACCAACCCATAACCCCCAGTAGCAACCCCTAACAGACACAGCTTACCCACCCATCACAGACTGCATCACACCCTTGCCAAGAAAAAGAAAAAGTTGCATGGTAATACAAACCGAAGGGAGGCGAATACCCAGCTGGCAGCAAAAGAGCAAAACAGGCCACTCAGCCCAAACACAAAACTAAGTCTGCAGTTATGAGTGCTAAGTGAACCAAACCTGATGCCCTATGTAATTCAGAACCGGCCTGGTCCCATATCTCTCAAATTCATGGAGCAAGAACTCTGGACAAAGCCCAAAATAATGGAGGAACAATCCCCCCAAAACCAGAATGGATTTTAAATATTGCTCTCAGAAACTTTAAAGTTACTAGAATAACCAGATTTGTGTTAGCATGTGTTTTCTGTAGGATATCAAGCCCAGAAACTTTATAGGGAGCACTGTCAGAAAGCCCATACTGTCAGTTTGTTATGGGTATGCTAACCTGACTATGCCTCTCAACTGGCCAGATTTTGCAGAATGGTAAGATTTTGGGTCATATTTATGGTCTGTTCTTCATAAATTCTTTTTTTTTTTTTTTTTTTAATAAATTACCTAGGTTGGTATACAATGAGTAATGATATACATGTAGGTTTCCGAAACTGCATGCGAACACATGCTGTTATTCTGGTAACGGTCTAAGTTTATAACACGAAGTCCGATCCTGTTATTAGCCACCAGATAGAAGCAAATCATTTATCCTGAGCAAATACTGCCACACTTCAATGTCCATTAGCAGCAGACCACACATGAGTGGATTTATTACTCCACCCATCTCAGAACCTGGGAAACAGTCTGACTCAAGGCACATACTCCACCCCCACCAATGAGCAGTGCACAACATAGCCACCAAATTACAACACACATCAACCCCCCATTCCACTGAGCTTTCCACAGCAGCCTCCCACACTTCACCAAATGCAGACAACCTATTCAATTTATTTATACCAGTCCTACACCATTGGGAGTGACACAACCCCTCTCACATGACGGCCACCACTGATCTACACCATCAAAGCCCCAAACACTGCATTGGTGTGGGCTCAGAATCCCAGCTCCCCCACCATGAACAACTAAATGAAGCACAGAAACAACAACATTGACAGCAAATGTACACTGGAGTGCAAAAACTTAATAAAAATTAAACCTTCCCAGCGAAATGAAGTTTAAAAGATGAAATTGTCAGGAGAACAATCTGCCAAACCCAAAATTACCCCTCACAATTGAACATCTATAGCTATCCTTAACCAATTATTTGATACGTTTAGAAAAACTCCAAGCTGGAACTACCCATATACCCAGATCCTTAAATGAGTCTACTGTCCGAAAGATATAATCTAAACAAGTAAGAGCCTCGAACAGAGCTCTGTAGGAAACCTTGATTGTAGCCAAGAATTTCACCTGTCCAAGTGATGATCATTCCATTCCAAATCACTGTTAAACAGTAACCCAAATTGTCTATTACAAGGACTAGTCCAGTAACATCCATGCGCTCAGTCATTCTACTGCCCGCAAACCAGTAGAAAAGAGTAGTAAAATGTTACCTGCGCACATTAAAGGGGGGAGTGTATTGGCAACGAGGTTCCAGTGGATCCCTCCGGTTTACCTTTATATCGTCGATCACATATCATCGACCTACCACTTCGTCGACACATTTTCCACTAATTTGAATCTGCAACACGTCTTAAATATCGAATTAATGTCGAATTTTGATGTTTCTAGCCGTGCCACACCTCCACACCAGTGCTACCATGGGTCAAAAAGGTGCGAGATTTAGCTGTTCGCATATATGGTTTTCAGCATTTGGGACGTTCACATTTCGGAGTTCGTGGAAGCATGGTCAATCATGTTGAGATCACCATTTTAAAGGTAAACCATCCCTCCAACCCCTTTTCCTTTTCTTTTATCTTTCTCCGATGCTTGGGCATAAGAACTTGTGATGCATGGTGTGAGGCTTGCCCACAGCATTTGAATTTTAACCAGGGCGATGAACTCCTAGAACCTCCATTCCCCATCACAATTCAGCATAATGTAAGGAATCCAAATAAGGCTACACTCCCTCTCCACGGCACTCAGCTTACTAAAACATATGGCTTGTCCAACCTAACTAGCCACCAAGGAGCAGAAGAAGGAAAGGGGGAAGAAAAAAACAATATATATGAATAAACGGTTCCCTATTATGAGATTGCAGATGCAGTTTGTTGAATGCACCTTGATTGAACCGAAAAGAGTGAAAAGGCAAAATAGCGAAGCAGCTTTTCAGAGAATTCTTTCCCTGGCAAAGAATTCGCTTGGCCACTTTCATTACTTTGCCATTTTCGGCACTGTAGTGTTATCTCAGAGTTGGTATATTTAAGTAGGGGGGGTGTGGGGGGCACAGCCCCCCATGTCGGGGGGGGTCACCCCCCACATTATGTAATGCTTTAAAGTTTTTTTGTTTTTTTTTATTTTGGAACAGCAATTTTTTTCTCTTGGAAAAAAAATCATTGTTCTGAGGTTTCAACATTCAAAGTTTTCACTTACATGGGGTCAATTAATTATCGTTCGCTTTTGTAAGCATGCGATAATATAATATAGACCAGAATAAACCACCTACCCAATACTGCCAACCCACTACTACTAACCTGCGGCCTACCTGATCTCAAAAATACCCAAGGTCATCTCGGACATAGAACTTGCCTTGGCAAGTTCTCATCAAAATGTGATCCCTTATCCAGTTACTCTTGCATAAACCCTTTAAGCCCCTCCCTACCCTTACTTAATTTCCTCCTAAACAATCCTCATTCCCATTTAAACCCTTACCTCCCCCTTAGACTCTTAACTCTCATTTATATTTATCAACTTCAATAAGATATCCTGCTATTTCATAGAAGGATCAGATCCTGCAAGATTCAGCTTATATATTTTATCTATTTATTTATTTATTTAACATTTGTTGACTGGGAAAGTCCGACTAGGTTCCACAGATCCTATTTTCAGTGGAGGCCTGGGGAGAAATGCTCCAGAAGCATGTCTTTAGAATGTGGGAGGAAACCGGAGTACCCGGAGGAAACCCACATGAACGCAGGGAGAACATGCAAACTCCACACAGAAGGCACCCCAGCCGAGAATCAAACCGGAGAACCTCTTGCTGTGAGGCGACAGCATTAACCGCTGCACCACTGCACCACCCATTTCCATTGTAATTTTGTTAAGGTAAATAAAGCACCATTAAATGAAGATCTTTGGTGGTAACTGGGGAGACTAAAAGGTGGCCAGGCATTGGGTTATCAGAGGACAGCAAGACAGGCATTGGAATATCTGTTAACTGGGTTGATGGACTTCTTGATTTAAAGATCATGAGCAAGGCCATGAAACAGAATGCAGTACCTGTATTCTGTTTCTACCTTTAGACATCATGGCGCAATTATAGTGGGTGCTCTTGTCTCCCTTTCACTTAAAACTTCAAAAAGCACTGAAAAATCTCATTCTGTCAGCTGTGATGATTTTACCTTTTCTGGTCAGTGTCTGGAAAAGGCACATTTAGAAGAATGCATTAGATGGCTTTTTTGTCCCTCAAATGTGTCTATAGCACAAAATGCATCCTTTTATGTGTTTCATATCCAGTTCTGAAATATTTAATTGTATGATGTACATAATTGCTATATATGATGCTCTGTACTTGTAGTATTTAAAAGTGCAATCTAGTAATTTGGACTGTTGCTGTTTACCTTATAGAAGACTCTGCTTGCTTTGCAAACAATAAGGTGCTCAGCAGCAGTGTAGCAAGCAAATTCTCTTTTGTACTCACAAGCTCTTAGTGTTACACCCCTTGGACACCTATCATTTAAAAATGGACACATCTCTCAAAATGCTACCCCCAAGCACTTAATAAATGTTAGTAATATTTCCATCTGTTCCTCCCAAAGCTATCAAAAATATTGTTTTTAGATTAGCAATGTTGCACCTGTTGTTGCAGGCATTCATTTGGACAGCTGTAGACATATGACCTGAGAAAGCCATATTGATGTGGTGCTCTGAAAAAATGTTCCCTGAAGAGTAAAGCTACCAAATGCATGTAAGGCTTACTATTGTTCTGTTAATTATCATACAACAAAGAGCTGAAGATTTTTTCTTACAATTTCTCTTGTTGCAGCTTCATGAAGATATGTAAGACTTATAATTAAGAGATAATTAAAACCAGGGAGTTTGAAAGGCCAGAAAAGAAGACTTTCCACCTCTCTGACACATCAATAGACAATGTGGCCACTACAACACAACCAAAGTGTGCTTCATGCTTGGTCCCAGCTTATGATCTGGATGATGAATGGCAGTGCCTTTGCCGGAACCTTTGAGGCTTTGTGATTTATTTTCAAGACTGACATGGGTAGGACCAAGCACAAAGCCTGGAGAATTGCTGCAATGACACTATAGCATTGGAAGTCTGTAGGTGGCCGCACTGTCAAAATTTGCAAGATAATGCTGTAGTCAGGGTGCAGCTCATGCAGAATGGACTGGTTTGTAACATTTTTTTACCCTGGCAGACAACCAGATGTTATGGGCAGTGGACTTTGCAGGGCAAATATGTGTGTGAACCAGTTTGGTGTACTTCATACTGTGGTGGGCTACTGTGTTTGCAAAAAAGAGTTGAACTAAATTACTGTGGCCATTGCAAATATTTTTGTATTTATTTTATTACAGTCAGACATCTTAGGTATATGCAAAGTCACTGTAATTCATGGGGGTGATGGGGGGCTACCTGTGGATGAGTTTGTCTGACTCTGTCCTACTGGCATTTTCTTAAGTTAAATGATCATTATTCTGGCTTCGCAAGACTAATATGCATTTCTGCGATGCAAGTTGGAATACTCTGCTATGGCTGGCTACTGTATGTTTGTGTGAAAAAGAGGTGCAACAAATTACTGTGGCAATTTATTATTATAGTCCGACATCAAAGTGTACACAGTCAAAAAAATGGATACAATTGCAGCGTAAGGCAGCTGTGTTTTAAAATTGCTAACCACACAGTTGTTTGCTTGCGTAAAACATTTATTATATTGACGTTTGCAGAACTAATATGTATTTGTTTGAAGCATGTTGGAATAATTTACCTGAGCTACTGTTCATAAAAAACAAAGTTGGAATACATAATAGTGGCTATTATTTTCTTTTATCACAATCAAGCATCTGAGATGTATGTAGTCAACAATGTGGCTATAACTGCTATTCAAATAACTGTTGGGTCCAGGTTCTTTGTGTGGATGAAAGTGACTGATGCTGATTTTTTTCCATTTGTTCACCAATCATTAACCTGTCTTTGCTAGATTAGTGTGAATTAGTACATTAGTTTAAAATACATTACTGTTGACTTCATTTTTGCCTGCAGTTAGAAATTTGGGATTGCACAGCCAACAAAATGACTGTAATTGCTAGGTATGGGGGCTGTGTATGGATGAAAATGACCCTGCTGATGTGATTACATTAAACAGTCCTTAATCTAGATTTGCAAGATTAGTCTGAATTTTAAATGCTTTGCTGTGGCCATTTTTGGTCTGTGCATGTACACAGTCAATAAGGTGGCTATAATTGATTGGTAATGATGCCATTTGTGGTTAAAAGTGACTTAACTCTGCTGTAGTTTTATCATGCTTTAGCAATCAAAATAATTGGATTGACAGTAACAGTTTCACACAGTGTCACACATTGTACTGCATTTGTTAAAATGAGTGTGTGTGTGTGTGTGTGTGTGTGTGTGTGTGTGTGTGTGTGTGTGTGTGTGTGTGTGTGTGTGTGTGTGTGTGTGTGTGTGTGTGTGTGTGTATCTGCATGCTCATGTGTGTGATCATGTGCATGTGTAGGGGTTACAGTGTATCTAAGTATAACATCTTAATCATAATTACTTTCACTTTCCATCATAGTCAAACATCAGCACTGAACATGATAAATTATAAGTAACAGTAATAAACAGTTCAAAATGTCAGACATAAATTCCTCTTCTATAAAAGTACTGAAGACATAAACTGAAACTCAGCTTTTATTTATGATGAGCACTTCATCTAGCAAACAAACTTTATCTGATCAACTTTTCAATAGCAGCTTTAAATTTTGGTAGTCTATAATTAATGAAAGCAAAGAATCTTAAATAATGATTTACATTCTCATACATAGTAATGAGCCAAAGCAGAGAATGACACACGATAGGCTAACCTACAGTAAAAGTGATAAAACATCAGCCAGCTTACAGCCCCACAGGGATGGGTCACAACAAAGGGCCAACAATTTCAGTCTTTCCAGAACTATGGACCTACCGAGTTACATTTTCTATGTCAGTTATACAAAAAGATTACATTCCTATGTTAACAAAAAAAAAGCCACCATGTACTCTAACCACAGGGAGCGCAGTACAACTCAAGCAAGTCAGCTGACAGAAAATGAACATAAGCAATCCTAAATGAGAAATGTAGTAAAAAGAAAATAGAAAAATAATGTGCACAAGAAATTAACCAAATCATAAATGTATGGCTTAGATATATATAACGACAATGAGCCAGGAAACTTTTATTTTTCTCAGATAACAAAGAAGTGAAGGCAACCTGCTATTTTCATGCTGGGGACAAATATTGCATCTCTGCCATGGTTTATGTACTTGTTTGCCCTGTGAGTCATTTTTGGTATACACAGGGTTCTCGGAATTGAGGTGGATTTATCAGAGCCATTGGTGATCTATGTCATTTGACATAGCTTCCTCACCATGTACAGTAACAAATTTTACAATTTCTGATGCAAAAAATATGTTATTTTTGTATTTTATTTTCTGGATAACGACAGCCCTTGAATCATTTTCCCAGCGCTGAAAATGCCAGGATATCATGAAAAATGACTGAACTCACAACACTTTAATACCTAATTTAATGTATAGGCTATTGCAGTAATAAGATAAATCCATCAGAAGTAGTTTCTTACTTCACAGAAAGACAGGTTTCCAGTTAGTTCTTGTAAAAGTACACATTGAAGATGAATACCTGAGATGATGTACTAGTGAAACCACATTGAAAGAAGCTACTCCTCCAGAGATTTAAGTTATTTTTGCTTACCCATAATGTTTTGTGGTTGTATGCTGATAATTGCGCAATACCTGACATCATTTTTAGGTGTGGTTTTATAAGTAAACAGTAAAATTAAAAAAATCAAGTAGCACACTATAAGCTTCATTTTTAATAAAACCACTTACAACTTTAACACAAAGAGTACACTAGGAAAATAAATGAGTTATAAAACAAAGGTCCTTCCAAAAGTGACCAAGACACTTTAATGAATAATAATTTTTAACAAATAAGACATAAAATTAATTTCAGTGCAGGTAGACTCTCAGAGTTTATAGAGACCTGGCAGCCCCCATAAACCAGGTTGTTTAAGGAGATTTTGACACTAGTTTAGTATGGGAACCCTATCTTCAAAAACCTGTGGCCCAGTCCCCATGTACTCTAAAACCAGCTATAATCAGATGTGTGCTCAGAAGGCTGCCATAGCATGTAGCAGGGCTGGCTGAAGATAGTCTAGTCATTATTTATTTAACTTTCTTCACAATCAGACCTCAGAGGTATGCACAGGAGGTTGGTTTGGCTTTTTTATGGTCAGTATAGCATTTAGAAGCAACAAACTACAATGTATTACTGTGATCATATATACTTTTTTACTTTCCTCACAATCAAACATCAGATATATACAGGTGGCTAACTTTTCAGGTATGGATAAGGAGACATATTGTGTACATATGTCTGGCCACACCAAAATGAAATATATTACTGTGGCCATTTTACTTCTCTGTCACACAAGTCTAACATGAAAGAATTAAGGAGGCATACCATATATATGTATGACAGCAACAACCTGAAATATATGACCATGGTCCCTTTTTCTTTCAGTTTCATCCATATCTAAAATGTAAGACTGGAAGGTTACACACACACATGCACAGAGGGTGATTATTTTAGTTTTGGGGTAGTAAGTAGGGAGGCAGGCACTATTCCTGCTTAATTATTCATGCCTCCTTACAAGCATTGTTTTCTCATTCTATTAGAAGCTACTATTTTGTCAGCTTTAACATGAAGCCTTGGACAATACTTTTTCCCATTTGTAAGTGGGGATGTTGCTCCCCTTAAACCTACTGCAACCAGCATACTTTAATAAGAGAGACTTGTGATCAGTTTCTTTTCATTATCATTCAGTAGGACAATCACAAATGATAATGGAGATCACTGTATTCTCACAAAAATGGTTAGGCAACGGTGTTCTTAGACAGCTACTACAGCTAGCTAAGCACACAGAATTATCTATTTGGTGGTCATAATTTGCTTTCTTCTGCTGATTCTGTTTGCAAGCTGGGCACCCCCTTTAACTCACCCATCATTATGGTTATAAAATAAACAGATGGAAATCCTTGGTTGAATATTCTTTTGGAAAAAAAAATACATATTCCAGTTCCTATATTATGATTTGGGAGGCAGTTAGCAGTCCAGTTGATAATGCTAGAACACATATCATAGTGTTTGAAGTTTGTCATGGTGACATACAGTGTCAATGGCTTTTCCAGATTGAAATGTTGTGTATACGTAGCTAGGTCTTCATCTATAATATCAGGTTATTCTAAACATTCAGCATACTGGGGAGTCATGAACATCAGCGGATGAACCCATATTGACAAATATCAACCAGTTGTCTAAAGGATAGTGAAAAGAAACCGAGCACAACATTTTCTAAACATTTGCCAGTGATACTCTTCAATTTGATGACTGCATAATTCCCCTCTCTGTTTAGGTCAACAATTTTTTGGAACTGCTACAGCTTTGGCTAGTTTTCACTGTGCTGAAACATGCGGTACTTCCAAGCTTTGCTGAAATAAAAAGACTAGTCATGCTGAGATACCATCCCTAATTTTACTTGGGAAAAAGACAGTAAAACCACATGAGTCTCCTGCTGCTTCTAACCTCATGGTGATAAATGCAAATGTCACCATAACATCAGTGGTTGTGGGGTGAATGTTACCCCTTAATGTATTAAGTACATCAAGAAAGGCAATTACCCCCTTTCCATTAAAAAGACTACAAAATATTCAGATCACATCTAAAGGTTTTCAGATGTTTATTGAAAGCCATTTTATTATATTTTGCATGACTCGCAAGCTTCTTTTCGTTTTTTGAAACAGTTTTTAATTTATGCTTAGCGCTGTCTTGGTCTTCATAGATCTTTCCAAATTTTTCTTGTTTACTAATTGTTTTTGGGATATGTTCCATTATAGTAGCTTTTTATAGCATTTTGCACAATGGTTCCAATGGGAATACGTTGCTTAATGATAATGTTAATTTTCCTATTAAACTCCATTCAGCCCTGCATAGATATGACCCTAACCCTGAATAGCATCCTGCCTTCGCCCAGAATGATACCACAATATAAGGACAAAATGATTGACTTCAACAATTGGCTAAGCTTCTGGTGTCATTCAAAGGGAATCCAGTATCTGTCTGCCTGGGACAACATGATCGACAGACCACGATGCTTTGCCAGAGATGGTCTGCACCTGTCGCCCCTGGGATTCAGGTTACTGGCTAAGGCTCTTGCCACCCCTATAGTGCCTTTTTTAGGCAAAGTTCAAAGGACAAAACCACCACCGTAACAGGTACAAGCATGCAAAATCTGAAGGTAATGCTACTCAGTGCTAGAAGTCTAAACATCAAAATGCACTCTCTTGAGACACTCCTAAAAATGGAGAACATCGATATCTGTGCAGTAACTGAGACCTGGTTCAAGGCTCCAGAGAACACCCCTGCAATACCAGGCTACAACTCTTACCACACTTTTCGGCCACCAAACCAGGACCGAAACACTAAAGGTGGAAGAGTGTCAATGTTCACCAAGGATATTCACACCACTAGGCTAGTTGCCCAACACAATGCATCTGGAATTCCCCAGGTGCAACTAACACTAGGTAAGACTGCAATCCAAATTGTAGCTTGCTACAGATCCCCCACCATGCCCCAAGTTTCTCACTACACCTTTCTAAACATACTGGAAAATATTAAGATAGAACCAAACACCCTAATACTGGGTGATTTTAACTACCCTGCCATTAACTGGGAAAACTACTCGTGTACCAACACCTTTGCCCAACGGTTCTTGGAATTCATAAATTCCAACGCCCTGGATCAACTAATCCATAGTCCCACCAGGAGCTCCAATATCCTAGACCTGGTCATTACCAACATGGGAAATCGATGCTCCACACCTATGGTCACCCCCTTGTTAGTCATGTCTGACCATAAGCTAATCACCCTTAACATCCACACCCCCCCCCAGTAAGGTAACCTCCATAAAAAACTTCTCCAAAGCCAACTTCATGCTACTCAAGTCAGAAGTGGCATACTTCATGACACCCATGCAGATGGGAACTGAAAGTCCTACTGCTGAATCCTACACTATGGCACTGTACTAGCACATCCACTCATGCATGAATCGTGCCATACCAAATAGAACCAAGATGCTCTCATCCAAAAAAGGAAGCCAATCTGGTGGTCCCCTGCCATAAACAAACTTTACAACAAAAGGAAGAAACTGTTGCAGAAAAGAGGAAAATCCCAGGATGTAAAAAACTCCCTTACCAGCCTCAGTAAGAAACTGAGATCCCTCATAAAATCCTCCAAAGCTAGTTACGAAAATAAAATTGCCAAAGATTCCAAAGGTAACCACAAGGCATTCTATAACTATGTCAAGAATCTAAATGGCAATGCTCAGATCTGCTCTGAGCTAAAACAGAATGGTATTAAATATACTGATCCCAAGGATATTGCCAATATCCTGGCAGATCGATTCAGTGCCAACTTCACCTCCTGTCACCCCTAAATGGCCCATCTCAATACAGGAAGATTGCCAAATTCCGGTAATAACAGCCACACAGGTAAAAAAACACACTCTCCAAAGCTAAGAATACAGCATCCGTGGGACCAGATGACATCCCGGGCTCTGTACTACATGAACTACAATATGAACTGGCACCTCACCTAAGGGTCATGTTTAATCATAGCCTCAACCCAGGTTTTGTGCCCACTGAGTGGCGCAGAGCTACAGTTATCCCACTCCACAAGGGGGGATCCACCTTGGATCCCGGAAACTGCTGTCCCATCAGTCTGATGAGCCTTATCTGCAAGGCCATGGAGCGTATTATCATGGAACTTATAAACAAAGACATTGACAACCTTCAAACACTGGACCCTACCCAGTTTGGGTTCGTGAAGGGCCAGTCTTGTCTCCTGAACCTGATTGACTTCTTTGAATCAGTCTCCAGAGCTATGGACAAGGGTAAGGTGGTCCACACAGCCTATCTAGACCTTGCCAAGGCCTTTGACACCATCCCCCACTCTGGAATCATAGATAAACATACTAAGCTGGGCATTAATCCCTACATCACCCAATGGGTTGCTAACTAGCTTACTGATAGAACCCACACTGTAAAAGTAGACGACTCCAAATCCAGCTCCAGACAAGTGACAAGTGGAGTACCACAGGGTTCAGTCCTGGGACCGCTCTTGTTTGGCATCTACTTTTCTGAAGTACAGGCCAACACTAAGGGACTCTGGCTAACAAAGTTCGCAGATGACTGCAAAATGGGAGCCATTATTGAATCCCCAAATGATGTGGATACACTACAAAAGGGCCTTACAGAAACAGATGCTTGGTGCCAGAGTCATGGGCTCAAGCTCAATGCCAAGAAATATATAGCTATCCCCATGAATTACCATATAGGTGGCAGCACACTAAACACCGAAAGTGTGATAAGAGACTTAGGGACACAGGTGGACAGTGGTCTCACCTTCGATAACCACATCGCCACAGCAGTCAGGAAATCCTTCTATGTGGCACACCTCATCACTAAGGGCTTTTTATCCAGAAAAAAGGAGGTTATTGTCCCACTGTACTCATCCCTCATTAGACCCATTATAGAATACAATGCCCCGATTGGTATGTTCCTCTCAAGACATCTGCAACAACTGGAAAGGCCGCAGAAATACCTCACTAAAAGAATCACAGGCTTAAAGCAGATGCCCTACGCTGTCCGCCTTAAAAAACTCTAGCTATACTCTGTCGCATATCGTCTACTCAAAGGTGATCTCTGCTTAACGTACAAGGCCATGTCAAACCCAGAGCTGTTAGGCATGCTACACTTAAAGAAATCCCAATCCCTCAGAGCCACACGCTCCAGGGATGTGAACCTTGTCATCACAATAAACAAAACATGCTGGAGGGATAGGTTCCTGACCCAGAGACTCCCCAGACTCTGGAATAGATTGCCCATACATGTCAAGCAGAGTGCCTCTTTGGCCCTCTTCAAAAGGAACCTTGATGATTGGATGGAAGAAAGGAAATTCACCCCGGGGATCACATCAGTCGCCCTGCTAGACAGGGGTCCAGCGAAGTAAATAGTGTGGGAAGAAATAGCCAGGGAATTGTTATGGCTAGGCTTGTATAGGCCCTAGGGCTGATCTAGTACCAACCTATGAACCTATGAACCTATGAGCCTATAATATTGTTTTCCTTTCATGGCAAAATCCAAGTTCCAATTTTTAAGTTCCTCAGGTATAATATTGTAAAAATCAACCTGATAAGATTTCTTGCTAAAAAAAAAAAATTGTACTTCATTCATCTGCTTTTACTGTATATGTGTTTCTTCCTAATTTATTACTAGGGGCATTGACTACAACTCTGATCTGAGCTATATAACAATAAGTATCATTTTATGTGCATGTAAAGTGTTTTTTGATTGTATCTGCTTTATTTTCTGAAAAAAAAAATATATATATATATATATATATATATATATATATATATATATATATATATATATATATATATATATACTTGTTCCCTGCTTTCCTAAGCTAGTATAGTCCAGTTTTCAGGTTGGTGCTGAATTCAGGACTGTGTTACAATTCTTTGTGTTTGCCCATACCTTACTTGGATAGAAGGAAGTTTCTCTATTCACCTGTGAGAGAGGGGAGCTTTGAGCAGCCTATCTGTCCCTGGAGGAGTGGTTTCAGCTCAGATATTAGTAGTTTACTGGCCATTTCGGGCTAATTTCTATCTCTTTCATTTCCCTGCAATAAAAACTGCATTTGCCCGGTTTTGCATGCTGGGTAGCGCTGGTTAGCTAGGGTATAACTATTCCCGGCTCCACAAAGTCTCCTCTTCAATTGTTCCCTTGGAACTATACAAACTTTCAACTTAAGCACTCAAGCCATTCATTTCTCAGCCCGGCACTTTCTCAAAACTCATAGCAAGCACTTATAAACCCTGACACTTGACCCCTCTATACTGTACAGAAGGACGAGGCTCTATATTCTACCTTACCAGCCATTCAGTAAAACAGTTCGCTGTACCTATCCAGGCTTGTCCAAAGGGCAGTTTCAGGTGTACTCTCCAGTCCAATTGGTGAATCCGGTTATTTTGAGGCAATGTTACAACTGCCTCATGTACACAGACATCCCTCTCCTCCTACCACCAAACATTAATACATGCGAGAGATGCAATTATACAGCCAAACTGGAGGCTAAGCTCTCTCAACCCAAGACTGGATCAGACAGTCAAGAGGAGAAAGGAAATACTTGCATCACATCACCAGTCTCACATAGACCCATTAAACCAGAACCGGCAAAAAACACACATAAATACATGAAAACATACTTGGAGGCTCTAAATGAAAATCTGCAAAAGCAACAGAGACCTCCAAAGCAGACATCCAAGCAACCTCCACCCCCAAACACAAACCATGAAACACACACTTCTCAAAGTCAGTGTGCCATGCAATCACAGCCCTTAAGGCAAAATAACATACCCAACATAGTAGTAATAGGTGACTCTATAGTCAGGCACACTGACGTCCCACTCACTAGGCTGAATAAGGAGAAGGTTACTGTTAGCTGCCTGTTGGGTGCCAGGGTCCACCACATAACACAAGCACTCAGGTCACTCTAGAACAAGTACAAATATGACTCTGTCATTGTCCATGGTGGTGTGAATGACCTGAGCCGTACCTCCCTGGACTACATGAAAAGAGACATGGAAGAGCTCTCTGATCATGTAGTCCAGGTCAGTATAACCCTGACCCTGAGTAGCATCCTGCCCTTACCAAGAATGATACCACAGTATAAAGAAAAAAAATTACCAATTTCAACAATTGACTAAGTTTCTGGTGTCATTCAAAGGGGATCCAGTGTCTGTCTGCCTGGGATGACATGCTCAATAAGCCACGCTGCTTCACTAGAAATGTCTTGCGCCTGTCACCCTTAGGTTTTTGAATGCTAGCCAAGGCTCTTGCCACCTCCATAATGCCTTTTTTAGGCAAGGCTCAAATGACAAACCCACTGCCGTGAATAGCACAAGTAACAAAAAACTGAGGGTAATGCTACTCAATGCCAGAAGTCTAAACCTCAAAATGCATGTTCTTAAAGCCCTCCTCAGTATAGAGAAAATCATTATATGTGCAGTAACAGAAACAAGGTTTAAGGCTCCAGAGAGCACCCCAGCACTACCAGGCTACAACTCATACCATGCATTTCGGCCACAGAACCCAGACCAAAATACAAAAGGTGGGGGTGTATCCATATTCATCAAGGATAACCACACCTCCATGTTAGTGGCACAGCATGATGCTTCACAGATTATCCACTTGCAACTAACAACTGGAAAAACTGCAATTCAAATTGTAACTTGCTACAGATCACCCACGATGTCCGAGGACCCACATTCCGTGTTTCTGGAAACACTGGGAAACATAAAGGTCCTACCAAACACCCTAATATTGGGTGATTTCAATTACTCAAACATTAACTGGGAGAACTACTCAAGTACTAACTCCCTTGCCCAACATTTCCTAGAATTTATAAACTCAAACGTCCTGGATCAACTGGTCAACACTCCCACCAGAGGAGACAACATATTGGACCTGGTCATCACCAACATGGGTGACCGGTGTTCCTCACCGGAGGTCAACCCCTCGCTGGTTAGATCTGACCATAAACAAATCACTTTGGATATCCACATTCTGCCCCCAGCCCCTGGCCAAGGAAACCACATTGAAAAACTTTTCAAAAGCAAACGTCACATTACTTAAGACTGAGATGGAAAGTTTCAAAGCCCCCATGCTTTAGGAAAACACTGTCCAAGCTGCAAAATCCTTTACTAATGCATTCTATGGGCACCTACAAAAATGCATGGATCATGCTATCCCAGGCAAAACCAAGACTCACTCCTCCAAGAAAAGGAAACCAGTCTGGTGGACCCCTGCCATAAACAAAATATACACTAGATGGAGGAAACTAGTACAGAAAAGAGTAAAATCCCAAGAAGGGAAGACATCTCTGATCAGTATCAGCAAGAAACTACGATCCCTCATAAAATCATCTAAGGCGAGCTTCGAAAGAAAAATTGCCAAGGACTCAAAATATAACCACAAGGCATTCTTTAGCTATGTCAAGAATCTAAGTGGCAATGCTCAGATCTGCTCAGAGTTAGTGCAGAATGGCACAAAATACACTGAACCGACCGATATCGCCAACATCCTGGCAGATAGGTTCAGTGCAAACTTCACCCCCAAAAGGGCCCATAACCATACCAGAAGAATGTAGAGCACCTAAAATCACAGAAACTCAGGTTAAAACAGCACTCTTCAAAGCCAGAAACACAGCATCAATGGGATTGGACAGTGTCCCAGGTTGCATCCTACATGAGCTCAAAGACAAACTAACCCCTCACCTAAACACACTGTTCAAACTAAGCCTCTCAACAGACTACGCACCCATAGAGTGGCACACAGCAACGGTTATTCCGCTCCACAAAGGTGGAGCCACAACAGACCCTGGGAACTATTGCCCTATAAGCCTGACTAGCTTGGTCTGCAAGGCTATGGAACACATCATCATGGAACTCATTAACAGAGACATTAGGAACCTCCAAACACTGGACCCTACCCAGTTCGGCTTTGTTAAGGGCAGATCATGCCTCCTAAACCTGGTGAACTTCTTTGAGACAGTTACCAAGGCTATAGATGAGGGAAAGGTGGTACACTCAGCCTACCTAGACCTCGCAAAGGCCGTCAACACCATTCCCCATTCTGGTATTATAGACAAGCTCACCAGCCTGAACATAAACCCCTACATCACAAGATGGGTTGCCAACTGGCTCACGGACAGAACCCACATGGTGAGAGTTGCTGGAGCTAGGTCCGACTCTAAACCGGTTACAAGTGGCATTCCCTAGGGCTCAGTCCTAGGACCCCTTCTGTTTGGCATATCCTTCTCAGAGGTACAGGCAAGCACAGGAGGACTATGGCTGAACAAGTTCACAGATGATTGCAAACTAGGGGCTATAATTGACTCTTCGGCTGACACAGACATCCTCCAAAAGGGTCTCACTGAGATGGATACCTGGTGTCAAAATCATGACCTCAAGCTAAATGCTAAAAAGTGCATAGTTATCCCCTTTGGAAAAAACAAAGTGCCCACAAACTACCACATAGGTTGTAGTCCCCTAAATACTGAAGACGTAATAAGGGATCTGAGGATCCAAGTAGATAGTAATCTCTCCTTTGATAATAACATTGCCAAAGTGGTAAGAAAATCCTTCTATGCGGCCCACCTAATCACAAAAGGGTTCACATCCAGATCAAAAGAGGTCATTGTGCCCCTCTACTCATCACTCATCAGACCCATCATAGAGTACAACGTCCCATTTGGGATGTACCTTACAAAACACCTGCAACAGCTGGAAAGACCACAGAAGTACCTTGCCAAGAGGATCACTGGCCTCAAACAGATGCCTTATGCAGCTCGACTGAAGAAACTCCAGCTGTACTCGGTGCATACCGCATACTCAGAGGTGATCTCTGCCTGACATACAAGGCCATGTCTGACCCAGAATTGATGGACATGCTCCACCTAAAGAAAATCATATCCCCTCGAGCCACTCACTCTAGGGATCTAAACCTCACCCCAACAATAAATAGGATGTGCTGGAGGGATAGATTCCTGTCCCAGAGACTTCCCATGCTTTGGAACAAGATTCCAATCTACATTAGGCAGAGCTCCTCGCTAACACTCTTCAAGAGAAACCTTGATGAGGGGATATGAAACAGAAAGTTTACCCCGGGAATCACTTCAGTGGCTCTGCTGGACAGAGGCACAGGGAACTAATCTAAGGGGGAGGTGAAAGCCAACACATTCTGGTTAGGTTTATAAATGCCTTTGGGAAAATAGCCTAGTACCTACCTATGAACCTATGTTACAATTTAGTTTCATCACTAATATGGTGATTTTCAAGCTGATCTGGGGTTAAATGATTTTCTAAGTTTGTGATCCATAGGGTGATAACTAATAGTGGAATCAGAAGTGATGAGACCAGAATCAGATATGTTGAGCCTCTGTTGTGGCGTTTTGTAATCTGATTGTAACCATTTCTTATGCTCTAGCAGTCACTTGTTTGCCAAATTTTATATTATATCAATTTTTCCCACTTTTATATTGGGACATTCAAATCATCAGCAATAACAGCTTCCAAGTTTTGTGAAATTATTTGTATCAGTTTAGGGGACCTTTAGAATGATGCTATGTTTCTTTGTCTGTTTATTTATTTAGTTAGTTATGTATGTTACTTGATAATCAAATGTCATCGGTATCCCCTATGGAAAAAAATGCTTTTTTCCTTATCATTGATTCCACATGCAACGATATCTAGATCATGACCTGTTTCAGCTACTACCTGGGTCACAAGGCACAACTGGCCAAAACTAGTGGTGCAGAATACTAACTGTGCAGCTTTACAACATAGAACATAATGGCTTAACTGGGAAAAAACAGCAAGTTACACTGAGCATAACATATCTATAACACTTTTGAAAATTACAGACAAACCATATAAAATGTATGATATCCAAATTCAAATGGGAAAATGAACTGAATATTACACTGACCTTACATGCATAAACAAATTTTGTATATTGCACTATACAGAATATGGGTTATGGGAAAACTGAAGATAACATAATAGAGGATGAAACAGGAGAGACCTTGAAGGAACGTGAAAAGAAATAAAAACAGGGAGGCAAAATAAAGAACAATAATAGTTCTGTAAATATTGAGGGGACTCAAGCATCGTGGCACAAGCCATTATGCTATGTTCCATCTATTCCATTGTAATGGATGTTACACCTATACTCTCATACTTACTGCTGGTTGAAGAGCAGATTTGTTTCCTTCCATATATTCATACCTCACCACTTGATGTATTTTCCATAAATTTATGGTAACTTCAAAATCTGGGAAGATGCGCAGGTTGATTAATTGAACTACGTCATATTTCTGTTATGATTAACACATCATAATTCCTATAAGCTATCTTGCAGTCTAATTGTACAAGTTTATCATTACTGTGTTATGCTTTGTGCATTAATATTCTCAAATAACTTGTATTAAAGTGATGTGGTTGTTTTTTACACAGGGTATATATAAAAAAATACTTCAGCAAGTTTATAAAATGAGCAGTTAGTCTTTCATTAACTCTGCCTCCTAAATGAGTCTTACTGGCCCAGAAGAAATGATTTTGACCTTTGACTTCTTCCCATAGGAAAAGAAAGTCGCTTCCTATAGTTAAACTCAGTCTTTTCAGCTAACTATTCAATGCACTAAGAAGTTCCATTTTGTCATAGCTCAAATCTGGACAGAAGAAGGTTCTATCACTGAACATGACAGAGAAATATTGATTTTGGCTTAATTTCAGGATGTTATTGGTATCCCTTATGAAAAAAAAAATAGCAGTATTTTTTTCCATATCACAGATTCCACATCCAATGATAACTAGATCACACTTTATAAGACACTAGTATATAAAGATGACATTTTATATCTCTTAAACTTTGGACCTCTTAATGTACAATTAGCAATAATCAAGGCCTGTCTTTTCAAAGGAATGGTACAGATATTTAGATTGGAAATGACTTGTGAGGTTACCTTTATAATGATGTTTTCAACTTTGATGTTGTCTTCAGTTGCTGTATTGTCCACATCTTGGTCATTTGGTTTATGCTAAGCTCTTTCCTTAGGTGTAACATTTTTAACAGTGCTGGGTCAGACATGGCTTTGTAAGTCAAGCAGAGATCTCCTCTTAATAGACGATATGAGACAGAGAAAAGCTGGAGTTTTTTTAGTCTGTCCATGTAGGGCATGTGTTTAAGGCCTAGGATCCTCTTTATGAGGTACTTTTGTGGCCTTTCCAGCTGTTGCAGGTATTTAGTGAGGTTCATGCCAAATGGGGCATTATACTCGATGATTGATCTAATGAGGGAAGAGTAGAGAGAGATGATGACCTCTTTCTTTCTGGATGCAAAACCCTTGGTAATGAGATGTGTCACACAGAAGGACTTTCTGACCACAGTGGCAATGTGGTGGTCAAAGGAGAGGTTGCTGTCAACCTGTATCCCAGGATCTCTTATAACACCTTCAGTGTTCAGTGGGCCACTATCAAAGTGGTAATTAGTGGGAAATCAGTTTTTCCCAAAGGGAATGACGACACATTTTTTGGCATTAAGCTTAAGGCCATGGTTTTGACATCAGTCGTTGGTCTCAGTGAAGCCTTTCCATAGGATGTCTACATCACTCGGCGAGTTAATAATGGCTCCCAGCTTGCAATCACTGGCGAACTTGGTCAGCCATAGTCCCTCCGTGTTGGCCTGGATTTCTGAGAAGTAGATGCCAAACAGGAGAGGACCCAAGACCGATCCCTGTGGGACTCCACTCGTGACTGGTCGGCAGTCTGACTTAGAGTCTGCTACTTTCACACTGTGGGTTCTATCTGTGAGCCAATTTGCAACCACCTAGTGATATAGGGGTTGATGCCTAGTTTGGTAAGTCTATCAATAATTCCTAAGTGGGGAATGGTATCAAAGGCCTTGGCCAGCTTGAGGCAGGCTGTATGAACTGCCTTGCCCTCATCCACAGCTCTGGTGACTAACTCAAAGAAGTCAACCAGGTTGAGCAGGCATGATCTACCGTTCACAAAACTAAATTGCGTGGGATCCAGAGTTTGGAGATTCCCTATATCTTTGTTAATCAGGTCCATGATGATGTACTCCATAGCCTTATATATCAGACTCATCATGCTAATGGGGCAATAATTCCCAGGGTCTGTAGTTGCTCCCCCTTTATGGAGAGCGATGACTGTAGCAGTGTGCCATTCTATAGGGACAAAGCCTGAGGTGAGGCTGTGATTGAACAGGGCACATAGGTGTGGTGCCAGTTCACTTTGTAGTTTATGTAGAACACAACCAGGGATATTGTTGGGTCCCATGAAAGCTGTATTCTTGGCCTTGGACAATGCTGCTTTAACCTGTGCTGCAGTAATGCTGGGTGCCTGGCATTCTTCTGGTATTGTGATTGGTCCTTGGGGTTGGTGGAGGTAAAGTTGGCACTGAATCTGTCGGCCAGTATGTTGGCAATATCTGTTGGCTCAGTATAGGAGGTACCATTGTGCAGTAACTCAGAGCAAATCTGGGCATTGCCGTGGAGATTCCTGATATAACTGTAGAAGGCTTTGTGGTTGCTTTTAGTGTCTGATGCAAATCTGCCTTCACAGCTAGCTTTAGAGGTTTTGATGAGGGACCTCAACTTTTTATTGAGGCTAATAAGGGAACTTTTTCAGTCTTGGGACTTCACCTTTTTCTGCAACAGTTTCTTCCTTCTGTTGTAGAGTTTGTTAATGGCAGGTGACCACCAGATTGGCTTCCTTTTTTTGGAGCAGGGCATCTTAGTTCTGTTGGGAATAGCTAGTTCCACTCATTTATGTACGTGTTCGTACAGTGCATTGGTGGATGATTCGGTGGTCATACATCTATTTTCCATTTGCATGGGTGCCATGAAGTTAGCCACCTCTGTTTTTAGGAGCCCAAAGTCAGCTTTGGAGAAGTTTTTCATGATGGTTACTGTTGCTGGTGGTGTGGGTGAGATGTGCATTTCCATGGTAATTGGTTTGTGGTCAGATTTAACCATGGAGGAATTGACAACTGGTGTTGAGGAACAGTTGCCCATGTTAGTAATAACCATGTCAAAGATGTTGCTTCCTTTAGTGGGGGTAAAAATGTGCTGGTCCGGCACACTGGAATTAATGAATTCCAGGAAGCGCTGGGCAAGTGTATTGGTGCATGAGTAGTTTTCCCATTTGATGGAGGGGTAGTTGAAGCCACCCAGTATGAAATTGTTGGGTTAGACTCTAATAGTTTCTAGGGTGCTGAGGAATGTGGAATGAGAATCTTGGGACATGGCTGGGGACCTATAGCAGGCTACAACCCGAATCACTGTCTTACTCATTGTTAGTTGTACTTGAAGTATCTCCGATGCATTATGCTGGGCTAGTAGCCTGGAGATGTGCATATCCTTTAGGGAATATGGAGACACCACTGCCATTGGAGCTTTGGTCCATTTTCTGGGGCCGAAAGGTGTGGAATAAGTTATGGCCTGGTAGCGCAGGGGTGCTTTCTGCTGCTTTAAGCCAGATCTCCATTACAGCACAAATGTCGATGTTCTCCATTTTGAGGAGTGCTTTGAGCGAGTACATCTTGAGAGTTAGACTTCTAGCATTGAGCAGCATGACCCTGAGACTGCATTTAATTATAGCTGTTATGGTGGTAATTTGGTCTTTGGAACACCGCCTAAAAAAGGAACTATAGGGGTTGCAAGAGCCTTAGCCAGTATCCAGAAACCTAGGGCTGGCAGATGCAGGCCATCTCTGACAAAGCATTGAGATATGTCAGTCATGTCATCCCAAGCAGACAGATACTGGATCCCCTTAGAATGACATCAAAAACTTAGCCAATTGTTGAAGTCAATCATTTTCTGCTTGTACTGCGGTATCATTCTGGGTGATGGTCGGATACTGCTCAGGGCTAGGGTCATACCTGCCTGGGCCACATAATCCGAGAGCTCCTTTTTTGTCTCTTTTCATGTAGTCCAGGAAGGTATGTCTCAGGTCATTCACACCCACATGGACAATGACAGAGTCATACTTGTACTTGTTGTGGAGTGACCTGAGTGCATGTGTTATGTGTCAGATCCTGGCACCTGACAGACAGTTGACTGTTACCTTCTCCTTATTCAACCTAGTGAGTGGGACATTAGTATCGAGTCAACTATGATTAGTGTATTGGGCAAGCTGATTTGCCTTAGGGGTTTAGGTTGAGGGGGACACTGTGTAGGTGAGCTATGTGTTTTGTGATTTGCGCTGTGTTGTGGTGGTCAAATGTGTTTCTGATTTGGAGGTCTCTGCTGTTTGGGTAGATTTCTATTGAGAGCCTCCACAAAGGTGGGTATGTGGTTTGTGTTTTTATGTGAGAGCTGTGATGGTGGGTGTTCTGGAGGGCTATATGTTCCATGTGGTGAGGTGCAGGTGTTGACTTTCTCCTCTTGACCAGCTATTACAGTCTTGGCTGGAGAGTGCATGTCTTCCAGTTTGTATATATAAGTGCATCTCTCACAAGTGTGAGTGTTGGGAGGTAAGAGGAGAGGGTTATCTGTGTACATGAGGCAGTTGCTACACTGCCTCAAAATGTCCAAGTTCACCAGGTTCATAGGTAGGTACTAGGCTATCGACCCTGGGGCCTATTACAAGCCCAGCCAAAATGGTACCCTGGTTTTTGTCACCCAAGAAAATTATTTTCCTGTGCCACTGTTGAGCAGAGCCACAGAGGTGATCCCCGGGGAGAATTTCCTATTTCCCATCCAATTATCAAGATTTCTCTTGAAGAGTGCAAATGAGGAGCTTTGTTTGATATAGATAGGTAGTTTATTCCAGAGTATGGGAAGTCTCTGGGACAGGAATCTATCCCTCCGGCATGTTCTGTTTATTGTGGCGACAAGGTTTAGGCCCCTAGAGAGTGTTGCTCGGAGGGATTGTGATTTCTTTAAGTGGAGAATGTCCAACAGCTCTGGGTTTGACATAGCTTTGTATGTTAGGCAGAGATCACCTCTGAGTAGGCGATATGCGACAGAGTAAGCTTGAGATTTTTGAGACGGTCTGGTTAGGGCATCTGTTTGAGGCTGGTAATTCTCTTTGTGAGGTATTTCTGCGGCCTTTCCAGTTGTTATAAAAACACCACAAAACAGTCCTGGATAAGGAACCTCCTCAGAGCAGTACAAATATATCAAGAAACAGATGAGGCTCGCCACAGCAAATATAAAACAGTTTATTCACTGCAGTACAAAATAAGCGCTTTCACGTTTTACCAACATTTCTTCAGACTTTAAACAATTAAACTGAAACACAATTCATTCAAATAGTGATGCATATAAAAATCGTACAGTAAACCAAGTTTTGCCTATAGGAATTCAAAATCATTGAAAAGGCTGCTGTGCTACGAAAGTGATAAGAAGGGTTTAACTTTATCTAATAGACAAGGCACCTTCCCTTGTAGGGGGTGCAACCAGTGTGCTTACATGTCTGGTAGTAACTGTTTTGTTCATCCAGATACAGGGAGTGTATTTAGATTTAATTTTTATGCTGATTGTAGATCTGGAGACATTGTATACTTGGCTGTGTGCCAAGTATGCTTGTGTTTCTATGTAGGAAAAACCAACAGAAGTCTCAGGGAACGTGTGAGAGAGCATGTATATGCCATCAACAGAGAGGATGATCACAATGCTTTGGCCAGACATGTATTGAGTGTAGGTACATCACATAAATTCAAGTTCAGTGTGTTGGAACTGATTAAAAAACAAACAGATTGGGCAATGCTAAAAATCATACTGAAGAATGTGAGAATAGGTGGATAATCAGACTTCAGGGATATAGGGGACGTGGACTAAATGAAAAGGTAACTTTGAAACCTTTTCTAGCAACACGCCCCTATAAACATTAGTTTTATGTTCATACAAAGGTGTTTTATACAGATATGGTCTTATTAAATACCTTTATGCTAAATATATTTGTATGTAGTTTGTGATGGATGTATGGTTCTATGAATGTATTTTTTTTTTTTTAATTTTATGTGATACAACATTATTGAGATGGTTGTGATTGGTTGATTTTTATATGCATTACTATTTGAATGAATTGTGTTTCAGTGTAATTGTTTGAAGTCTGAAGAAGCGTTGGTAAAACATGAAAGTGCTTACTTTGTACTGCAGTGAATAAACGGTTTTAGATTTGCTTTCCAGTTGTTGTGGATGTCTTGTGCGGTACATACCAAAATGGGCGTTGTACTCTATAAAGGGTCTAATGAGAGATGAGTAGAGGGAACAATGACCTCTTTTTTTCTGGATGAGAAACCTTTTGTGACGAGGTGTGCCATGGAGAAGGATTTCCTGACTACTGTGGCGATGTGATTATCAAAGGAGAGACTACTGTCCACCTGTGTCCCAAGGTCTCTTATCACACTTTCGGTGTTAAGTATACTACTGCCTATGCTGTAGTTCATGCGTACAGAGTTTTTTCCAAAGGGGATGTCAATGCACTTTTTTGGCATTGAGCTTGAGGCCATGGCTTTGACACCAGGCATCTGTCTCGGGTTCCGGCGTGTAGATCGCGGGACAAATGCCCGCGAGCTACATCGCCAAAACTAGAAGGCCGCAGCACCTCTAGACCATAGAGCGGTGCTGCCAAACGAACGACCCACTGTGGGAACCTACGGCGGTAGGAAAACCGACAAACGCGGATGGCCCCTAAAGTGTAATCACAGGCTGTCAAGTGACAGTGTACACAGCCGGCAACGGGAATCTGATTGAAAAGGCAAACGGCACATTGGTAGTGCCACACAAGTGGAGTAAACACAAACAGCAAAGTAGCACTTACCTGCACAGCCCCTGTTGAACACAAAACACAGCAAACGGTCCCGAACAAGCAGGAAGTACAATCCACATTACGAAAACACAACACAGCACAGCACAGCTAAGCCGGAGAACTAGTGCATTCAACACCAAGTCATGTGTCAGGTTAAGACCTTAAAGGGATATACACTACAGTTTTAGAGGCAATACCCCACACACAGTAAAGCCTAAGGAAACAACATTCTGTCCACGTACAGGAATCATGTCACAGCAGGGGGGTTTTAGCATAGGGGCAACACATATGAGAGGCATGCCTGCAACAAACAGTACCTGTCCTTTTAGAGCCCCTGGGTGCAGTGTTCAGTAGGAACATGCCAACCTGGCCAAGCAGGGACTGCCAACCCAGTAGCAGGACAAACAGTAGCATTAACCCACAACCCACACCATGGTAGTGTATGTCCTGCAGGTGTAACCAAACCCATCCAATTGTCCCTGCAATAGGTGTGTACATACATGCACAGTCCCATGTAGGCAGACAAGGGTGCAACACACAGGTACTTCCCTATGTAACCTCTGCCATTGAAACTGAGACTGGGCCCAATACCCTGAGTGGCCAGCAGCAAAGACTGGGAGTTAAAGGGGGCTGGTGCAGTACAGTGAGAATCTGTGCTGCAACTAGGCTTTGTAGACACCTACTAGAGTACAAGCATATTGCAACACCAGGGTTGTGTTAACTGCAAACAGTGACATCATAGAGGAGAGGAAGACAGGGAAAGGTGGAGTGCACACAGCTGTACAGAGCCACTGTGGCAGACAGTGCTACTACATACGGTACAGGACAAGGTGTTGTACAGCGAGTAACCCACCATCTGGAAGGGACTTGCTACACGGTTGGTTGTATATCCCATTCCCAGCTAGCCTGGCTGAAATTGATACTGAGAGGCCATGCTGGAATCTATGTATCTGTATAGCCCCGGTCTGCTTGGCAACAGATACACCACAGTGCCCAGCCAACATGGTAAACCAATGCTGGTGGTTGATAGGTACCGCTACCATTTGGAATGTGAAGCACCACCAAAATGGTACTGGGCATGTATTGAGCGGAGAGTAAAGGCGTGCAGAGGACGTGCCATCACTGTACGCCAAGAAGAGGGGGAAGAACTGTTGAAATCACTGCCACACCAGCATGGCCCAGATGCAACGATGGCCCACGTGGCAACACTGCGAGCAGAACTGCGGCAGAGGGCGGTAACTGGTAATGAATTGCCAAGCTTGGTAATGCAGAGTGTCCTAGGCACAGCAGATGACAATGTCCTACAGGAGATGCCTTGTCGTGCAACACTTCGGCGGAGCATAACCAGGGTACGGCAGTGGGCACGGGCAGCCAGGGCTACACCTCCAGCAACACTTGCAGATATTGATGTCAGCCAGTATCCACTCCATAGTGGCAGCTTCCTCCTCCGTAGATGGTCGGATATGGATGGGACAGATTCCCTGGTTCTACTTACTAATACACAGAATATGACAGATTTGTGCAGGTCCGACATTATTCTTGGAGATGGCACCTTCCCCACACGGGCTGATATATGTCGGCAGCTATATACATTATATGGATGTATTGGCACCACCACCTCAACAAGGATTGTACCCCTGGTGTACTGTCTCATGACACGGAAGTCGGAGTCTGCATACACCACTTTGTGGGAAGTATTGAAGGGTATGGCTTCTGATCAGGGATGCACTTTGTCCCCACAGTATAGTATGACCGATTTTGAGAAGGCAGTGATACGTGCCAGCCGGAAGGCATTCCCTAGGAGTATTCTGAAGGGATGCCTATTCCATTTTGCACAGATCATCTGGCGTCAGATCCAGCATCATCACCTTGTCGCCCTGTATGGCACGGACACTGCATCCTCAATTGCCATCCGCAAGCTAATAGTGTTGGCATTCCTACCATTAGATGATGTTGTCCCTGCATTTCTGGACATTGTGGCTTCCTTACCGGAATGTGCTCAGCCAATTGGTGTTTTTCTAGACCATCATTATGTACGAGGCCGACCACGCAAGTATGCATCCCGCTGTTTGGTACAGACATGACTGCCATCGTCATACCCTTTGCGGTTTTGGAACGTGTCTTATGTCTCAGAAATGGACTTCCCGTGGACTAACAACCAGGTGGAGGCATGGCATTGTCGGCTGAAGGTATTACTGGGACGCCCTACTGTACAGCTAGCCGACCTTCTGTGTGTTCTGCAGCAGGAGCAGAACCTGACTGATAACCGACGTGAATGTCTTCTGAGGGGGATGCCTGTAACACCGTGTAGGAAGGCTATTGTAGTAAGGGAGCGTCGCCTAAAGCACATCTTACAACATAAGTGTGACTACAGTGATGTACAGGATTTCGTCCATGCTGTGGCACATTTCTACAAATTGTGATGCTGTTTGACTTTAGTATGCAGCAAGCACTACACACATCACATTGCATATTCATTTAATAAAGGCTTTGCCCATAGCACACAGGTTCCATGGTACCACTTTCATGCCCACGTGGCATGCTATGCCAGCCACATGTTCCACTGACAGTTGCACATAGTGGCTTCTAAGGGGGTGCACAGTGTATCACTATGGAGGTTTGTATGTGCCACCTGTGGTTAGGGTGTAGGGGTTTTCTCAATTCTGACAGGGAATTGTCCACAGTCATTTGTCACTGCAGCTGATTTGTCATCCCGCCATGTGTCCCCATCCAGCTGTCTCACAGGTGGATGTCGCACCGCCTAGGTGCCTGAATCCATCTGTCTCAGTGAGGCCCTTTTGTAGGATGTCCACATCTTTAGAAGTTTCGATTATGGTTCCTAGTTTGCAGTCATCTGCGAACTTCATTAGCCAAAGACCTTCTGTGTTAGCCTGTACTTCAGAGAAGTAGATACCAAACAGGAGAGGACTCAGGACTGAACCCTGTGGTAGTCCACTTGTCACTGGTCTGAAGTCAGATTTGGAGTCTGCTACTTTCACAGTGTGGGTTCTGTCAGTGAGTCAGTTGGCAACCCATCTTGTGACATAGGGATTTATACCTAGTTTAGTGAGTTTATCTATAATTCCAGAGTGGGGGATGGTGTTGAAAGCCTTGGCAAGATCTAGATAGGCTGTGTAAACCACCTCACCCTTGTCAACTGCTTTGGTGATTGCTTCAAAGAAGTCTATCAGGTTTAGAAGACATGATCTGCCTTTTACAAACCCGAACTGGGTGGGGTCCAGAGTTTTGATATTACCAATGTCTTTGTTTATAAGTTCCATGGTAATACGTACCATGGCCTTGCAGATCAGGCTTGTCAGGTTAATGGGGCGGTAGTTCCCCCCTTGTGGAGTGGAGTGGGATAACCGTCGCTGTGCGCCATTCAGCAGGCACAAAGCCTGAGGTGAGGCTATGATTGAACATGGTACTTAGGTGGGGTGCCAGTTCATTCTGTAGTTCATGGAGAATGCAGCCTGGGATGTTGTCTGGTCCCATGGATGCTGTGTTCTTGACTTAGGAGAGTGTGGTTTTTACCTGTGCAGCCGTGATTACAGGAACTTTGCATTCTTCCGGTATAGAGATGGACTCTTTAGGGGGTGAGAGGAGGGCAAAGTTAGCACTTAAGCTATCTGCCAAGATGTTGGCAATATCAGTTGGGTCTGTATATTTAGTGCCATTGTGCTGTAACTCAGAGCAGATCTGAGTGTTGCCATTGAGATTCTTGACACAGCTATCGAATGCTTTGTGGATGTCTTTAGAATCAGTGGTGATTTTGTTTTCATAACTAGCTTTGGAGGATTTTATCAGGGATCGCAGCTTCTTACTGAGGCTGGCCAGGGAGCTCCTCCACTCATGGGAATTTACTCTCTTTTGCAACAGTTTCTTCCTTCTGTTGTACAGTTTGTTTATGGCAGGGGACCACCAGATTGGCTTCCTTTTTTTGGAGGATAGCATCTTGGTTCTGTTTGGGATAGCACGATCCATGCACTCATGTAAGTGCTTATAAAGTGCATTTGTGTAGGATTCAGTAGTCATAACTGTATTGTCCATCTGCATGGGTGTCATGACGTTCACCACTTCTGTCTTAAGAAGCATGAAGTTGGCTTTGGAGAAAAGTTTTTCCATGGTTTCCTTAATGGGGGTGGGGGCAGGATGTGGATATCTAGGGTAATTAGCTTATGGTTGGATTGGACCAATGAGACGTTGACTTCAGGTGTGGAACACTGGTCACTCATGTTTGTAATGACTAGATCTAGGATATTGTTGCCCCTGGTGGGGGTGAGGATAAGTTGATCCAGGGCATTGGAGTTTATGAATTCCAGAAAGCGTTGAGCAGAGGAGTTGGTACAGGAGTAGTTTTCCCAGTTAATGGTGGGGTAGTTGAAATCACCCATTATTAAGGTGCTTGGTTGAACCCTAATATTTTTCAGTACATCAGGAAAAGAGGAGTGGGAATTCTGGGGCATGGTGGGTGATCTGTAGCAATCTACAATTTGGATTGCAGTTTTCCCCAGAGTTAGTTGCACTTGGATAACCTCAGCTACATTATGCTGAACAACTAGCCTGAAGGTGTGGATATCCTTAATGAATATGGACACACCTCTACCTTTGGTGTTCCGGTCCAGGTTACATGGCCAAAAAGTGTGGTATGAGTTATAGCCTGGTAGTGCAGGGGTGCTCTCTGGAGCCTTGAGCCAGGTCTCAGTCACTGCACAGATATCAATGTTCTCCATTTTAAGGAGTGCCTCGAGTAAGTGCATTTTGAGATTTAGACTTCTAGCATTGAGTAGCATCACCCTCAGTTTTTGCTTGCCTGTTCCTGTTATGGTGGTGAATTTGTCATTTGAACCTTGCCTAAAAAAGGCACTATAGGGACAGCAAGAATCTTAGCCAGTATCCAGAATCCCAGGGGTGACAGGTGCATGCCATCTCTGGCAAAGCATTGTGGTCTGTCGACCATGTCATCCCAAGCAGACAGATACTGGATCCCTTTAGAATGGCACCAGAAGCTTAGCCAATTGTTGAAGGCTAATAGGAAAAAGCACAGGAACTGACTTTTTGCCATGCCAGGAGGGATGGTCATTATTAATAAGTACTGGAGCTGCTTCCTTATAGGATGTTTAGTGCTGTTAGCACTTATGTGTGCTACAATAATTGTTACAAGAAACCATATGAAGTGCTAGGCGAATAAGCTAGTTAAATGCAAGAGAAAAGAGAACTAGCAAGATCTAAGGGAAAAACTGAAGAGCAGACTTTCTGGCACTGGTAATAGTTTAGCCAGCTTAGTGATGCTGCATGATGTGCAAACCTGCACAAACGCGGGCTTTTAAAGTAGAAAGTTGAAAGGGAACTAGAAACTACTCCTCTTTTGGTAGATAGGCTACCTAGTGCTTACCACTCCCACTGATAAGCTGAGAGGCTTCCCTCTAACACAGAGAGGTCTGGGGAACTCAGAAACTACAATACAGTCCTGAATACAGCAGATGTGTATCTGGACTACTCTAGTAACAGAAAAGGCAGGAAAAAAGCTTGACCTTTTTTTTAAATATAACAGTAGCAAATGAGCAAAATGATTTAAACAAAGTAATCAATTAACCAATAAAAAGCTCCAAACTGAGCCCTGTTCCAGAAGTCTTCAATCAGACAAGTTCTAGCTGCACACTCCTGCCACTAGGGTGCAGGGGAGCCTTCTCCAAAAAAGATTGCCTAGATTAGTGCTCAAGTTATACGGCTATCTGCGAGGGCATTTACAAGCCCCCTAGCCCATTTTTTGGGCTTACGCCACAAACCTGTTAAAGCTAGATTCAGTATGACTGAATCTAGTCTATGCTACAGCAAACAAGGCACACCAATTTCAGAAAGAAACAGTTCAAAAAAGCAGGTACGATAAGCCTTTAACCAGAAATTCCCAGCTCAGAAGGGCAAAATCTACCCTCTCCTCCCACAAGAGTGCAGACCACAAACCTTCTTAATGTAAAATAACTGGCCTGAAGCCCAAGTGCCTAAACCAGAACTATGAGACTTTTAGAATAACAGACACTATGCTTTCAATCAGCAACTCCCAACTTAGAAGGATGTAAGCTACTGTTCTGCCACAAGAGTGCAGACCACAAACCTTCTTAATGTAAAGTAGCTGGCCTGAAGCCCAAGTGCTTAAACCAAAAGGCTTGGAACAACAGTTACAATTTAATCAGGCTACTAACAAGCAGTAGTAAATGCAGCAAACTGAATGCAATTGAGTATTTTTAAGAATAGGCAGCAAAAGCAAAATAAAGTAATAAAGTAGGAAGAAACACAAATACCATAAAAGCAGATGAATAAAGTGCAATTTTTAAATGTAACAGTAGCAAATGAGCAACCTGATTTAAACAAATTAACCAATTAACCAATAAAAAGCTAAAAACTGAGACCCGTTCCAGCAGTCTTCAATCAGACAAGTTCTAGCTCACACTCCTGCCACTAGGGTGCAGAGGAACCTTCTCAAAAAAAAAGATGGCCTGGATTAGTGCTCAAGTTATACAAACAAAGCTAGATTCAGCAGGTCTGAATGTAGTCTATGCTACAGCAAACAAGGCACACCAATTTCAGAAAGAAACAGTTCAAATAAGCAGGCACAATAAGTCTTTAACCAGAAATTCCCAGCTCAGAAGGGCAGAATCTACCCTCTTCTCCCACAATAGTGCAGGCCACAAACCTTCTTAATGTAAAATAACTGGCCTGAAGCCCAAGTGCTTAAGCCAGAACTAAGACACTTTTAGAATTTTTCCATCCACTTGAGTGAGGTAGAAGACACTGTAAGGTGTCAGTTCTGCCTTGTGATCCAGGTGATGGAGTGAGTCAAAGACTCTTGTTAAGTCAGTAACTACAGCTCTAGTGAGCTTCTCATTATGTATATTCTGAATGCAGTTACTGAGACAGAGGGTGACACTTATGATGTTGCTTTCCTCTTGGAAGCCATGCCGCTGACTACTGGGGAAGTCATGTGTGCTTAATTTAAATTTCTTCAGTTCTTAACAGATAAGTGAACTGGTTGTCATGCATCCTCCACAGCCTCAACTTGGGCCACAAGGCCAAAAGGAAATGTAACACACACACACACACACACACACACACACACACACACACACACACACACACACACACACACACACACACACACACACACACACACACACACACACACACATACACATACACACACACACACACACACACACACACATATATCTGGATACATTTAGAGAATCCAGTAAGAGATCATGCTATGGAGAGGTGGGAAGAAACTGGAGCACCAGCAGAAGATACATACAAACACAAATAAACCATGCAAATCTTGGAGCTCTGAGGCAGACATTTTAACCACTGACACATTATGAGCCACCATTTAGGTGTGTGTAAGATTGTGAATAGGTGACCTTTTCTAGTGTTTATGACAGTGGGGAGAGATAAGTGACAGGATGATAGAAAGGAAGGATCTATTGGCATCCTTATTAGATATTACTGTGGTGGATTTCCATAGATCAGTGGAATGTGGCAGGTTAATAATGTGCCCGAGAGACATAGCTATTAAGGTGATGTGGGTTTTAAGGAATTTGTGAGAAAGACCACTAGTCTCACTAGTACCACAGTTTAGCCGCCTATTGACTTGATGGATGGATATGTCCTGGAAATAAAATGGATGTGCACCCTTTGAGACAGACTAAACCAAATTACTGGCACTACTATGAATAGTGGATGAGACATTGGGTGGGAGCTTGAAATGATATACAGACTGGCAATGTCAGAATGGGTAGTGTTGATTTTATTTTTTATGATCAGCTGTAAGTTGGCTTGGTAAAGTAGATTTTCCTAACATGTTGATGCCTTTCCTGAACCCTTTTCATTTCCCAAAAAGTCTTTATGGTAATTAGCATTTACTTGGGAAAACATCTTCTTGCATAGTTGTTTGATGTTCCAAAATTTCACCCTACTATTGTGAGAGTTTAAAAGTTTGAATGATTTCCAAGTAGTGTTGGTGTGAGTGAGTTTTTCAGTTCAGCATTCTGACAAGATACAGGATTGTGTTGATATGTCTATGGATTAAGAAGAAGCTTAATTTGGCAGTTAGAGTAGAAGACTAAAGTAGTCCTCTGGCAGTTAATGCAGAGTACTAAAGCTCTGACCTGTTAATGGGCTACTTCCTGTGCCAAAGGTTCAGGGTTTGAATCTTTCCCCCTTCATTTGCCTTTTGTATGACCTTGAGTGAAGTACTTAACCAGACATTGCTTTATAGCAATTAGAAATTTAGCCTGGGCTCCTTAATGGTCTCCTGAACTACAAGCTG
This sequence comes from Protopterus annectens, assembly GCF_019279795.1. NCBI lineage: Eukaryota > Metazoa > Chordata > Ceratodontiformes > Protopteridae > Protopterus > Protopterus annectens. The sequence continues at coordinate 1,766,690,606 of NC_056726.1, read as the reverse complement.
AGTAACTACTTATAACCTATGACCTAAGCATCTGCACTGGAATTTTGTGGGTGTACTATAGTCCTTCTCTGCTGTAATACTGTTGCCAGTAAGTTGCAAAGATCTAAAAGAAGTGGAGTCTGAGACATTTGTGTCCCTGGAGAAGTTAGTGGTGATACTGCAATAATCATTTAAAAATGATGGGTGATGGATTACTATTGAGGAGAAATCTGTGAGGAGAGTTAGTGTGGAATCACATTAATAGAGTGTGGCCTTTTACTCTTTTACTTTTCTCCCAAGTAGGGTGTTGTTATTGTTGTTGGAGGTTAGGTCTGATTTCAGTGTTAACCAGATGGGATAATGACAGCATATTTAAGGCATTGTTTGCATCCTTTGGCCTGATCCAGTACCTGACAGTCTGGGATGACATGATTGACAGATCAAGATGCTTTGCCAGAGATGGGCTTCATCTGTTTCCCCTGGGGTTCAGGCTTCTAGCAAAGTCTCTTGCCTCTGCCATAATGCCTTTTCTAGGCAAACTCATGAGCACAAAATTACCAACATGAAAAATTCTTCTAATCAAAATTTAAAGATCATGCTGCTGAATGCTAGGAGTCTTAGCATGAAGCTGCACTCATTGCAAGCATTCCTTGCCCTGGAGGATGCTGACATTTGTCCAGTCACTGAAACCTGGTTCAAAGCTGCAGAAAGCACACCAGCCTTACCAGGTTACTCATCCTACCATACTTTCAGACACCAAATGGATGGCTACAAAGCCAAAGGAGGTGGAGTTTCAATATTTATCAAAGACATACACACTTCCAGGCTGGTCAAATGGTATGACACACAAAGGACACTCCAAGTACAGTTAACTGTTGACAAAACACTTATTCAAATCATAGATAGCTATAGACCCCCAACCATGACTCTAGATGCCAACTCCACCTATCTGGGCTTACTTGAATCCAGCAAGATTCAACCCTCTATCCTGATCCTGGGTGACTTTAACTATCCAACCATAGAGTGGAAGACCTATTCTAGCTGAAGTATGAATGCCAAGAGATTCCTTGACTTTGTCAATGCCAGTGCATTGGATCAGCTAGTCAACGCCCCTACGAGAGGTGAAAATATCCTGGACCTGGTACTAACCAACATGAGTAGCCACTGCAGCACTCCTACAGTGTCATCCTCCTTGGTAAGATCTGACCATAAATCAATCACTTAGAAGCCATCATCTCCCCTGACCCCCCTCCCCTTGTCAGAGTCAAACAAAAAAACTTTTCCAAAGCTAACTACAATCTCCTGAGAGCAGGTATAAGCAACATCTCAGCCACCATCCCTTCAGTAGGAACTACCACTAATGTCCAAGCCTACACCAAAAAACTATATGAGCATCTACATAGCTGTATGGACTCAGCAATACCTGACAGGACCAAATCATCTTCCTCAAGGAAGAGTAAACCTGTCTGATGGACACCAGCAGTAAACAAACTCTATAAGAAAAGGAAAAAACTGCTGTCCAGGACCAAGAAGGAGCAGGTGTCAAGTTGGATGCAATCTCTCCTTTGTCTGAACAAGCAAATAAGGTTACTGGTGAAATCCTCTAAGGCTACCTTTGAGTCCAAATTGGCCACTCACTAAGGACAGTCACAAGGCCTTCTTCACATACATCCACAGTCTGAAAGGTGACACCCAAATCTGCTCTGAACTGGTGGTCAATAACACCACATACACAAACACAGTAAATATAGCCAACCTACTGGTAGACAGATTCAGTGAAAACTTCAACCCCTGTTCCCCCCATCAGTAAACCAGGACATCCCCAGCACCTGCCTCCCTCCCCTCATCACCAGGGGGCAGGGGTTTAATGGCTTCTCAAAGGCAAAAAATACAGTGTCCATGGGACCCGACAACATCCCTGGCTGTATCCTACAAGAACTCAGGCATGAGCTGTCAGCTCCATTAGGCACCGTATTAAACCAAAGCCTCAGCACTGACTTCATCCCAGCCAAATGGAGGACAGTCACTGTTATCCCTCTACACAAAGGTGGAGCGTCCATTGACCCAGGCAATTATAGGCCTATCAGCCTAACTAGCCTGGTCTGCAAGACCATGAAACGCATTATCATGGACCTTATAAACAAGGACATTGGCAACCTCAAAACACTTGACCCCACACAGTCTAGTTTTGTCAAAGGGAGAGCGTACCTGTTAAACTTGGTTGACTTCTTCAAAACAGTCACCAAAGCCATGGACGAGGGGAAGATGGAGCACACCACCTACCTTGACCTAGCCGAAGCCTTCAACACTATTCCCTACCTAGGCATAATAGATAAACTCTCCCAGCTAGGCATCAACTCGTATGTTACCAGATGGGTAGCTAACTGGCTCACTGATAGAACCCACTCAGTCAAAATAAGGGAAGCTGCCTCTGGTAGTATATCCGTACATCAAACTCCACTCATGCAACCCACATGCAAGGCCTCTACCTGGTCTGTGACATTAATAGAACTTGTGGGTGGGATAGATTTCTGTCCCAAGGATTCCCCCATCTATGGAATAGACTCCCTTTCCATGTCAAGAATAGTACCTCTCTAGCCCTCTTTAAAAGTAGCCTGAATTACTGGATGGGAAACAGGAAATACACCCATGGGATCCCACCTGTGTTCCTGCTGGACAGGGGAAACAGGTACTGACTTTGTGGGATCATCCTATGAACCTATGAATGATAATTCTATTTACATGGCCTTTGACTGCTTTTCATATGTATATTGGGTAGTGCATTGTGTATGACCACTGTACTCAACTTCAGGTTGCTATGAAATAAACATGAGCAGGTGAACCAGTTTGCCTTTTGATCACAGTTAGGAAAGTGTAATCCTAGTTCAGCATCTGACATCAATCAGCACCATACTACTGTCTGTTCTTGTTCTAGGCCTTAAAGTAAGAATTGATAGACATAAGTTCATAGATTAGTACTAAGCTAACTGCCCTTGCAAGCCATTTTAAGCCTAGCCAATTATCCCTTGTGAGACTTGAACTCTGCACCTTGTGTTTGTAAGGCAAACACCTTAACCATTAGGCCACCCTCCCAACCCAATTGGTAGTTAAGAGTAGTTTATCATAAAGCTGTAGCCAAGAGTCTGGTTGGCCCCAACCTGGATTATGCTTTTGGACTAAGTATTCAGTCTTTGGGTATTTGTTTCTGATGTCATCCACATTACAGTATGTTATGGATATTTTTTGTGAGGTTTGAATTAACTTATAGTGTAGGGCAGTATTACTTATATTTTTGTATATCCTTACCAGTATCTACAGTGTCGCTTCAACAAAAGTATATTGTAGGGGTAGAAATTAATACACATCACTCCTGTACCTTGTAATCATTCATTTCACTATAAACTCCATCCTACACCATCATACTGAAAACAAAACTATAAAATGCATTTCCTTTTTAAAGTGGTGTTGCATTTATTAAACAAACAAGAACATACATTTCCTGAGTGAATGTCAGTAGATTACAAGACAATTCAACATGTTGTTTGGAAAAGCCAGACAATTAGATGGTTGCAAGGCCTTTTTGTGTCTACTAAGATTTGGATAATCCCTTTGACTGTTACATGCTGTGTAATTAAAATATTGCACTGAACTGTTTATGCATCATAAAGACTGTGATACACCTTATTTCTGAATAAGGCTACCTACTCATATATACACGTACCTGTCTCCTGGTCATTTAAATAGCCTGTATTAGCCAACACCTCTCCTAGATTAATGACTTACAGACCATTCCAGAAACAAGACAGAGTTATACCAAAAATGTTTTGTCAAAGAAATTGAAATGGTTTTCTTGTTATAAAGGCCATGAATATGTACCTCTACAGATTAATCTTCCACAGATACATTGTTTAGTCTTGTACTCATTTTCCTTGGAATCTGCTACTGAGATCTAAGTCACAGTGGGGAATTGTAGAACAGCTTAATGTCCCAGAAATGCCTTTTTTACCTCCATGACATTTAACTTTATTCTGAAAACCATGACAAATCATATCTTTAAAATGGTGTCTTGAGTATGTTTGATGTTCCTGGTATACAAACAATCCCTTTTTGCCTGCATCAGTAAGGGGGCTCTGTTTTTCATTAAAATGAAGTGATTCTTTCTTTTAGTCCTTTATTTATGCCCAGGGAACTTTTGTTTTTAGTGCTCCTCCTTTCTCACTTCATCCAGAGGATTTTGGAGACTGAATTTGGGATAAAACCAATCCTAGAAGGCAATTAATTATCTATATATTTTTACAAAATTAGACAGATCTGTACGTTGATCAACTTGTCCTACCATTTATAGCTTACTGATTGGATTTGCCTGAGGAAAAAAAATAACCATTCCAACTAGTAGCTATGTGTATTGGATTTGGTTATAATTCCTGAAGGAAACGTCGTCACCTCGTCTTTAAGTGACTATCATTACTTTTTTCAGAGGAATTAATTCCATGGTCATTTAGTTATTAAATACTACTTATTTCACTTTTTATCCCTAGGTGCCTGTCAGCAATCAGTTGTCCTCTTTGCTAATTGGTTCATTTCTTCCCTTCACCAGGGTGACATCCATGTGAGAAGAGCCATTGTTAAGGGAGCCAAAAGGCGGGAGAGGAGTGAAGTTGTTGTTTGTTTACTAATCCACACATACACACACACACACACACACACACACACACACACACACACACACACACACACACACACACACACACACACACACACACACACGCACACACACACACACACACACACACACACACACACACACACACATGCCAGTGGGCAATATTTAGGTAGATGTACAATGGGTATAGTGTGAGACTGCCCCTCACTTACACAAGTGATGTAAACTTAGGTATGACCCCACCTCCTAGGACAGCTATGTGGTACAGTAAATGGCTAAACTGCCCATGTCTCCAGAGTGACATCCCACCGTCACATCACCTACATGCCTTTTTGATGCTGTCAGTCTTGGTGTGATGCTGATATAATAGATAAGCTGATTGGTGAGACCCAGCCTTGTTAGATCCCTGTTCTGCTACCATGACAGTATGGTGGATTAGCTTTTACCACAAAAAGATCATAATGGCAGGAAACATCATGGCTGAGTTGTATGGGAGGTGAATGCAACCTTATTGGCTTTCCTCAACTGAGTTTCTTTACCAGGACATTATGGTACATTCACTTTTTGCCCACGACGGGTGCTAACAACAGACAGGCACTGACATATCTATGCTTTTCCACTACATATCCAAGTCTGCCTTCCAAAGCTTCATTTATTCTAGATTATACTGGAACCTGTGTTGGATAGCATGATGAAAAGGTGTTTTCTATGTAAATTGCCACTAGGGAGTGGTAGAGTTTGATATCTTGCAGAGTATGTCTGTAGTATTTGTTGAATTGTATTTCTACCTAGCTTCTCCCTTTGGAGCCCTTCTGGCTTTAGATTCTAGCTTACACATGCTTACAGTATTAGTAGTTGTTTTGCATGCCTTGTATATATATATATATATATATATATATATATATATATATATATATATATATATAAACAGTCAAACCTTAGGGGCTGTATGCCATTATACATCACTGCTATTTTTTTTTTTAAAGCTTGCCTGTCTTGGTACCACAAAGGAACTGAATACCCATTCATAACTGGAAAGATAAGTACATGTCATTATCCACTGTTAAGATGCGTGCCTCACACATCAGTACTTTTTATTTAATTCTCCTTTATTTTTTACCCTTTACAGGGCATCCTCACAACACATTTTGGATATCCAGCCCTATCATCAGAAAGACACATTATTAACTATTCTCATGTCTGCCGAGGAATCAGATTGATTAGTGGATGGGAATGGATGAGTGGATGGGAAATAGGAAATACACCCCGGGGGTCTCTGCTCGACAGTGGCACAGGAAAATAACTTTCTTGGGTGGCATAAGACAGGGAACCTTGTTGGATAGGCTTATGTAGGCCCTTGGGCCAATAGCCTAGTACCTACCTATGAACCTATGAACCTATTAATCTCCTTGAAGGAAACATTGTTATAAAGAGAATATCACATACAAGGATCTGTGTAACAAGTATGTCAACAGACTTTTTTTCTGTTTAAATTAATTTTAATGAACTATTGACCAGTTTTGTTCAATAATGCATTGCATTTGAAGATCTCATTGACCCAACCCTTAAACTGGTCTACTTTGCCTTGGATATTACAATTTAACACTGTAAGCAAATGAACATTGTAACATTTTGTCATGATTTTTCTGTAATTGAGTAAGACCCGCCAATTACTTGGTTATAGCAATACTGTTGAATTTTGTCTTGTAAGGCATATACACTTTTGCAGAAAACATATAGCATTTTTGACTCGGGATCCTTAGAGCTAGACTATTATTTTTCACTTCAGTAAGGTAAGGTACTTGTCTTATTATTTCATGGTTGCTTGCTTGCTGCTTGTTAGGCTGACTCCTGCCTGACACAGAACTGACTTTCTGCTCTCTTGATACTATATTTGTAATGGCAGATAGGTTGGACCTTTGCTAAATCAATACACATCGATTTCTGCTGTTCCTCAAGGTAACAAAGCCTTTAAGGAGGGAAAAATGATATATTGAGCTATATTTTGAGCTTTAGCATTTTAAATATCAGCATTCTTATTTCCTCTTAATGACTTGTGCAAACATGCAGTAAAAAGAGCCAGGGTCAAAGTATCACCAATATAATGTGGGAAATATTCATTTTTTCTGAGAGATTCACAAGTACTGAAAGTATATTGCTGCAAATGTCAGCCTAATATGTTCCTACTGGTTCAACTATTTACATTTGTTTAATTATAAAAGAACAGTAAATATTACAGCCCCTGGCAATGATACTAGTTTGTACTCAGTAAAATAAATCTGACAAGTAATTTAGACAAGGCTGCCCATGAAGGAGCTATATTTTATGCAGGTACAAACGTAAAGCAGTATGAAGGGAACCACTACTCTGAGCAACACAGGCATACGCCAAGTGCTTATAATGACAAAAAGGAAGGGCTGCTGTCGTAGGCTGGAATGTAATATTATTATGGCCATTTAATCAAGGAATGGGAAACTTTTCTTGCTGAATGTTATTATTGCATACTTGTTAGCTATGAACTTGTAAAGATGTTAATGGGGAGCTTGGTATGTACTTTATTCACTTTTTTTTGGGGGGGTTGCTAAATTGTATTCAATGGTATGGAGCTATTAATCTTGGGTCTGAGAAAAATGTAATAGTAAAGGAGACAACAAATGTTGACAATAGCTGTTTTCCTTTACAGTTACTTCTTTGCTTCTTTGTAGCTTCCCTGTAGTTCCCATGCCCTATATCTCTCGCTACCTCTCTTTCTCTTTCTCTCTCTCTCTCTCTATATATATATATATATATATATATATATATATATACACACACATATATATATTTATATGCATATATTTTCTACCTGTCTGTCTATCTATCTCTCTGTTTGTCTATTCACAGCAAGAGGTTCTCTGGTTCAATTCTTGGCCAGGTTGTCCAAACTTGAGCAATGTTGTAATAAAATAGCTACATTTACAGTAAACTATAACAATAGAACATACCACTACCTAGCCCTCAGAGATTTAAACTGGTTATATCACCTAGCTCTCTCTGAGTTAACAACAATACACAAGTTTCTGTATAATCCAGAAAACTGACCAGCTCTTAACAATTTAATAGAACACTACTCCCCCAATACAACTTTATGCTCTAGAAAAAAATCATTAATCATTATAACCACAACATCTAATACTGTATGTGCCTCTCTATATTCAAATAGTATAGCCAAACTATGGACCCATCTACCACTAAAATCCATTCAAATAAAAACTCATTTAAAACACAGCTACAACTTCACCTATCAAATTAATTGATCTACTCCCGTATATCTCATTTAGTTATTTTTATTTGTCATTTGTTAACCCGGTTAGTCCAACTGAGCCAGTGGCTCGTTTGCAATGGAGACCCAAGGAGAAAAGCTCCAGACAGTTATTACAAAACTACAAAAAAGAAAAAACAGCTGACAATTAAGTTTTATTCAAACATTACAATAATGTGCTTTACATGAGAACATTAAAAGCATTGCAGTGGTGGTGCTGCAGTAGCATTGTCACCTCACAGTAAGACGTCCTGTTCGATTCTCAGCTAGAGCATCTTCTGTGTGGAGACATGCATGCATGGGCGTACCTTCGTTGACGCACAACCTTCAATGAAGGTACACCCATGCATGCATTGAAGGTTATGCGTCAGGGCCGGCAACTCGGCACGTAAAAATCTTCTGCCAATCATTAGCGGACCAGAGTTCCGCTGTGGCAACCCCTAACCGGGAAAAGCCAAAAGACACAACAACAACATGAGAACATTAAAAATTTACATAAGGAGGGGTGTGTGACCAAGATGACAGTCTGATAGCAGCAGAAATCCATAGCTATGCTTAGATTTTAATATCCTGACAGGAAATATACTTTCATTTTTAGAAAAATCTAACTAAAAGTATACTAAAAGTTAGATTAACATAGACTCTATTATTTTCTAAAAATTAATACATAGTCAAGAGAATTTTTTAATTATTCCTGTCAAGAAGTTTTCTACTGGAGATCTGACGATGAGCAACTTGAAGAACCCACACCAGGAAAGTGCAGTTAAGAAAGAACTACATTTTATAATAACAAACATCCAAGAACTGTCACTAAAAATGGACAAATTCGAAAGCAAGATGGATATTATCAAACAACAAGAATGCAGTAAACAACTGGAACTTCTAAATGGAATAGTAAAAAAACAATCTGAATATATTCTTGTCTTAGAGGAAACAATAACTGACCTAGATACTACAGTGATAGAAAATTAACATCACAATGAATTTTCTTCTGAAACAAAACACCAGGCTGATTGAGAAATTGGAAGACCTTGAAAGTAGTTCAAGGAGGAATAACATAAGAATACATGGAATTCCTGAGAAAGAAGAAGGTCCTAACATGATTCATTTCTGCAATAAGTGGTTTTCATTAGCACAAAACATGTCTGCATCCCTCTCTTTTGAAATTGAGAGGGCTCATCGGTCCCTGGTAAATCCAGCTTCACCTCTGAGTTCATCTAACCCCCAAGAGTGGCCTTAGGTCAACTGGCGCCCTAAGAAAAAGTGCTCCACGGCGCCCTCCCACCACACTACCCACTGCCCTCACCCTGGTATACCTACACCAAATAAACACTGAAAAAGCGCCCCTGCTAAAGAGGTGCCCTAGGTGGCTGCCTAGTTGGCCTGTGCCTAAGGCCAGCTATGCTAACCCCATGTCTATAATAGTTAGATTTCTTTCCTTGCAAGACAAGGACTTAGTGCTGAAATCAGCTTGGACTAATTCCCCTATCAAGATGGGTGAAAAAGTTATTCGTTTTGACAATGACTACACCTCTACAGTCATATCCAGAAAAAAGGAGTGTGTTCCTGTAAATAAGTCCTTGAAAAAAGCCAATATTAAAGCTCAAATTCTTTTTCCTGCAAGAATAAAAATCACCTTTCCAGAAGGAGTGAAGATCATTGATTCCCTAGAAGAAGCAGTAGAATTTATCCAAAAGAGGAAAATACTGTCGGATATAGAAGAAATGGAATGGTCATCCCAGAGTTTGAAGAGACAGGCAACAAAAAAATGGATGGTCTGTGAAGGAAGGAGCAAACAAAACTAAGAAACTAAAGGACAAATGAATAAATTCCTTCTAATTTTAAATGCTTTCTTTTATGAATCATAATATATTTGATTCTGGAAAGTTTCTATTCTGTAAGGTAACATGAATCATTTTTATTATTAACTTTCTCTTTTCTTTCTATATCTACTTCTTCTATTACATATAGTACTAAGTATTTATATAACATTCTCTCTCTCTCTTCTTTCTTCCTAGTCTTTTTTGTTACCAATGTTCTTTTTCTCTTTTTTTCCAGTTATAAGTACTTTGCATACTTTTCCCTTTTAAATAACTACAAATAATGTCTGTCTTCTAATTCTTCAGTAATAGTATAATTTGACTTAATACCATGGTGCATTGGTCAGTGGTGAGGTAACAAGTTGTTTCTGATTAGTGTTTCTAACTAGATGTTTTGTTTAGATATATTTAAACATTAATACAGTACAGTAATGGTGTTTTATAGATAGCTAAATATAAGTTCTGTATATATATATATATATATATATATATATATATATATATATATATATATATATATTTATAGTAATACACTATAGACTATAATACACATTATAGTCAATGGCTTATAAATGTTTATCATTAAATATTAATGGTTTGAACAATAATGTCAAAAGAGTTTATTTGCTTAAATATATCAGAATGCATAAAACCCAGATCATCTTTTTTACAGGAAACTCATCTATTAAAAAAAGATCTACAAAAATACTAATTTAATGGCAATACCATTCTGGCCAATTCATGTTTTAAGACTAAGAGAAGGGTCACACTTATTCTATGGAAAATACTTATACTATGCCAAGAATTATAGATACAATTCCAGATAAAGATGGGATGCTAAGCATTGTTATTTTGGAAATCAAGAGAAGGTATTATACTTTGATTAATACATACTGGATACCAGGGCACAGTACTAAATATGTTGACAAATATATGGACCTGATTACTTTAAATGCAAAAGGGGAAATTATAGCAACATGTGATTTTAACTGCCTATTATCAGACAATGATACATCTAAAATGTTAAAATAAAACTTAACATCTCAAGCCAAGAAGTTAAATGACTTTACAAACCAGATGAACCTTAAAGATATACATGATCTAAGAGAACATTATTCCTTATTCTGTACTCACTATTTATATCAGTTTGGTACACAAACATTGATAAGGTCTTTGTATCAAATAATATATACTCTAAAATAAGTGACGTATCTATAATGACTTGTCTACTTTTGGACCATAATGCTATAAACTTTACATTAACTACACACTCAGATAATTTAAGATTTCTACAGTGAATTTCTGATTACATAACTAAGTTAAATGACTTTAGGGAATGGATAATGAAAGAAATAGACATGCTTATGGAAGCAAATGATAATGGTGAAGTGAATGATACTATACTATGGGAAACTTTTAAAGTTTATATATATATATGATAAAATAAAATTTTGGTACATTAAAAAAGGAGAGAGTGGGACAAAGAACTTTTAGACTTACAAAAAAATAGACAAGATAAAAATGGATGCAAAACCAAGTAACAAAGTAGCACATAATAAAGTTACTAAGTTAAATCAAAAATACTTAGAAGTTCTGAATCATAAGGTAGCCATACACCTGGAAAAATTAAAATTACAATCTTATGCTGTAAATCCCATATATATATATATATATATATATATATATATATATATATATATATATATACATAATATAGTGGTAAGATCCAAAAAAATAAACAATCAAAATCTTATTAATGAGATTAAATATAAAAGTGATGGCTCAGTTAAGAGTACATCTAACTTAATGGGCATATTAGAAGTGTTAAAAAAACTACTACAAATATATAAATAATAACATCAAATGCTCATGAATGAAAAAGCACTAAACCACTGAAAAATAATAAAAAAGATCCAGACCACAAATGAAGGTGAAAATAGCTTTATGTACAAGTGCTTTCGTCTAGAAAAGACTTCTTCAGATACAAAAAACACAGGTGCTACACATAACTTATATAATGCCTCATACAACATCCAATTACAATTTTAAAGGAACATACACAATACACTAAGAAGAAAAAAAAAAATATATATAACAATTAATGAAAATCTGAAAAATTTAAAAAAATTATTTAACCATGACCAAATGACAAACATAGGCATTGATTTAATTTTTTTTTTTTTAAAAATCCTTAATCCTCCCTAAACAAAATAATATTAAACCCTAACTGCTTTGGCTAGCAAAACTGACTTAATACTCACATATTCATTAAGACCAGGTATAATGTTCGCCCTCAGCCTAAGCTGCCATTTTAATTCTTTATTTAATGAAATATTTTTACAATCACCCCCTCTGGCATTATTCCTAACAACTTCAATAATGCCAAATTTAAAACCACAAAAAGAAACACATACCTCTGAATGTTTAAATAATGCACTACTGTCTTTACCTGTCCTTATATCGTAGATATGTTCATATATTCTATCTCTAAGTGCTCTCTCGGTTTTTCCTATGTAAAATGCAGGACAACCACCGCACACAGCCAGGTAGACCAACATCTTAGTTCTGCAATTACCCTTACAGAATCTCACAATACTATTAAGCCCATTCTTTAATCTAATATGTGCGTCCCTAAAAATGTGAGGATATTGACTACAACTTCCACATGGAAAGGTAGCTTTATTTATAAGTTGGACGTTACTATCAATCTGTTCAAAAATTTTCTTAAAATTCTTTCCTGTCCTAAAGGTGAATATGGGTTTAGGTCCTACTGCTTCAAAAAGATCTTTATTAGTTTTCAGCACACTCCAATTGGAACTAATAATATTAGTGAAGGTGTCAGAGAATGTTGTAAACTCTGTAACACAAGACCCCTGGAAGTCTTTTACATCTCTATTCTGAGACCCTGAGGCAACAAATGGTTGACCTAACAAAGGCTTGTATTTTTTGCCCCATTCCTCATAAACTTCACCTAATATATCACAAACCAATTCTAAAGGGTATTTCCTTTCAATGAACTTATTACCCCAAAAAAATGAATTAATTCTTCAAGTCTTCCAAATCTGAGGTCATCCTCACTATCCGAACTCCCTGTCCCTTCACGAGGCTTTTCTTTTGAAATGTGGGATGATAGCTTTCATAGTGCAAGTAACTATTGCACCAGGTATCCTTGCGATAAATTTTGGATTTAAACCCCTTATTAATTTTGACAATAGTAATGTCCAAATAATTAATAGTGTCATAATGCCATGTATGTGTGAAAGAGAGAAAACTAGTGCTGCTATTCAAATATTGCATAAATGATGTAAGAGTTTCTTTCGACCCTTTCCACAAAATAAAAATATCATCAAGGAACCTAAGGTAAAGCTTGATGTTCCCTTGAAATGGACTGACAAAAACATGCCTGTTCTCCCATTCCAACATGACAAGATTGGCATAAATAGGGGCACAAGCTGCCCCCATTGCAACCCCACTGATTTGTTGGAAATATTCACCTTGAAAACTGATGTAACTGTAATCAAGGACCATTTCCAAAAGTTCTAAAATGAGTGGAATTTGATCCTTGCGTACAGAAGAATATTTATGAATACTATCACTAAAATATTCATGGCCCTGGTCACATGGAATACATGTGAAAAGATCTTTCACATCAGTTGTGAGGAAACTACAGTCCTCACTCCATAAATCTTGAGTCAATTTACTAAGAAATTCCCAGGAGTCCTTGATGAGGTGTTCTGTTTTAATCAGAATTTCCTTAATATAATGATCAACATAAACTGCTAGTGGATGGGTTTTAGAGTTTCTAGCAGATACAATAGGTATAACGGTGGGAGCTAAAATAGATTTGTGTACCTTAGGTAGTCCGAAAAAAGTGAGGATGATGGAATTATTCTGTCTCAGGAACCGATGTGTCTTACAATCAATCTTGTTTTCTAGTAGATATTCCTCCAAAATTGAATCAATTCTCCCATATGCTATATTAATTTCATTAATCGAAATAGCAGAATAAGTAGTAGAATCCAACAAAATACTAGTAATGAAATTATTGTATTCCTCAGTACCAAACAACACCACACCCCCTCCCTTATTGGGCTTCATAATACGAAATTCCTTTTGCCCTTGTAAGTACTGGAGAAGCTGAATTTCATCTTCACTTATGTTACTTGGGCCCAGATTCATCTTATGCCTGAAAAAAGCTTCATATATTTCACCTGTAACAATTTTTTTGTATAACAATAAAACAGAATGAATAGGTGGGTTGTATGTACTGCTTCTACCTAAACCCTGGGAAGCATTATTTCTATCTTTATCAGTTTTATTGAAAATCATATTTAAATTTAACTTTCTTAAATACAATTTGAGATCAACCAAAAGATTTGCTAAATCACCAGGGTTACTTTTAACATATTTAAACCCTTTTGAAAACAAATCAAAGTGTTGTTTCCCTAAGACTTGGGTGGTATCATTTTTTGTATCTGAAGAAGTCTTTTCTAGACGAAAGCGCTTGTACATAAAGCTATTTTCGCCTTCATTCGTGGTCTGGATCTTTTTTATTATTTATAAATAATAACATACCACTTATGGAGACAGATAATGTAATAAATACTTTTATTCAAGAAAATATAACTACTAAGGTATCAATGCATCAGAATATCATATTAAATAAACAAATAACACTAACAGATGTAAAAGAGCAAATAACGTTTTTAAAGATAATAAAGCTCCAGGACTGGATGGAATAATTCCTGAACTATATAAGATTTTTCCTGAATATATAATAAAGAAAAAATTGAGTGCCTTTACTTTGGTTAAGCAAAAATGTATAACACCCCTATCATGGAAATACATAATTCTCTCCCCATATTAAAACAAAGTAAGGACTCAAAATCTTGTGATTCATATAGGCCAATTTCATTACTAAACACTGATTATAAAATGTTTATGACAATATTAGCTAGTACAATAAAGAAAATATTACCTAATGAGTGAATACATGCTTTTAGGAAACTGAGCACATATGTACCTAATAATCATCCCCTTGTGGATGCTTATCTTAGGCTAACAGAGGACAAGCTACCTAAATTTTATACTGATAAAAGAAAAATAGCTAAAGGGAATAATAAGAACTTGAATAAAATTAGGACTAGATGTAACTTAAGTTATAATGAAAGAATGGCTCTTAAGAAGTTGCAGCTGAATAATAGTGCTGTGTTCAGGCCAGCGGACAAGGGAGGTCCTGTGGTAGTGATGGATCATAGACAGTATGTCGACATTATGGAAGATATGTTGGCGGATGATAAACATTATAGCCAGATCGCTGTGATACAAATTCATTGCATTATTGAAGTAATTCAAGCAACATTAATGGATGATTGGAGAAGTGGTTTGCTTAACTATGAAACATATAGTTATCTTAAGGTAGAGAATCCTTTGATTCCTATAATACAGGGTCTCCCTAAAGTCCATAAACATGTCAATAAGCCTTCTATGAGACCTATAGTTGCTGGCAGTAGGTGGGCCACTGAGCCACTTTCTCTTTTTATAGAGAGGCATTTAAGACCAATCATTGACCGAAATAAAACTGTGCTAAAGATATGAAGCAGTTCCTGAATGAGTTGTATGAGCATTTGAATGGCTCGCAAACTCATAAAGATTTTATTTTTGCTACATTTGATGTCCAATCATTGTTTACAATGATTCTAAATTCTATGGGTGTTTTATTTATACATGACTATCTTGTAGCTAATAGTGATTATGATATAGTTAATATAGATCTGATTTGTCATTTTTTGGAGATGGTGCTAGAGAATAATGTGTTTATTTTTAACAGTAAGTATTACATACAGAATGATGGTGTAGCTATGGGCACTTCGTGTGCCAATAGCTACGCCAACATGTTTTTAGCCCACTGGGAAAATACTGTGTTGTTTTGTGACGGAATTGTTTAAACAGTATGTTATTTTATATCGTTGTCTTGTTGATGATTTGTTTTTATTGTGGACTGGGAGCCGATTACAGTTATTAGAATTTTTTAATATGATAAATAATTTAACGACTTTTTTAAAGTTTACAATGGCATCTTCTGAAGTTAGAATAGCGTATTTAGACCTATACGTGGAAAAGTTACCCAGTGGGTTAATAAACACTGGAGTATATAGGAATCCATGTTATAGGAATTCGCTCTTAGCTAGAACTAGTATGCATCCAGGGTTTGTATTTAAAAATTTGATTAAGGGACAAGCATTCAGAGCATCGAGGTTGAATCCTACAGAACAAGGTTTCTTAACCAAAACCAGTATTTTAGAAGAGAGACTTCTAACACGAGGTTATAATAAGCAGGAGACAGAAGCAAATTTGTCAGTGGTTAAGGAATTAAGGCATAGTACTGCTAGACCATATTATGGACCTAATGCCAGAGGGGACCAGTTAAGCGTAATGAATTTGGATAAGAATTATTTGAAAATACCCTTATACTATACTAATGATAATAAGCAGCGGGCAGACATTTTTCTTAAGCACTGGTCTATTCTATTAGTAGATAAAGAAATAAGAGAACTTGCAGGAGAATTGCCTAAATTCTCCTATAAAAATAGAAATAATTTAAAAAGGCTATTGTGTTATAAGAATAATAATAGTAAAAAAAGAGAGGGTGATAGAGATGCTGCTACACAACAATGTGGCAGATGTAATTATTGCTAATATATTAACACCAGTAATATTTTTAAGCACCCTGATACTCACTAACAATTTGTGTTTAGGGTGACTGCCAGTTGTTTTACATCTAATATAGTATACTTGGCAGAGTGTGAGGCATTTCTTTCTTTTTATGTTGGAAAGACCAATCGGCCGTTCAAAGATAAAATTAGGGAACACTTGTATAGTATCAGGATTCATTCTACAAGTAATGCATTATGTAAACATGTTTTAAAGTGTGGTGAGGAACATAAATTTAGCTTTAGAGCTATTGAGGTTATTATGCCTAGTTTAAGGGAAGGAGATATTAGAAATTTTACAGAAGGGAGAGAAGTTAACTAGATCATTGCCCTTAGATCTGATGCAGGAAAGAGGCTCAATAAAAGGGCCTCTATTAAACCTTTGCTGAAAAGTAGGAAAATGAATAGATAATATAATAATGACTTATTTCATTATACTTTATTTGTATATTGTATTTTAGTTATTAGGTTTATGATGTTTTTTGCTGTTCATATATATGTTAGGATTTTAAATAATTTAGTATATCTTTTTAAATAATTTACTGCATTCTATAATGAATATTTTAATGGGTTTAAGCGCATGATTGGCTATTTGATTTTTGAATTGTTTTATAAAATGAGTGTTGAGTGTTATTCATTTAGAAGGTCTGAGGAAGCTATCTAGTGAAAGTGCTTACCAATTTTATGCATCCAATAAACTTTTTATGGTGAATAATGGATTTGAGCTGCCTGGTTGCCTCGCTGCGATTTTTGTGTGTGGAATATAAATATTTGATAACTTTAAAAATATAATTGAATGTAATTACAACATCAAACAATTTCTGTTTCTTATATTCCCTATTGCATGCTCCCCTGATTGCCTAGATTCTTTCAACATCAATGCAATGCAAAAATTAAAGGAAAATAACTTGATATTCTGGCATTAGTTTATCTAAAATAAGAGTATTAAACCACTAAACTCTATTTTATGTAGTTTTGATAATAGTCAAGACAGTTGTTTGTTTATACACTCATTACGGCAGCTTATAGAAAACAAAATGAGAGTATCAATCAGCCTAGAGACTGAATCTATACCTAGTTTGATTCAGCTTTTTATTTAATGTCTTGAAAAGACAGATAATCAAAAATTTAGTATATCGCCTGTCTATAAGATATTAAGAGAAGACACTCTAAAGTTTGACTCAGTTTTTGAAATTACTATGTAAAGGTTAATGGAGAACAAATATCTGATAAATCCAAAAAATTGTTATTGAATTTTACGTATGGTACCTCTTCTTCATTATATTGGAGATTGTATACATGGAAATTTACGAATAGGAGTTTCTATACTCCACATAAAATAAATCTTATACTTAAAAACAGTGGAAGTAAATGCTGGAAATGTGATGAATTACTAGAGGCCAACTGGGTTCACATGTTTATTGAAGGTAGAAATTTTTTGTTCAATACTGGAAATACTTCAGATATTTTGTAAATGCTTTATGGTCTGATAACTGTCATATTTCTAACTCACTAATCCTATTCAGTGTTCCTATACATAATGTAATACCTAAATCTCAGATTCAGTTACTCTGGTCAATTCTTGGAATTGCCAGAAAAGTTATTACTTTGAAATGGAAAAGTAAACATGATTCGATGTTTAAAGATTTTATTAATTAAGCAAAAGTTGTTTGTAAAAAAGAACTGCAAACCATTTGTTATAGAACTCATAACATTACTCATGAAAAAATAACATGGCAAAAATTGGAAAACCTTTTGAACAAATACTGATAACTTTTCATGGATAAAATGATTGCTTATCATAGATGAATGTAAATATTGTAAATAGTTTTGTTATTGTTTTATTGTATTTGTTATAGGTACATTTGTGTATGTTTATAATGAAAACTAAATAAAATTGTTTTTGAAAAAAAAAATAAATTTACGTAAGGCCTGAGAAGGAAGTTTACATAAAAATTACAATAATGTGCATAACATGCAGTACAAAAGTTAGAATTTTTTTTTATCAGTGAAGGGACCGTTCCTGTGCCGTATGGCAGCGCGGCATGCATATTCATGAAGGTGTGCTGACGTGCTCTAATATGGACATGGTTCTTTGTGCGAGTGCAGGGGGTGTGTCTCAGAGCAGTGCTCTCACTATACACATGCCCCCTGCACTCCATAATGTGTTCTGTTTGCTATGCAAATGTTCCAAATCTGTTGTTTTGGGTTAATGGGAATACTCATGCATGCTGTTATAACTAATCCTGGAATGTGTTTACCATTACTAACAACATATGCTTTAAAGCTGCAACACCATAGCACATCTGGGAAGGCCAGTCCCAGTGGATCCACCTCTCCTGCCTCATCTGGCCATGGCACTGGGCCCCAGCATGTCTGGGACCCACCCTGGGATCTCCTCATCCGCTGGTCCTGCACCACTTTCAGGTAGAACTGCCACAGGGGATGGAGCTCGTCCCCCCGGGCATGGGTGTGACAGAAGCCAGGTCTGGGGTCTGGTGCATATCGAGCTCCACAAGGAACTGGGAGATCTGCTACACCAGCTTGAGGGCTGTGGGGCACATTTAGAGGGTCAGGATGCCCATCTTCCTCAGCCCCCAGCACAGCCACCTTTAGGGCTGTGAAGGTGCAATGATGACTGCCCATGGGTGGGTACCTCAGTCCCACTGTAACCATTTGGGGGCCCGTGGGCTTTTGATTACCAAACACCCCTCCCCGTCCAAGGTATTTACCCTCCACATGTGTCATATACTGCTCCTGTATGCTGTCTTGTCTGTCTTTCCTGTCTTCCTACCCGACCTACCTCCCCAAATGTCCCTGCTATCCTTTTCCAACATCCCACTCTCACCTTAAAAAAAATAAAGGACAATCTGTTCCCCCCAAAAAAAAATGTTGCCTCATACATAGTTGCTCATTTCACACACGTATCCACTGGACACATGTAATCTGGTCTAATTAGCTTCACAGCACATTATTGTTGTCCTCACCCCTATCTCAGGGGTTTGAGTGTCCAAATTTACCTCCAAATTCAGTATATATGTACAGCTGTTGCTGTAGAAGAAATGGACAGCTATGGACATTCCCTACACCCATCCTGCACATCCCTAGCTATCTTTCATATTGGTTTTCCCTCTTTGTGCCCCCTTTTTCACAACTTTCCTATCACCCCTTTTTTCTTTTCTTTTAAAGAAATTAATGCAAGGGTAAGTGGGAGTAAGCCGGTTTGTATGGTGCTAAGTGATGTCTACACAGATTAAGCACTTTTTAAGGCTAACTGTCCAAAAGCATAGTTAACCAGAAGTTAGCATTGCTTACCGCCACGCAAACCCATGCAGACCAACTTGCCACTGCTTAAAAGTGCCTTAATCACTCTGTATCCAACAACCCTTATTCTGCCCAGCAACAAAATAATTAACCCTTGCAAGTCTGGAACCCAGGACACCATAGCAACGGCAATTTACCACTAAGCCATCTGAGCTGTAGATATGTCTGATGTTTTTCAAACATATCATTCAGCAGAGTCATTCAACAGTAGGGAAAAGATTTGTTTTTAGTCAAGCTTTGTCCATAGATATAACTGTAAATGTGCATGGAGGTGCACACACACATATATATATATATATATATATATATATATATATGTATATATATATATATATATATATATATATATATATATATATATATATATATATATATATATATATATATATATATATATATATATATATATATATATATATATATATATATATATATATATATATATATATATATATATATATATATATATATATCTATACAGAAACATTAATACGTAATATATGTAGAGATATACATATAAAATATACACATATATGTGCATATATATAGATATATATATATATATATATATATATATATATATATATATAAAGTAAATAAATACATACATATATATGAATATCTCAGTATGTACATAAAACAAATTTTATCAATATATATATATATATATATATATACACATATATATATACACACATATATATATATATATATATATATATATATATATATATATATATATATATATATATATATAGGACATCAGATCCACACTCTGAACTTCTTACTGCAACAAATCTGTCCAAAGGCTGTCTAAATGAGGGTGAAGGGGCCCAAACTAGGGACCTCTTTTAATTATTGCCCTTATCTAGTCCTCCCCAGCAGCAACTGTTTTGCCTTGCAACAAGGCTTGGCAAGTCTTGAATCCAGGGCCCTGTAAACTACAATCAAAGAAATGTACCATTACACCATCTCAGACCTAGAAAATAGTGATGACTTTCCAAACATATTAGTTAGTGCAGTCATTCAACAGTAGGGAAAGGAGTCTGTAGAATCAGTCAGGTTCTCTATATATACATGTATATGTCTATAGAGATGCACATATGTGGATAAATCTATATATAATATATATATGTATATATATATATATATATATATATATATATATATATATATATATGTATAGAGAGAGAGAGATACATCCACATTTATATATACATATATGCATACACACACACACACACACACACACACACACACACACACACACACACATATATATATATATATATATATATATATATATATATATATATATATAAAGCTGAATAAATATATACACATATATATATATATATATATAGGTATACAGAAATATACAGAAATATATGACAGCTACAAACACATGCAATCTAAGGGACATGCTGCTGCACACTAGAAGTCTATATCTGAAAATGCACTCACTGGAAGTATTCCTTAACTCATTGACTCCAGTGGAGCTCAGGAAGTTTGCACTGTAACTTCCAATGGGCGGAGCCTAAGCCTTTTGACAAACTCAAATTATGTACTCAAATTTCAAACAAATGTTCAAATACCTGGAACTATAGGGGTTATGAAGAATTATAAAGCACAAACCCTTCAGCATAAATTATTTTTATAGTGGTAGCATTCCTTAGGTTCTAGGTCTTAAACCGAATTTTGTAAGTCATAATAAATACAGTAACTATTACATTTGTAATATTTTGTAAACTTACAATATCTCAACAACCACAAGTTACACACATACTGTCAGCCGTATTTTATTCATCTAGCTGAGAGCTTCCATGTGAGGCTAAGGAGTTCTATCTGTGGCTCTTGGTTGTTGAAATATTTAGAAAAATGAAAAAATTATATCTAAATAAATTAATATCATAAAAACAACATTTAATATCTCCTTAGCTGCACTAGACAAAGGTCAAATATTAATGCTGTTGAGTTTCCTATTATGTAAGCTTTAAGATGAAATCTTTTAAAACCTTGAACATAGCATGGTTTTGGAATTATTGATGCAAATATTAACAATCAATATTTGACGTCTAAAGGTGTCAATAGGAGTTAACTGCAGATGCACTTGGTAGCGTCACTCAGATGTAATGAGTTAAAATGGGGAACAATGACATCTGTACTGTAACAGATACCTGGTTAAAGGCAGCAGGAAGCACCCCTGCACTACCAGCCTAGAACTCATTCCACACCTTTTGGCTGCAGAACTTGGACTGAAGCTCCAAAGGTGGAGGTATTTCCATACTCATTAAGGATGCACACACCTCCAGAGTGGTAGACCAACATTATGTGGTACAGATCCTGCAGGTGTAGCTAACACTGGGTAAGATAGTGGTTCAGGTTGTAGCCTGCTCTAGCTCCCCAAACATGTCCCAAGACTCACATTCCATGTCCCTAAACACCATGGAGAATATTAGTGTCCAACCTAACAGTCTCATACTGGTTGACATATTACCTGGGATGCTACCCATGTATAAAACAAATAAAAAGAAAAAAAAGATTGTGGTACTACACATGTATACCCAGGTGTCCCATACAATATAGTCACTTCCCTTACTACAGTAATGACAGCACATAGAAGCATGTTATGTACAGGAAATTAAATACACCTATGAAAGATGTCATTACCCTGCTATTTTATCAAACTGGAATGTGATCATTGGTTAACGGGGCTGAGCAATGCTTAGCAGGTTTCGGCATTGCTTAAATGTAAATGCTAAGCAGATTTGTGCACTGGTAAGTGAAGCCTACACGGTGTAAGCGCCTATTCATTTAACCATATGGTAACACTGCTTACCGTCATGCAAAAATGCTCAAACACACTTAAAGCTGCTGAAAACTGCCTTAATCACTCTATATCCAACAGTCCTTGCTATGCCTAGCAACAAAATAAACAGCCCTTGCAGGTTTTGAACACAGGACCCTACTACACACCACAGTCAAAGCAATTCACTAGTAAGCCACTGCAGCTACAAGGTTTTAGGATGTTTTCTCAGACATACCCTTCTTTACATCCCATTTACAATAGGGAAGAGACACTGCAATTAGGAAGGACTGGTATCGACAAATATATATATCTGAAATGAAACATATACATAGAAAGAGAGAGACAGATATGCATGGAGATACATATATGTGTATAACAATATATAGATATATTACCAATAAATACTGATATATATATATATATATATATATATATATATATATATATATATATATATATATATATATATATATATATATATATATATATATATATATATATATATATATATATATATATATATATATATATATATATATATATATATGTATATATATATATATATATATATATATATATATATGTATACACACACATATACATATTTTATATATATATATCACACACACACACATACACACACACACACACACACATATATGTATATATGTATATATGTATATAATATATATATATATATATATATATATATATATATATATATACATGCATATATATATATATATATATATATATATATATATATATATATATATATATATATATATATATATATATATATATATATATATATATATATATATATATATATATATATATATATATACACACACACACACATATACATATTTTATATATATATATATATATATATATATATATATATATACACACACACACATATACATATTATATATATATATACACAGTCAAAATAAATAAGTGAACAGTACACTGCTACAAAATCATGATAGGCCATACACAATGGCCAGACATGCAACAATCTCTTAGCAAAACAAATAAAATATCTGAACATAGCAAAGAGAAAAACAACCAGCCAGTAATTCACACATGTTTATTATACTCTGATGTCTTGGCCAAAGCCTTCAAGGAGTAAAACATTACAACAAATACTTGCCTTAATCACAAGAAGCAATTAACACTTAATTACATAATTAAATACACAGCCTCCAGTTACACTCCTCATTTAACCCCCTAAGGGATAAAGTATCACATTTAATATTAATACAGTGAGCCTGTACATAACAATTGTCCTTTTATGACTGTTTCATCAAACTGAGGACCAGACTTTTTCCAAAACAGTACATTGGAACCCACTACTGTCCCCATGGTGAGATTTATTCAAATGTACGGCTATAGAACTGCCATCTTTCATAGGTTCATAGGTTGGTACTAGGCTATCAGCCCTAGGGCCTATACAAGCCTAGCCATAACAATTCCCTGGCTATTTCCTCCCACATTATTTACTTTCTCGGACCCCTGTCTAGCAGGGTGACTGACGTGATCCCCGGGGTGAATTTCCTTTCTCCCATCCAATTGTCAAGGTTCCTCTTGAAGAGGTCCAAAGAAGCACTCTGCTTGACATGTATGGGCAATCTATTCCAGAGTCTGGGGAGTTATGGCTATGTGCCATCATATCTTTCCAGTGACAGCATGCATGACAAAAGGGTATTCAATGAAATAGTAAAAGGTCAGGCACTTCGCCTTTCTCGTCTGTGTTCCCAAGATTTTGACTTTACAGTTCATTTAGGGCAGTTGAAAACAAGTTTCATCTTAAGGGGCTATGATTGCAAAAATGTGGAGCGTCAATGCAATTTAGCCCATAGATTAAGAAGCACACGGGGCAAACCATATTTTGCAGAACGACCACCCATTAATTACAAGACAACACATAACAACAAACAACTATCCATAGTTATGCCGTTAGGTAAGGACACACCCTTTATACAGAAGGTGATAGACTATCATTGGAATTCTCTAATGGTTGATGATGATATTAAGCAAATTGTTGGCAATTATCCTAGATATACCTTCAGAAATGCCAGCAATTTGAAGCAATTGTTATGCTACCCAAGGATTTCTCGTACGGAGGACCAAGAGGTCACCATAGGGCACAATGGAACCATGAGATGTGGATCGTGTGCCCAATGTGCTTTCATTGATAACTCAAGGTTCTTTAGATGTCCGAACGACGGCAAACTCTGGGAATTACGCCACACCTCTGACTGCAACACCAGACATGTTGTATATGTGGCATGTTGCCAAACTTGCTTCTCTTTCTATGTGGGAAAGACAAACAGGACCCTCCGTGAAAGGATTCGGGATCACTTATATGCGTACAGGAGGGGAGAGTCCTTCAGTGCAATTTCCAAGCACATGCTCACTTTTGGAGAGCAACATAATTTTCTTTTTCAAGTTCTACAGGTCGTACACCCCACAGTCAGAGGAGGGGACATAGTGAATGTCACTGAAGAACTTGAACTTAAGTGGATATTTAGATTGGGTGCACATAGATGCCTGGGCCTCAACGAGACAGTATCCATTAGACCCATACTGAGATCTAGACCACTTTAGTATTTATCATTTATTCATTTATTCCATCCCATGTCCCTCACTTCTATACATCCCTTCATCCCTTTGTTGCTTTCATCTTGGCTGGTCCTATGCACGTCTTTTTCTACTGTCACCCTGTTGAATATTCTACCTCTACAATTCTTTTGTGTATATGTGCCTTCACATGATATGCACGGCGGTCCAGCCGTCTTGCCAACATGTGCCGATTGACATGTCCCTTTTACATTTTTGCACATTTGTTGCATTGCACTTAGCCTGTGCGGATATGGATAATTCTAGTATGATGTGACGGATAGCGTCTTGGGTTTTGATACAGTGTTTCTTTAGTTTCTCTAACTATGCACATTAGGACATCTAGTTAACATCATGAACATGATAGAGTTTTATTTGCATATTCATCTGTACTACGATTATTGGTTAGAACGTACTATGTATATGTTCACATGTAATTTAAGTGCTATTTATATTTTTTATATATCCGTTTTAGAAATATTTGTTTATTTTATAGAGGAACAGGAAGTCACGCTTTGATGTAACATCGTGAGATGTGAGTTTCTATTTAAAACCACCCGTGTTTTAAATTTGTAACGTCTGAGGAAGCTATCGTTTGATAGTGAAAGCGCTTACGTTTCTTTACTTTTTTATGTTATTAAACCTGCTTTTATTCATAATTTGCACTTGGATTTTTCATATACGAACATTGCTGTGACTGGATATGTTCGTACCTTTGCTCTCTGTACGAACATTAATGCAGCAGTATCAGTGCTGAATAGCGACTCTTCTAAGGACATACCTTGATTTTTTATGCCAGTATCCAGCTGTTTGTGGTCATCAGGGTTTGCTTTACATATATATATATATATATATATATATATATATATATATATATATATATATACACACACACATATACATATTATATATATATATACACAGTCAAAATAAATAAGTGAACAGTACACTGCTACAAAATCATGATAGGCCATACACAATGACCAGACATGCAACAATCTCTTAGCAAAACAACTAAAATGACTGAACATAGCAAAGAGAAATGCAACCATCCAGTAATTCACACATGTTTATTATACTCTGATGTCTTGGCCAAATCCTTCAAGGAATAAAACATTACAACAAATACTTGCCTTAATTACAAGAAGCAATTAACACTTAATTACATAATTAAATTCACAGCCTCCAGTTACACTCCTCATTTAACCCCTAAGGGATAAAGTATCACATTTTATATTAATACAGTGAGCCTGTACATAACAATTGTCCTTTTATGACTGTTTCATCAAACTGAGGACCAGACTTTTTCCAAAACAGTACATTGGAACCCACTACTGTCCCCATGGTGAGATTTATTCAAATGTACGGCTATAGAACTGCCATCTTTCATAGGTTCATAGGTTGGTACTAGGCTATCAGCCCTAGGGCCTATACAAGCCTAGCCATAACAATTCCCTGGCTATTTCCTCCCACATTATTTACTTTCTCGGACCCCTGTCTAGCAGGGTGACTGACGTGATCCCCGGGGTGAATTTCCTTTCTCCCATCCAATTGTCAAGGTTCCTCTTGAAGAGGTCCAAAGAAGCACTCTGCTTGACATGTATGGGCAATCTATTCCAGAGTCTGGGGAGTTTCTGGGTCAGGAACCTATCCCTCCAGCATGTTTTGTTTATTGTGATGACAAGGTTTAGATCCCTGAGTGTAGCTCTGAGGGATTGGGATTTCTTTAAGTGTAGCATGTCCAACAGCTCTGGGTTTGACATGGCCTTGTATGTTAAGCAGAGATCGCCTCTGAGTAGACGATATGCGACAGAGTATAGCTGGAGTTTTTTAAGGCGGTCAGCGTAGGGCATCTGCTTTAGGCCTGTGATTCTTTTAGTGAGGTATTTCTGAGGCCTTTCCAGTTGTTGCAGATGTCCTGAGAGGTACATACCAAATGGGGTGTTGTATTCTATAATGGGTCTAATGAGGGATGAGTACAGTGGGTCAATGACCTCCTTTTTTCTGTTGAAAAGTCCTTTGTGATGAGGTGTGCCACATAGAAGGATTTCCTGACTGTTGTGGCGATGTGGTTATCGAAGGTGAGACCACTGTCCACCTGTGTCCCTAAGTCTCTTATCAGACTTTCTGTGCTTAGTGTACTGCCACCTATATGGTAATTCATGGATACATGTTTTTTCCCAAAGGGGATAACAATACATTTCTTGGCATTGAGCTTGAGCCCATGGCTCTGGCATCAAGCATCTTTTTCTGTAAGGCCCTTTTGTAGAGTATCCACATCATTTGGGGATTCAATAATGGCTCTCAGTTTGCAGTCATCTGCAAACTTTTTTAGCCAGAGTCCCTTAGTGTAGACCTGTACTTCAGAGAAGTAGATGCCAAACAAGAGTGGCCCCAGGACTGAACCCTGAGGTACTCCACTTGTCACTTGTCTGGAGCTGTTTTTGGAGTCGGTTACTTTTACAGTGTGGGTTCTATCAGTAAGCCATTTAGCAACCCATTGGGTGACATTGGGATTAATGCCCAACTTAGTAAGTTTATCTATGATTCCAGAGTGGGAGATGGTGTCAAAGGCCTTGGCAAGGTCTAGATAGGCTGTGTGGACCACCTTACCCTTGTCCATGGCTCTAGAGACTGATTCAAAGAAGTCAATCAGGTTCAGGAGACAAGATCGGCCCTTCACAAACCCAAACTGGGTGGGGTCCAGTGTTTGAAGGTTTCCAATGTCTTTGTTTATAAGTTCCATGATAATACGCTCCATGGCCTTGCAGATAAGGCTTGTCAGACTGATGGGACGGTAGTTTCCGGGATCCAATCCCCCCTTGTGGATTGGGATAACTGTAGCTCTGCACCACTCAGTGGGCACGAAACCTGAGGTGAGGCTATTATTAAACATGACACTTAGGTGAGGTGCCAGTTCATATTGTAGTTCATGTAGTACACAGCCCAGGATGTCATCTGGTACCATGGATGCTGTATTCTTGGCTTTAGAGAGTGCGTTTTGTACCTGTGTGGCCGTTATTACTGGAATTTGGCAATCTTCCAGTATTGAGATGGGTCATTTAGGGGGTGAGAGGGGGGTGAAGTTGGCACTGAATCGACCTGCCAGGATATTGGCAATATCCTTCGGATCAGTATATTTAATGCCATTCTATTTTTAGCTCAGATCAGATCTGAGCATTGCCATTTAGATTCTTGACATAGTTATAGAATGCTTTGTGGTTGTCTTTGGAATCTTTGGCAATTTTATTTTCGTAACTAGCTTTGGAGGATTTTATGAGGCATCGCAGTCTTAATGAAGCTAGTAAGGGAGTTTTTTGCATCCTGGGATTTTCTTATCAGTAATATGTCTCACATGTTCTAACAGCCTCTTTTTGAAAAATGTGTTACTCTCCCCCACATAAAATATGTTACAAGTGCATCTAAGAGCATTCTCTATGCACAAACCTCTTGAATGTATAGACTTCAACATGTTTTCCAGCCCTTCCCCTCAGCAGGAATGACAGCACTAAATAATGATAGACCATTATACCTATCAACCTCCTACTGTATGACATCTGGACAAAGCCCAAATACATGGCCATCCTTGAAATATTGATGTGATACACTGAGAAAGTTGCTGGTTTTACAGGGTTTGTTGCAACATATCTTTCCTGAGGGATATAAAGTCAGGAAAAACAAATGGATGTTAGCATTTACAGATTGCAATCACCAGAGTATGCTACTGATTTGCCAAGGACAACACCTGTCTGGGGAACAGACTAAACATATCAGGCTAACCTATGGCTATTATGTGGACAGCCCTGCAGTTGATAGCTATGCAGACAATACTTTGTCAGACTGAAACCCATGCAGAAGTAGGAAGTGCAGACAAACCCTATTAAACTAGCAGTATTCCAAACATATAAAAGGAATACCTACATTCTGCCCTTAAGTCTTGAGCCTTCTCCACCATTTAGTTGGCTTGTCTCCACAAGTCTTGTTGTAAGAGGTAGTAGCTCACACAACTCCAGGATGTCTTCCTCACAAGTGAGGGAAAAGGCCAATGCCCACATGGAGTAGTCAGTTATAGGAGTGTGTTACCATGACATTAGCTATTGGAAGAACTACCCAGCTGCTCTGCATGCAATTAGCAAGTGGGGAACACCAATAGGTGCACAGGCCATCACCTGGGCATGAGCATCACCTACAAAAGCCATGCTGGCATCTATTCAAACCAGCTATATCCCTGTAGTGCACAGGGAGAGAAAGAGAGAGAGAGAGAGAGAGAGAAAACAAATGAAACATGAACTGTAAAAGAGAAGAAAATAAACAAAAAGGTAAGTGGAACATGCAAGCATGTAATTGAATATAGTACTTGGTCTGTAATAATGGGAAATATGATTTGGAGGAATATATGTCCCAACAAGACTTGCTGTACTAATATCCTGCTGAACAGCTGCTATGGCCATAGCATCTGGCCCTCTATGCAGTGGGAGAGATCACAACCATACTTCTCATCTCTACAGATCTTCACAGAATGTCCAGATTTTCCCATCATAGTTTTTTGTCTATTCCTCCTGAAATCTGTACTTTTCTGGCAAATAGCTGAGGATTTAAGTCATCAAGTAATGACAAACACTTGAGTTTAAGACTCCACACCCTTAAGAATATTCACGGTAATGCAAAATGTATCATTCTACAAACTTCCTAAGTTTGTAACAGGAATATTTAAAGTCTGTCCCTATTTATCCCCCTATCATTGTAGTCTTTGTCTGGGGCAGATGCGCTGGTGCAGCGGTTAGCGTTGCCACCTCACAGCAAGAGGTTCTCTTGTTCAATCCTCAGCTGGGGTTCCTTCTGTGTGGAGTCTGCATGTTCTCCCTGTGGTCGCATGGGTTTTCTCTGGGTGCTCCGGGTTCCTCCCACATCCCAAAGGCATGCTGTAGGTGGATTGGACACTCTAAACTGGCCCTAGGTGAGAGTGCGTGCATGTGTGTGTGTGTGTGTGTGTGTGTGTGTGTGTGTGTGTGTGTGTGCGTGTGCATGTGTGCATGTGTGTGTGTGTGTGTGTGTGTGTGTGTGTGTGTGTGTGTGTGTGTGTGTGTGTGTGCCTTCTTTGGAAGGTTGGGCACTGGGTTGGCATCTCAACACCATAAAACTCCACTGACAATCATGAGCGGACATGTGATCCGCTGTGGTGACCCCTAACTGGGAAAAGCCGAAAGAAGAAGAGGAATTGTAGGCTTTGTCCAGATGTGATACTCTAAGAGGTTGCAAGGTATGATCACAGCTCAGGAGCCTGACTCACCCTCGGAAAGGACAGCTCACATATGACAACCGCTGGGGTGTCTGTCAAACAGTTGTAACTGTGCCACTGCTAGGCCAGTTAATGGGATATTGTCCATATCCATATGTTACCTGTGAATATGAGAATATGAGTATGACACATGTTTGTCTTGTAAAGCTAAGAGACCTATATAGGGCATAGTAAAGTACTGCTGCAGACATGTGTGCGGAACTGCATGTGATATATTGAATTAATAATGTTCAAGTGTACAGTGCTCTGCTGGACAATAAGCACATTTGTGACTGATATCTGTAGTCACATACACATATACCTGTGTTATGTCAGACAAACCACTGGCAAGTCTGTGAGCAATGACAATGTAACATAATAGCCTACTTATGACTGTTGGACATTTTCCAGGTTATCACAGTGATGTCAAAGCCTACTGTGCAGTTGAATAAAATACCAGAAATAAATTCCAGCTCAAAATCCACAATTTATTGTTAGCGCTTTCGTTCACTCACAGTGAAGGAACTTCTTCAGACATCAAAGCACAGTACTGAACAATTTAAATAACACAGTTAATTATGACATCATGACCTCTCCCAAGCACAAATGTAACCCCTAAAAACCATTTAAAGAAATATATACAATACATGGAAAGAATATGAACAGGGTATAGCATACCCACCTCCACCCCTTTCTCAGCAAACGAACATCTATACGGCCATCCCACAAGAGCTAGGGATGGAATGGACAAGGGAATTCCTGTTGGGTAAGGGAGCACTGGGGGATGAAATAGATTTGATTTTACACCTATTGGAGTTAATTCTTACTAATAATTATTTCTACTTTGATGGAGATCTGTTCCTTCAGAAAACAGGGGTGGCAATGGGCTAACCTTGTGGGGGAGCCTTTGCCAATTGTGTCTTAGCCCATTGGGAAAAACAGATATTTTTCCAACATGAAATTTACAGTAAGAGAGTCTGTTGGTACACCAGGTACCTGGATGACATGTTTCTACTATTTGAGGGGGAACTTAGGAGATGTCACAGAATTCATGCAAGTCTTATGTAACATGACGCATTTATTGGATTTCACGTTTCACTTTGAGACTCAAGCAATTCCATATTTGGATGTCTGGTTATCAAAACACACAAACAATAGTAGGTATATAGCTAAAATTTACCGAAAGCCTACATATTCAAATGACTTCCTCCACTTCAGCAGCAACCCCCCCCCCTTTCACCAGAAAAAGGCTGTGGTAAAAGGCAAGATGGTCAAAGCAGCCAGAATGACAACTCTGGGTTCAGATTTCAACATCGTGTGTGATAATTTAAAAGGGATTTTTTTTAGGAGAGGTTACCCCTCTTTTTTGCTGGATGAGATCATTAATGAGGTTGGGAGGAAAAGAGAATCAGGACATTTTTTACCCATATTGAATAAAGGGTTAGTTTCACCTGAGGAGAGAATAATTTCAAGGATTATTCCTAGAGGGAGGGGTAAAACTACAGAGAAAATTGACTATAAAATCAGCTTTCTAACAACTTTTTCAACTGATGTCATCAACCTCAGGAACATATTAAGTAAAAATTGGGCCCTGATAAATGAAAGCCTACTGTGCAATCAACTTACTAATGTACGGTGCAGCTACATTAATACAGTATCAGCATTCGTGTCCCTTTTGTCACCCATTTATGTTTGCCATTGTCCAGACATACTGCTATAACAGGTCGAGAAGTATGACTGAGCAGCAAGACTGTAAATACAGTGTTTACACTAACATAGAACAGAAATGTATACCAGGTATCCCCTGAGCACATGTATGTATGCATATATTCAGCTGGAAGGCACAAAACTAATCACATGGGTTTCAAGCAGTCAGGTGCATAGGTTGTGCATGCTGCACATGTGTGTAATATTAGTGTCAGTGCATACAACAGACCTAAATGTGTACAGCTAGTGGTTGTTGCATTGCCCTGACAGTGATATGGGTATTAGAGTAGGCATGATTATCAGGTAATAATCGGAGAAGTGCCCAACTGTGTTATGACCCACTGTCCATGCCTACCACTACCAGCTACATCAACACCTATATACAGTGGATATCACAGGTGTACACAGCCCTGTTGGAATGCCAGGTTTGTGTGCTGTATGTGCTGTATGACAATCAGACAACAGAAAATCATTTCATAATGTTTCTCATCTTGAATGTGACTCCTAACCTGTATAATTCCTTTGAAAAACAATCAAAGGTGTTTCTAGGAAGGTGAGCAACTATTGCCAAGTGAAGATGTGCCATGATGTTAGAGTCCAAACCAAGATGAATGAATGCTGTACCCATCTCAAGAGGTGCATACACAACATATCAGTTTAAGGGTGTGCACACTCATTCAACTGGCTTATTGTACTGATTATTATTTCAATATGTTTACATAGACCAGATTGTTATGTTTTCAATTGAATTCTACAGGCTATAGGTCACATTACAGGTGGGAATTGTTTTGAAATGAGTTATTGTGGTGTCATGTTCCATTTGCACAAATGCCAGGTATTGTAACAGGGGTGTGTACCCTTTATATCCACTGTAGCTATATGGACTCAGCAGTACCGGATCTGTATAACCAGCCTCCACCAAGGTAGAGCAATACCCTTTGGTGGACAGCAGCAATACACACATCACATAATAGGTTGCTATATTAGCTGTAGAGGGACACATAGGTGCAGGCAACAACTTGGAAGCAAGTCCACCTCTATGTGAGCAAGCATTTATGTTCACAGGTGACTTCCTGCAAGGCTGACTATGACTACAAATCAGACATATCCACACCACCAAGGACAATTGCAACAGTGTCTCCACATATATTGTCAGTCACAGAGGAAACAATACAATTCACCCTGTACTGGGGGTAAAGCACACCTCATACAAACATGCCATGGATACAGGCAACCTGCATCAGACAGGTTAGGTAGGAACATCCCCACCCTGTCCACTCCAGTTGTATAGGGGGATATGCACATGAACCACACTCCTCCCCTCAGCAATGGTATTGCCTACTGATGGCAGCAACAGCAAATCTCCATGGGGCATAATAAAATCACTGTCTGCCTCCTACATGAACCCAGGCATGTGCTCACAGCTCCAACGCACACCACAGTTAAATACAGACCTGCCACCATCCACACATCATCCACATGGACGATGGCCAATGTCAATCCTATACACAGAAATGAATGGAGAATAGAGGATTATGCAATCAAGTGTCCAACATTGGGGGGAATAATATAGCTCAAGGCCAGGAGTGTAATGCAAGCTGCTATAGCCATGATAGATGGGAGGGTTATGGTGTAGTTTGGATTATTTGCAAGTAATATTCACTGTTGATGTACAATTTGACAACCGTATGAGGTCCTATAACCTTTTTCCTGTTTATGTCTTCCAGGTAACATGCAGAGGGATTGCCTACCAGCATTCTCTGTTGGGGAAACTAATATCATCACCCAGTATGTGATCGAACATTATGCCCTGTTATTTGGATGGAAAGCAGAGGATGTGCGGGAGAGGACCATCCTGTGGAACAATTTGGTCCACAGGGTAAATGATGCTGGCCTGCACAGCAGAACTTATGAGCAGGTGCAGCATCGGGCCACCAACCTCATCTGACATGCCCATCAATGGGCTGCTGCTGTAGCGAGGGACGGGCTATCCACAAGTGGGGACTCAGCCATCCAGCCCCTATTGAAACACACCAAAGAGCTCCTCGCCAACCTTGAAGCTGAGGAAAGCATTGTGTAGGTGGGGTGCACACACACACTGGACAAGGAGTGTGCAGGTATGGGCCCAGTGGGGATTAGTACACTAATGTATCAGACATACATGTATCTGTACTGTATCTACATCCATGTGTTAGGTCCAATTGCAGTTGTGGATGGGGTTTTCTAATGCACAGAGGTGCACATCTATGGTGAGGACAGAACATTGTGTATTATTGGGTATAGTACTGTAAATGTGCAGACATGCTGCATCCATCCTGTACCAAGGCCACATGTGAGTCTGCAGACAATACCTTCCTCTCACAACTACCTAGGACCCTCTGGTCTGCATATGGGACAGCAGCCTGAAGCTGGCGAGTATGACATTGTTCTGTTGTTGCCTGGCAATACCCCAGGCATGTGGAGGGCATGCAGTTTACCATGCACACAACTATCAGTAATAGCTATATTGCATTATGTAATAGCTATATTGCTTTATGTGCATGTTCACTTGTGGTGGGGTTAACTACATTGCATCACAGTGGTCACCACTGGGGCCTATCTGATGTGAATTCAACATTCCTGTAGCATACCTTACAACTTGTCAGTACCAAGACATCTGGACAGAGGCCAGCAAAATGGGCTGGACAAATGGCCTAAAATAGGGACATGTGTGACAGTATACAGTGGATATAAATTGTGTACACCCCCCAGTTAAGATGCAAGGTGTTCCTGTTACATACAAATTAGGACCACAATATGTCAGTCCACACATCTTCCAGCCTTTAATGTGACACATAACATGAACAGTTCACTTGTAAAACCAAGCATCTGGGCTCATTTATTGCACCTACAAGGCTGGTCACCTGTGAGGGTGGCAGATGTTATATCAGCATGATTTTTCAGTCAGGTATGATACGTCATGCTGCCATATGTGTCAGTACATTCACTGTGGCCTATTTGGCTACAATATCACATACATGGGCATTGTTAAGGAAAACACAGACCACTTCTGACCATGTATAGGTTGCAAACATCTGAATATTTCAGACACGTCTGTAGAGGACTGTAATGGTTTAACCTGCTGCATGTGAGGCAGATGCTGTTACCACACTATATAAAGTAATGGCAGTGGGAGGTGGTCACCAGCCATGTATGACACACACATCAAAATGGTATAAGCCACACAAGATATGATCCTCACACACAAACAATTGCCAGCATTAAGATTAGAACTCTGCCTAGCCAGGTATTTCTACTATAGTGCTATGCAGTTATCAGACACACCACATAGTTTATACATTTCCACCTAGTCCAAATGTACTTCTAAGGTGGATGACATCAACAGGACTACTAAATTGGAGTGAGGGGAAGTGTAAAGGGTAGTACACAGGTCAAAATGGTATAACCCAATACACTACATAAGTCTCACACAAACACATCCAAACAGTTGCAAGCAGGGAGATTAGAACTCCTGCCTATCTAGTTACTACTACTATAGTGCTACTCAGCAGATGCACCACAGAGCTTATACTTGTCCAACTACTCCAAAGGTACTTATAAAGTGGATGACATCAATAGGACTAAATTGGAGTGAGGTGAAGTGTAAAGGGTAGTACACAGGTCAAAAATGGTGTAACCCACACACTACATGATTCTCACACAAAAACATCCAAACAGTTGCCAGTAGGGAGATTAGAACTCCTTCTTATCTAGTTACTGCTACTATAGTGCGAAGCAGTTATCAGATGCGCCACAGAGGTTATACAGGTTCACCTACTCCAAAGGTACTTCTAAGGTGGATGACATCAACAGGACTACTAGACTGGGTTAAGGGGAAGTGTGAAGGGTAGTACACAAGTCAAAAATGGTATAAACTAGACAGTACATGATTCACACACACACACACACACACACACACACACACACACACACACACACACACACACACACACACACACAGACACAGACACACACACACACACACACACACACTTGCCAGTATTGGGATTACAACTCCTGTCTATCCAGTTATGTCTACTACAGTGTTACACAGTTACCGCATGCACTACAGAGCTTACTGAACTTCCACCTGGCCAAAGCTGCTAACTGCACAGCTGAGGTAAAATATTACAGGTGGCAGAAAGTCTGCTTTCAGTTCCACCCTTACATTGTGCTAGTTCTTTCTGTCTTGCACTTCAAATAGCATTATGGCTTGGCACTTCACCAGGTTATTGTATCAAGAAGTGTGTCACACCTGGGAACCATCAGCAGTACACGTTCATCACAGAAGTAGCCCCATTACTTACTAGTTATGTCCACCCCTCCTAGCATGATCAAAGGGCAGTTTTCTGTGCTTTCACCCATTAACCTGGTGCACTTGTCCATTCTGAGGCACTGTTGCAACTGCCTCATGTATACAGACAACCCTCCTCTCTAAACTCCGCACACTCAGACCTGTGAGATTTACCCGTATATCACCCAGTGTGGACATATGCACTCTCCAGCAAAGACTAGACTAGCAGATCAAGAGGATAAGATCAACACCTGCACCACACCATGTGGAACACACAGCTCACCATGACACCCACTTTGACAGCTATGACATACAGTGAAAAGCCACACACCCACCTTCATAAAGGT
The DNA here is from genome assembly GCF_019279795.1 of Protopterus annectens. Classification (NCBI taxonomy): domain Eukaryota; kingdom Metazoa; phylum Chordata; order Ceratodontiformes; family Protopteridae; genus Protopterus; species Protopterus annectens. The sequence continues at coordinate 1,766,653,704 of NC_056726.1, read as the reverse complement.
ACTCAATGGACATTTACCCAAACAGCATAGACCAGCAAGACAGACACCCACTCAGATACCACAACATGGCACAAGCCAAGGGACACATATTTAACCTACACAGTGAGCCCCTCAACCTAAGCTCCTAAGGCTAACCACCTTGAACAATACAGTGATCATGGGAACTCAATACTGAGGCACACACATATCCCAGTCACTAAGTTGAATATGGAGCAAGTAACAGCCAAATATCTATCACATGCCAGCATCCAACACATGACACAGCCAGTCATGGCACATCTCAACAACTACGGTTATCACTTTGTATCCGTGTGGGTGTGAATGACCTGGGACACACCTCCCTGGACTATATGACAAGAGGCATAGTTGAACTCTCTGATTATGTGGTCCAGGCAGGTGTGAGAGTAGCCCTGAGCAGTGTACCACTATCACCAAGAATGATGCTACAGTACTATCAACAGATAATTGACTGCAACATTGGCTTACGTGTTTCGTGTCATTCTCAGGGGATCCAGTACCTCTCTGCTTGGGATGACATGATTGACAGAACCCAATGACTTGCCACAGATGTCCTACATCTGTCAGTGCTGGGTTTCCAGGTACTGGCTAAGTGTCCTGCCACCTCTATGATGCCTTATTAGGCAGTGTTCCTAATGTAATTGCCACCATAACAGCTAGACATGTATGCAATTTCAGGGTCATGCTGCTCAACAGTAGACATTTAACTGTCAGCATGCAGTCACTCAAAGCACTTGGAGTGGAGGACATTAACATGTCTGCTATAATGGAGAGGTGGTTCACAGCAGCAGACAGCAGCCCTGCAGTATCAGGCTATAATGCATTCCACAGCTGTCAGCCCCAAATATGGACCACACCACACCTCCACATATGGTGTTATCTCCATATTCATTATGGATAGGAACACCTCCAGACTAGTATCCCAGCATAATGCATTGGAGATACTTCTGGTACAACTGTCTTGGGGTAATAGTGCAATCCAGACCATATATGTATATACCATATATGTCCCTAGACTGTCAATGCACATTCCTCAACACCCTGGCATCTGTGATGGTCCAAAGCAACACTGGCAAAGTAGGAGACTTCAACTACCCCACCATCACTTGGGGAAAGTAGCCAAGTGCCAGTACAGTGGCCCAACACTTCCTGGAATTTATCATTTCCAATGCCCTGGACCAGCTCATACTGACTCCCAGTAGAGGATGCAACAACCTTGACCTATGTTGACTACTTAAATATGGGACTGTTGCTCATCCACAGTTGTCAGTCCCTGCATGGAGAGAACCGTGTAGGTTGTACTCAACATGGAACACAACATGTCAACCACACCTCACACAATAGTAACCACCTTGCAAAACCTCTCCAAAGCTAACTTTGCAGTCATGAAAACAGGGGTAGATGACTTCACTGCATCCATGGCAATGGGAAATAGCTGCGTGACTGTGGAATCATACCCATATGCAATGTAAAAACAGGTACATTAATGCATGGTACTAGCCAGAGCCAACAGAACCCAGACACTGTACTCCAATCACTGGGAGACAGTGTTATGGTCCCCTGCCATTACTAAAGTGTACAACAGAAGAAGGACACTGTTGCAGAGAATGTTGTGTCCTATGACTGTTGAACTCCCTTATTAGCTTCAAACACAACTTGAGATCCATCATAGAATCCCCTACAGGCATCTATGAAGGCAGACATGCAGCAGATGCTGACAACTATCACAACAGCCTTTGATAGGTACATCAACAACCTCCACAGCATTAAACACAAGTGTTGTGAGTTACTGCACAATGCTAATACCTATCCTGAAACAACAGATATAATTCCATAGTCTTTGCAACGCATTCAATGCCAGCTTTACCCCTCTCTCCCCCACAAGTGAAGTGCTGATTGAATGTCTTCTCACATGTTGTATCCTTTTTCTGTTCTAGGCATCTGTGTGTCACCAGGATGCGGCCCTGCAGCAACACCAAAGGGGTACGGTAGTGTGGTAACACATCAACCATGTCTAAGGCAGGGTACAGCTGTATATGCATGGATTTCACAGGTCTGTAATGCAGTGACTGCAAATGCCTCACAGATTATAGGGCTGAGGGTTGTACATAGGTATATGTTGATTTACATTTGTTGTATAGTGGAGAATGGTACGTGTTGTGGTTTGGACACACCTCTGATTGCTAATAACCACAGCAACAGGGGATATTCATCAAGCAAACAAACTATTACTATTCACATACACACAAACACACACACACACACACACACACACACACACACACACACACACACACACACACACACACACACACGCACACGCACACGCACACACACACACACACACACACACACTTGCCAGTACTGAGCTCCATAGGTTCATTGCTTCATAAGTGTGTAGTAGGTGAATGGGCCTGAATGCTCTACAAGGCTAGCCCAAGGGAATACCCTGGCATCAGGCCACATGACAATAGTCCCCATTGTGGCTCAGGAATATAGTCATTGGAGTGGTCACCAGGGGTGGGTATCATATTCCCCATCCACTCATCCAGATTTCTATTGTGGGTGGCCAGTGATGTGCACTTCTTCACATGTATGTGATTTATATTCCATAACATGAATATGGATATTGTGTGGGTTGTGCACCTGTCCCACATGCATGTACTTTGAAGTGTGGAAGTGTGCTTGAGGTCTCTAGGGCATGTTGTGTGGACATATTGGTATCTTCAGCTGTAGCATTCCGGACCTAGTTTGATGAGATATGGCTGTGTAATTAAGGTAGTGATTGCACCTACATAGACAGTACGATACTCATGGCAACACTCAGATCCAGACCTCTCAACCACTCGGAGACAAATTTCAACAGAATCAGGGACAAGTCAAGAAAAAATCAGGGACAATCAGGGACACTTTTAAAATATTAGTGCTATTAACTTGAAACATTGACAGAATCAGAGCATATGAATTAATACACGTTTTCTGAAGTAAAAGAAGTCTATAACTCTTAATTATTGTCATTATTCATTAAGTGTAATTCCCACCTTTCCTTCAAAAGTCACTAGTTTTAGGAGGGATTAAGAGGGACAGAGCTAAATTTTGAGTCAAAATCAGGGATGTCCCTGAAAATCAGGGGCAGTTGAGAGGTATGCTCAGATCTGCTCTGAGTTACAGCACAATGACACTAAATATACAGAACCAACTGATATTGCCAACATCCTGGCAGATAGGTTCAGTGCTAACTTTACCCCCCCCCTCACCCCCTAAAGGGCCCATCTTTATACTGGAAGAATGCAAAATTCCTATAATAACGGCTGCACAGGTAAAAACCTCACTCTCCAAAGCCAAGAACACAGCATCCATGGGACCTGACAACATCCCAGGCTGCCTTCTACATGAACTACAGAATGAACTGGCACCCCACCTAAGTACCATGTTCAATCAAAGCCTCACCTCAGGCTTTGTGCCCATTGAATGGTGCACCATGACTGTTATCACACTCCACAAAGGGGGTCAAAACAGACCCCAGGAACCACCCCCCCATTAGCCTGATGAGCCTGGTCTGCAAGGCCATGGAACGTATCATCATGGAACTCATAAACAAAGACATTGGAGATCTCCAAACTCTGGACCCCACACACAGTTCGGGTTTGTAAAAGACAGATCACGTCTCATAAACCTGATATACTTCTTTGAAGTAGTCACCAAAGCCATAGATGAGGGTAAGGTGGTTCACACAACCTATCTAGATCTCACCAAGGCATTCAACACTGTCCCCCACTCTGGAATTATAGATAAACTCACTAAACTAGGTATAAATCCCTATGTCACAAGATGGGTTGCTAACTGGTTTACTGACAGAACCCACACTGTGAAAGTAGCAGACTCCAAATCAGACTTCAGACCAATGACAAGTGGTGTACCACAGGGTTCAGTCCTGGGTCCTCTCCTGTTTGGTACCTACTTCTCTGAAGTACAGGCTAACACAGAATTTCTTTGGCTAACTAAATTTGCAGATGACTGCAAACTAGGAGCCATAATCAAAACTCCTAATGATGTGGGCATCCTGCTAAAGGGCCTCACTGAGACAGATGCCTGGTGTCAAAGCCATGGTCTCAAGCACAATGCCAAAAGTGCATTGTCATCCCCTTTGGTAAAAACTCTGTACCCATGAACTTCCACATAGGTAGTAGTCTATTTAACACCCAAAGTGTGATAAGAGACCTTGGGACACAGGTGGACAGTAGTGTCTCCTTTGGTAATCACATCGCTACAGTAGTCAGTTAATCCTTCTACATGGCACACCTCATCACAAAAGGTTTCTCATCCAGAAAAAAAGAGGTCATTGTTCCCCTCTACTCATCACTCATTAGACCCATTATAGAGTACAATGCCCCATTTGGTATGTACCTCACAAGACATCTACAGCAACTGGAAAGGCTGCAAAAATACCTCACAAAGAGGATTACTGGCCTCAAACAGATGCCTTACACAGACCAACTCAAAAAACTCCAGCTTCACTCCGTCGCATATCGCCTACTCAGAGGCGATCTCTGCCTAATGCCTCTGGAATTATAGATAAACTCACTAAACTAGGTATTAATCCCTATGTCACATGATGGGTTGCCAACTGACTTACTGACAGAACCCACACTGTGAAAGTAGCAGACTCCAAATCAGACTTCAAACCAGTGACAAGTGGTGTACCACAGGGTTCGGTCCTGGGTCCTCTCCTGTTTGATATCTACATCTCTGAAGTACAGGCTAACACAGAAGGTCTTTGGCTAACTAAATTCACAGATGACTGCAAACTAGGAGCCATAATCAAAACTCCTAACAATGTGGACATCCTACAAAAGGGTCTCACTGAGACAGATGCCTGGTGTCAAAGCCATGGTCTCAAGCTCAATGCCGAAAGGTGCATTGTCATCCCCTTTGGTAAAAACTCTGTTCCCATGAACTACCACATAGGTGGTAGTCTACTTAACACCAAAAGTGTGATAAGAGACCTTGGGACACAGGTAGACACTAATCTCTCCTTTGATAATCACATCGCCACAGTGGTCAGGAAATCCTTCTACATGGCACACCTCTTCAGAAAAAGTTTCTCATCCAGAAAAAAAGAGGTCATTGTCCCCTCTACTCATCACTCATTAGACCCATTATAGAGTACAACTCCCCTTTTGGTATGTACCTCACAAGACATCAACAACAACTGGAAAGGCCGCAAAAATACCCCACAAAGAGGATTACTGGACTCAAACAGATGCCTTACACAGACTGACTCAAAACACTCCAGCTTTACTCCGTTGCATATCGCCTACTCAGAGGCGATCTCTGCCTAACATACAAAGCTATGTCAAATCCAGAGCTGTTGGACATGTTCCACTTAAAGAAATCCCAATCCCTCCAAGCTACATTCTCTAGGGACGTAAACCTTGTCACCACAATAAAAAGAACATGCTGGAGGGATAGATTCCTGTCCCAGAGACTTCCCATACTCTGGACCAGACTACCTATCTATGTCAAACAGAGCTCCTCATTAGCACTCTTCAAGAAAAATCTTGATGATTGGATGGGTAATAGGAAATTCACCCTGGGGATCACTTCTGTGGTTCTGCTTGACAGGGGCACAGTTAAATAATTTTCTTGGGTGGTGAAAACCAGGGTACCTTTTTGGCTAGGCTTGTATAGGCCCTAGGGCTAATAGCCTAGCACCTACCTATGAACCTATGAATCTATGATACTGGGATTCATTGGAGTTATTGGAGTCTGTCCATACAGGGCATGTGGATAAGGCATGGTATTCCCTTTGTGGGGTACATTTGCAGACTCTACATTTGTTGCAGGTGTCCAGTGGGGAGCATGGCAAAAGGGCCACTGTACACATTGATTGGGCTACTGAGGGGATGGCACAGAGTGACCATGTCCTATTACTTGCTGGATTAACACACACTTAGGATATGTAACACATCAAAGTACTTTCTGATGTCAGTGGCACTGTTGTGGTCAACAGGCAGCTGACTGTCAACCTGTGTTCCCCATTCTGTTATAACATCACTGTTTAGTGGACTACCACCAATGTATTACTTCATGTGAGCCATGGTGTTCCCAAAGGTAATGGTGGCACATCTCTTGACACTGAGGTAATGTCCAGGGTTCTGACAACAGTCATAGGTGTCAAGTGGCTTTTGCGTATGATGTTGACATCACATGGATTGGGAATGCTACCACCCACCTTACTGTTGTGTGCAAACATCTTCAGCCGGGGTGCCTTTGTGTTCTCCTGCACCATAGAAGGGTAGATCCCAAACATGAGAGGACATGGGTCTGTACCCTGTGTGACACCAGTCATGTCTGGTCATCGGTTTGACATGGAGTCCACTGCAATCACACCGTGGGTACAATCTGTGAGGCAGTTTGCAGGAGAACTACTGATATAGCGGCTGATGCCTAGCCAAGTGTGTTTATGTATGATTCCTGGGTGGAGAGTGGTCTCTGAGTATTAGAAGGGTTGCCTATATTGTTAACTATTTCATACTGTCACACAGTCATTGCACATGGCAGTACACATTTAGGGATGTGGCTTGTCTACACCAACCTCTACGGTGTTTGACAGCTGTTGGCCTTGTATAGTGGAGATTGGGACATATACTAGGTTATCAGTATAATAATTTAACAAAACCCACCCCACAATGGATCCTGTTATTACACAATCACACTACCACCCACATAGAATGCTGATGACAGACAGAGACACACACCCACACACTTGCCACTACTGAGTTTCAAACCCATACCTATCAATGTATTGCTATTAGACTGATACACATTTATCGCATGCGCCACGGAGCTTATAGGATGAATGTTATCCCAAGGTACTTCTAAGGTGAGGAACATCACCAGCCCTTGTAAATACTGGGATTGGGTGATGAAGTGGGTGAGAGATTTCATAAAATACTTTACCTTACACACATTTACATTTTCCAGGAGTGAGGTGTGAAGTATTACACGTTGAAATGTACTGGCTGTGTATGGGCACAAAATACTTCTACCTAGAGATATATACACACAAACACAGACACACATTTACAATTAACGGTACTGAGATTAGAACTCCTACCTAAGGAGTGTTTTGCATTACAGTATCACACATTTATCACAAGCGTCACAGAGCTTATATGCTGGAGAGCTGTCCAATGGTAACTTTGAAGGTGAGTGACATCGGCAGCAGTGTTAAAGGAGGGGTAAGGGAAGGGTAGTGAGTATGAATGGCCTCAAAATCATGTCTCTACAAAGACATACACACTCTCTTACACAAACACATGCATTTTGACAGCTGCCAAGAGCTGGATTAGAATTCCTACCTAACTAGTTTTCTACACTATAACATTACGTAGTTATTGCAAGCGTCACAGAGCTTACATGTTGGAAAGCTGTCCAAATGTATCTTTGAAGGTGAGTGACATCAGCAGCAGTGCTAAAGTTGTGGTAAGGGAAGTGTAGTGAGTGTGAATGGCCTCAAAATCATGTCTCTGTAAAGAGACGCACACTTTCTCACACAAACACACCACATTTTCACAGTTGCTATGACAGGAATTAAAACTCCTATCTAACTAGTTTGCTACACTATAATATTATGCAGTTATTGTGAGCACCACAAAGCTGATAGGGCTGCAAGCTGCCCAAAGGGTTATTTCAGGGTGACTGACATCAGTAGAAGTGCTAATGTATGGCAATGGGAAGTGTAATGAGTGTGAATGGCCTCAAATTCATTCATTTAGAAACACACACACACTCACACACAACTTTACATTTGACAGGACTGAGATTACAAATGTTACATGAATACTTATTTGTACTATAGTGTTATACAGTTATCACAAGCACCACTGAGACTATAGGGCTGAGGGCTAACAAAAAGAATTTCTACAGTGAATGACATCAGCACATCATGTGATATAGGCCAATGGGATGTGTACTGGGTGAGAAAGGCCTCAGAATGGGATTCTCTCTGTCGCTGTCTGTCTCTCTCTTCCCCACATCTCTATGTGTGTATGTTTGACATATTATATTATATTGGCCTTAGATATGTGTGAGTATTCCTATCCAATATGTGTGTGTGTGTGTGTGTGTGTGTGTGTGTGTGTGTGTGTGTGTGTGTGTGTGTGTGTGTGTGTAGTATAAATGGTATACAATTTGGTGTGTGTATACAGACATCTGCGAATAACAGATATCTATAGTTCACTGTATTGTCAGACATGGGCTTCACTTCTCTAAGTGTAGGAGCATGCCCAGTATGACCTTCTATATTGTGTGCATCAATTTCAGGGAGAGTTGGACTCCAGTTCAGGGTTTTGTGTGCTAAAGCTACACCTAGCAACCTGTTTCTGCAGGATATATGTAGACAGGTTGCCAACATGGAGACACAATGTGTGTAACATACGGGGGATACTGTAACTATTGCTGTCTGTGCTGCTTGTGTAAAATGTTTAGTTGTACCATAGATTTTCTGACATATGTACTGTTTTACACTGTGATGTATCATGTAATCAACTACTGACATATATCATTTTTTGCTCACAGTTATTTACCAGGGAAATACAAAGTGAATGAAGCTGAGACCAGTATTCTGAGGCATATAGACTACACATTCCGGCACACTCCTGCCATTGTGGAGGGGTAGCTACAGACAATAGTCTGCTGGTTTTGTGTAAATGGTCCAGTACCTTAGAAGTATGCTGGCTGGGGATCCCCTTCTTGTGCTTTTCTCAACTTAATGGAATGGCCATATCCTGCTGGGGTCATACCTCTCAGCTGTACAGATACATCCAGGTTATCCAGAGGCAGGACTCATATATCTGGTCAGTTTACCTTCACATTGTGGTTTGCAAGCAGTTTTGTGGCTATTTATTCATGGGTTTGCAGTCAGGGGGTAGTATGGGGAGACATTAGAGGTTCAGACTTCACACACTCCATGACATCCATGCTTTAACAACCCCCCTCTGTTATTCTCTCCTCTTCCTAACATTATGAAAGCAATATCTCCGAGGTATTCCTATAGTTGGGCCTTTATCCCAGTAGTATTTATAGCCTGGTGCACAGTTCTTGCTGTAGGACATGGGGAGGCATGCTACTAGCATTTGTCAGCATGACCTTGCATTTGTTTTCTGTTTACTGTGTTAGGTTGTTAGTTAGGACCCCCTGAAATTCCATACATTGGCACTATGGGTGAGGCATGGGGTTTTGCCAGAGGACTGTAGGCCATTTGAGAGTGCTGAAGGCCATCTGTAGCAGGCCAGTGCATTCTGTCACTCATACATTCCCAGGCTGCAAGACAGTGGATTACCCTGGGGTGACAGTGGTAAGTGTTTGAGGTGTTCCTGTCAGTCCTTCCTGTTCATTCTGATCCATGAGTCTGGATATGGTCAGGTTGCTGCTTACAGCTAGGGACACACCTGCATGGGACACCTATTCAGCATGCAACATCATGTATGTATTCCCATACAGAGATGGGTTCATGCTGTAATCATTCCCTACATCAAGGATATGACCTGTGATAAACCTGTGGATGATTGTGGGAATGATCTGAGTGTATGTGTGATATGGAAGCTAGTGGCACCTGACTCACAGATATACCTGGGACATTCCCCTTATGCTGCCTTGTGTGTGGACATGGGCAGCCTGTCATTACTTTATAACTGTGCCTTTTGTGGTCTGCCAGTGATTGGCCAGACTATCAGTATTCCATACCCAAGGGACAACTAATGTGATGTTAACCTCTATGTATAATTCTAAAGTTGTGTGCAGTTTGACAGTTATTTTATATGCACTCTGTGTAGGTTACTTCCACCTGTGTACTGTTTCTATTTATGGGCCCTCATTTACGGTGTGTCAAGCTTTCCAACGGTGACAGATATTGGCATCTGGACAGTGATTATGTACAATTGCTGACATGGGTGTAGCCGAGAAGCAGTGTGGTTGGCACTGCAGTTGTTGGAACATGACCCTGTTGACCAGTGTACTGTACCTAAGCCACTGAGACACAACCATCCAGGCCCACGTGCTGACCACTTCCAGGCAATATTAAACACACAACAAACTTACCATACTGACCCCTGCATATTGTACACATGCAACGATGTAGATTGGGACAGCTCTGGCAGTCTGTGCTTCAGTGATATTACTCCTCAAACTTACATGTTATTGCATTTCTACCTGGGACTGTGTAGGGGGTGCACACCTGAAGACTTTAAACATTTGCAATAACTGTACTGGTATTTCGGTTACTCTGTTGGCTTCCGTTTCATATTGTATTGTGACCTATCATGCAGAAAGGAGGCATATCAGTAGAGAACACATTAGATTTTAATGGCATAAATTTCATTTTTAGACTTCTTATCCTTTAGAACTAAAATGCAACTACCAGACCTGCTGTAGTATGTCTGTGTAGGTCTGGAGGGGGGCTGTTCACCATTGCCATCATTTGGGGGCCTTAGCCCAGTTCTTTATGGTCATCTACACCTGTCCTACTGGGTGAGGCTGGCAGTGGGTATGTGACCCTCACTGACATCCATGTGTGTGACCTATTGACACCCACAGTTATTTGGGCCATCACATGTACTGTGGTGGGAGTTGTCACCTTGTGTAGTACTGCCTAGTATGTTGACACCAGTATTTATTATGGATTTCCTGCTGTCCTATATAGCTGTCTGCTGCTATCCCGTTCAGCTACCCAATTCCCTTGCATGCTTGCATCCATACCATACATACAACTATCATAACATACTACTCCATTCAGTAATTGATAGGAAGGGTGACTTGCCTTGTTGCTGGGCCAGTATTGAGGGTGGTGCTGGAGGGATGACTGTGGCAGATGCATGTAGTACACTCCCTATACATGGTAAAGCACAGGTAGTGTCATGTTTTGCATCCCGTTTACTGTATGTGCGAGTCAGAGAGAGGTATCAGTCTCTGGTCCCTACAGTGTCAGTGTGTATGCTATGCATTGCTTCTTTGCCAAGGCCCTGGCATACTGGGCACACCTCCTTCTGCCTACAGTGGCAGGCTCAGGAAGTTCTTCTTCCGAGTCCCTCTGTGCCTGTGCTGGCCTTGGCAATGGTGGGGGGCTGTGTGGCCCTGCCCTGTGCTGTTTCTGCTACAGCTGTTTTTGCAGGATCATATTGTGTAGCATGGCACATACTATGAACATTTGTGTACGTGTAGCTGGAGAGTACTGCAAGCCTCCACTGGATATGTCAAGGCAGCGGAACCATGACTTGAGCATCCGAAACACATGCCCCACAATGATCCTGGTTTGTGCATGTGACTCATTATGGTGTTCTTGTTCGGGTTTGTGTGCATTTCTGATGGGTGTTATCAGCCATGGCTCCAATGCATAGCCATCATCCCCCACTAGATGGTCATATGGGATATTCCCCATGGCAACCCCCTGATACAGCTGTGAGCAATTCCAGATGTGGGAGTCATGATAGCTTCCAGGGCTGCAGCACACATGTTCCTGATAATGCCCTGGGCATTGCACACGCCCTGGCAGTTGATGGAGGGGAAGCTCTTGTGGTTTATGTAGACCTTACACCACTCACCAGGTGGTGCTTTGATATGTATGTGTGTGCAGTCTATAACATCAACTACCTCAGGGTATACTGCTATATGGTGGAAGAAATGTATACTTCTGGTCAATGCCTCACGGGTGCTGGGGAAATATATGTGATCACTGACTTGTGCTGTCATGGCATCCAGGAACTAGTGGAGTACCCTGGATGCTGATGCTTGTGAGACCCCCATGATATCCCCAGTTGGTCTTTGGAAGGTACCTGTGGCTAGTATTCTTAAGCCTACACATACCTTGGTATCCACTGGGATGGGTTCCCCTCTGTTGGTTCTATGTGTGAGGCGGGGATGGCACAGCTGGACTATTTGCTGTAGAATGTCCCTGTCCACCCTATAGCACTCCACTATCTCCAGCTCATGTAGGCCCTGGTAGGTTACCCTGGGTCTGTACACTCTTCTCCTCCTCCTCCTCACTGTGGGTCGGTTATCAGCATTCTCCTCCTCACCACCCTCAGTCTCTAGCACATATTGATGGAGTAAAGCAGCACCAGCCTCTTACATTTTTAGTTAGTTTTGCCAGTTAAACATCTCCCATCTGTGTACACTGGTGGTGCAGAGTTTGTGGGAAAAAACAGTCTGAAAGGTGTTTGCATAGTTTATAGTAGTGTGCTTGGCTCCTGCATGTGTAATTGGCTGGTTCTGATACATTCCACCTGCCAGCTATGCTAGTTCTCCTTGATTGCCTTCCTACTGCTGTTTCCCTTTCCCACATCCTCCCTATTTAAGCCCCGAGGTACTCCGCACATACCCAATGCTGAAAAGTAAACAGTGTTGTTGTTTCCTCTTTTTTTTTTTATGTTTAAAACCCGGTGCGCAGCATGCACACCTGTTTAGGCTATGTACACAGTGCTCAGGCACATATGACACACCCCATTCCTTAGCTTTGCTTAGCTAAGGGCAAACATGGGCCACAGAGCTCCAATGAGCTTACAGCAAGCATGTGCTACCCCTTATGAAGTCATCCAGCTCTTAGACTTGCACTGTTGTATTGCTGCACCTACATGGTTAGGTACAAGCTGACACTTTGAAGAAATATGTGATTTAGTATAACTCCCCTCATTTGCATACCCCAGTGTGTAGGTCATTAGTTACTGCACTAAAACGGACCTTTTCCTCTTAACAACCAGTGCTGCCTGGTATTGTTTACATTCTGCATGCCATAGACTATAATGGCAAAATGCAGATTTAACTTAAAATTGAGTTTTTCCATTTTTTTTTCTGCATGATCCCCTTTGCGTGCCACTGCCCTATGCTTAAACAGCCAAGATTGGCCAAAAAAAGTTTAATTTTCATAATAATTAATACATTTTTAATGCCAATGGCCTTATATTTGGCCATTGGCATATCTAATGTACATAATACATGCTTTTTCATGAGCTGTCATGCCTTCATTTTGTCAGTTGCAGAAATGTACTCAGTTATTTTCTGAATACATTTCTGCACTGAAACTGTTCTAGCACAGATACTTGGCAGCTTGTTGAATTGCTAAATCACCTCATTTGCATGGTTTTCACCAGCAAATGAGGTGATTTGCATATTTGCAGTTTTCCGTGGTGGAACAGTGTAGGGCCGCTCATGCACATGAAAACGGCACTATCCTGAATCGCTTGGCAGTCATTTTCCATGCAGGAGCTCCTACACTGTTACTGCATGCAAAAAAATGGCTTCCTGAATCCCAGGGAAAGAGATGCAAATGAGATAGGACACTTGAAATAGGTGAGTTCTAAAAGTGTGAGAGGTAGTAAGGTGGTAAGGTGGGATTTAAGTGGGATCACTGCAGTGACAGGTGATGACATTTAGGAGAAAAGTTTTAAGTTCGGATTTAGAGATTTATGTTTGAAATAATTTGGATGTTAAGGGGGACTTTGTTCCATGCATGGGAAATACTATATTTGTAAAAAAGTTTACCAATGTTTTTGCTTGGTTTATAGGTATCCAGAAGGAGCTGGTCAGAGCTGTGGAGTGTTCCAGGAGGGGTATAATGTGATATTAGTGAGGATAGAGCAGGACAGGAAAGGGGTTTTAAAAGTAGAGTATGAGTCATTTGCAGCTGGGAGTGAAGCAGGTGCTGGGGGTAGTCAAGCCACAGGAGTTGTTTTAGTGCATGGCAGTGATGAGATTTGTAGGGTTGGTTACTAGCAAATCTTGCAATGCTATAGTATGATCGACAGAGTTTAGCCAAAAGGGTAGATTGTAGATGTGAAATGATGGGGGAGAAATAAAGTAGACATGGAAGGAGGAAGACCTGAGCTACTTTCTGCCTAGAGTCAGGGGCTAGGCATTTTTTATGTCTGTGGAGTAGGCCGAGTTTTTGATTGGTCTTTCTGATACAGAGCTGAATATGGGTATTGAATTGTAATTGGTCATCAATAATAACACCAAGAAGTTTAGTATGAGGGTCAGGTTGTATGATGACATTGTCGAGAGAAGAAATGGTGAAGGTTATTTTGAGGTTAGAGAGGGTTTTGGAAAAAAGAGTATTAGCTTTTTATTTTTGGGATTTAGAATTGGTTGTTGGTTAGCTCTTTTTCTACAGATAGGAAGCTTATGTTGAGTAGTAGGGAGGAGGTTAGAGAAACTGTCAGAACAGGTAATAAGGGTAGAGTCGTCCACATATTGTGTCAGGAAGGATGTTGTATAGGAAGTATGCAGTTGGTTTGTGAAAATATTTAAGAGTAGAGGGCCAAGAATCAAGCCTTGAAGCACTCCAAATTGGATTGGTAAGTAAGGGGAGCAGGTAGCCTGCCATCTTACTGATTATTGTCTATTAGTGAGATAGCTAGTGAACCACTTAATAGTAGTGGGAGATAAGTTGAGTTGTGATAGTTTACCAAGACGTTTGGAGTGTGATACAGTATTGAATGCTTTAGAAAGGTCATGAAAGAGGCAAGAAACCAGTAAATTTTTGTTCATGGCTTTGGCAACGGTTTGAGTAAAGGACAGTAGGGTAGTAGATGTACTATGATGGAGTCAGAAGCCATGTTGCATAAGGGTTAGGAAGTTATTATCTAGAAGGTACTTAATAAGCTGTCTATGAATTATTTTTTCAAGGAGTTTAGATAGCTGAGAGAGGATAACAACAGGTCTGTCATTGGATGGTTCATTGCTGTTGCCTCCCTTGTATAAGAGTGTGATAAAGAATGATTTCCATATATTTTGGACGGTGGATTTTTGAGTAGATCTATTGATCAGGATACAGATGGGGTAGGCTATTGAGTGAGCAGCTAGTTTAAGAAATGGGGGAAAGGTTGTCAGAAGAGAGGGAGCATGGATTCAGCTTAAGAAGGAGAGATTTGATGTAAGATGTTAGGATGGGGTTGAGTGTGAAAGAGGGAGTATTAGTGAAAAGTGGTGTGGGGGTGTGTGTTTATTGTTCTGACCATTATGAGTGAGTTTGTGAATAGATTCAATGAGGTATGAATTTAGAAAAGTGGTAGTTTCAAGGGAGGGTTATCAGGTAGGGGTTGGGGTAGAAGGGTTGCCTGGGTAAAGGATCTTATTAATAGAATGCCAAAATTTTGGGAGGTTAGACTTATGGGTGAGTTGTGCATTGGAGTAGAATTTTTTCTTATCTGCACAGATATATTTTTTAGCCAAAATATGTAGTTTATAGGTTTGGAGAGGAGAATGTGATTTAGTTTTATTCCATTTTTCTAGGTGCTGTCTCTTTTTTTCATAAGAGTGAGTGTATCTTTTGAGAGACAGAGGATGTGGGGTTGTTTTGGTTTTTACTTTTCTGAGAGGTGACAGGGAGTCAAGGATGGCGAGAAAAGTGCAACTGAAATGAAGGACAGCATCATTTGCAGTGATGGCGAACATATGACAAACATGTCAAAGGTGACACACTCCACAACAGTTTGGGAGACACATCAGCGATCACCAACACCCAAGTTACCAAAGACACTCCCCGGGATTCATGAAGCTTGCGCCATGTGCCAGAGTAGCGTTGGCGATCTAGCGCCAAATATGGCCACCGAGTGATTCAGGTAAGAGCTGTTTCCATGTGCACTACCAGCGTATGCCAGAGCTGCGCAGCTCCCGGTGCATGTATGCTAATTACCCCATGTGCAGCAGTGTAGCATGCAAATGAAGGTATATAGTGATTCATGAAGTGGTGCAGGCGTAGCGTAAGCATGTAGAAATGTAAACCAAAAAAAAAAACGGTTTACATTTTGTCAAACATAAAATTGGAGCCATGAAAGCGGACCAAACTTACGTATTATAATGTTAATATATGCCAATGGCCAAATATATAGCCAATGGCATAAAACAACATGCACAACATATAAAAAATAACATTTAATGTCATGGCCACACCAATGCAAAGTAAAATTGCAGTGCATCGGTGCGCAAATGGGATCACAAGGAAAATATATTTCATGTCATAAAACTGTAATGTAATGCAATTCATAATATCCCCATAATAGTCAATGGCATGCATGCTACACCACAACCATGGCGCAAGGGTTGCTAAGGGTCTGTGACAGTGTTTCATGCGGTAACTAGGAATTAGCAGTCAATGTCATGCAAATGAGTCAAGTAATACTGAATCACAAATGCCCTGCTGGCATAATGATGTACCACATGGCATAGCATTACAACACTGAGGAGTGGCCTGCAGGTAAACATGACACTAAGAGAGGGACACGCCACCGTAGCTGTAAGCACATTGGATCTTTGCTAATCTGTTTTGCGTGTTGCTAAGCAAAGCCGCAGGATAGGGGTGTGGAAGTAGCCATAGCTTTGCTTAGCTGAGAGCACACAAGGTAACCGTAAGTTCATGTGAATGTGGATGAAAACAGTATGAACCCCAGTAAATGGCTGTGTGTGGCGTGCACCACAGCTGAAACAGGAAGTATACGGGAAGACAATAAGGAAATGCTGCAGCATGGTAATTGGAGTACATGAGTAATTAACACCTAGAAACTCACAGTGGGTTATAGACAACAGCTAACAAGGCTGCTAGCAGACAGGACTGATGACAAGACTGCTAGCTAACAGGAAAGGTGAGGTGCCGTACAGCAAAGAAAAGAGAACTGTCACAGCAGAACAAAGCAAACTTGCAGTAGATCAGCTACATAACATATTTCCCAACACAATCCTGAGTTGTGGAAGCACAAAACAAGAAAGGCAGCAGCTGGATACATGCCTGACAATGGGAGGGGAATCGGGTTGAAAATAGAAGTAAAGGGCAATAGATGAATCACGGCAGACAAGCGTAAGTCAACACCAAAGGCCCCACAATAGCAGTACCTGCTGTAAAACCAATAATTAAAATACCCTGCAACTGGAATAGCACAAACACACCCAATTACACCAGCATCATCCATTGCACAATAGTATAAGGTGTGAAAGCCCCACACACACACACACACACACACACTTGTGCATTCTCAGACACTCTACACCATTGGTGTACACAGACGGGGAACTTTTAATATGTATATGTTAGGGGCCACCATAGCTTTGATTCACCAGCATGTGTTGGAGATTGACAGTGGTGTGGAGGATGATGCATGACAACAATCTCAGGCACTGGAGGAGGAGAAGAGTGTTCAGATCCAGGGTAACCTACCAGGGGCTACATGATCTGGAGATAGTAGAGTGTTACAGGGTGGACAGGGACATCATACAGCAACTTGTTGAGTTGTGCTGGCCATGCCTCAGAGCCAGAAGTAACAGAGGGGAACCCATCCCAGTGGACACAAAGACATGTGTAAGCTTGAGAATACTATCCACAGATACCTTTCAAAGACCAACTGGGGATATCATGGGGATCTCACAGGCATCAGCATCCAGGGTAATCCACCAGTTCCTGGATGCCAGGTTACCACATGCCAATGAGCACATATACTTCCCCCAAACACAGGAGGAGTTGGCCAGCAATATGCGTCTCTTTCACCGTGTGGCAGACTACCCGGAGGTACTGGGTGCAATAGACTGCACGCACATACACATCAAGTCACCATCCGGTGAGCAGGGTAGGCACTACATAAACCACAAAAGATTCCCCTCCATCAACTGCCAGGTCATGTGCAATGCCCAGGGCATTATCATGGATGTGTGTGCTGGCAGCCCAGGAAGCTATCACGACTCTCACATCTGGCATGCCTCACAGCTGTATCAGGTATTTGCCAGGGGGGACATCCCATATGATCACCTAGTGGGGGATGCTGGCTATGCACTGGAACCATGGATGATGACTCCCATCAGAAATGCACACACAGCCACGCAAGAACGCCATATTGAAGCACATGCAGAAACCAGAATCATCATACAGCACGTTTGAGATGCTGAAATCATGGTTCCGCTGCTTGGACATATCTGGTGGAGCTTTGCAGTACTCTCCAGGAACGTGTGCCCACATCTACATAGTATGTGCCATGCTACACAATATGATCTCGCGGAAACAGCTGCAGCAGGGACAGAATGGTGAAGGCCCTTACAGCCCACCACCATTGCCAAGGGACCCACAGGCACAGGGGGACTCAGACCATGAACACCCTGTGCTAGCCCCAATAGGCAGATGGAGGTGTGCCCAGTATGCCCATGCCTTGGCAAAGAGGGAAAGTATAGCACACACACTGACAGTGTAGGCACTCATGGACTGATACCCTTCTCCACCTGCACATACAGCAAACATGGATGGCACACACACACACACGACCACCTGTAAATTGTCATGTATAGGTTGTCTACTGTGTGCATCCTACACAGGTAGCCCTCAACTATTGTACACACAACCACCATTGGCACAAGGTAAGTCAATACCTGAACAGTAAATTAAGCTATTAGCATGTATCCATACTGTATGTACAGGTTCATAGATACATAGGTAGGTACATGCCCAACCGCCGAAGCCACTCATAAGCATAGGCAAACATGTCTGCTGTTGCCACTCCATCAGTTAACTAACTGTCCCTCTGTGGAGCAGAGCCACTTGCGGGATCCCTAGGGTGTAGCTACTGTTCACCACCCACTCTACAAGGATTCCCCGGAGTGTCAGTGAGGGTTTTGTATAATGTAATCAAGGATGTAGTTCCAAATAATGGGGAGTATCCCTGATAGGAATCTTCACAGATGTGTGCATGTTGCATAGTATACCTTAAACACAGCTTGCATATATAGGTAGTTCTCCACAGAATAATAAACATGTGGAACACACAACCGCTGAAATGTGCATTAATCACCCTTGCACTACCAGTGCCTGCTCTGAGAGGTAAGATATCACTGCCAGGATTAGAACACGCAACCATGTACACATTCATCACAATAACATACCACTAAGCTACTTGAGATGTACCAATGGCAGTCGTGTATACTGACAGGATAAAACACAAAAGGTAGGAATGTGTTGAAATAGGACAAACCGGCATGTACCCAATGAAAGGTGTATGTTTTATAAAGATATATATATATATATATATATATATATATATATATATATATATATATATATATATATATATATATATATATATATATATATATATATATATATATATATATATATATACATCATCATATATAGAGAGAGAGGGAGAGAGAGAGAGATATGTCACTATATACACACACACACACACACACATATATATATATATATATATATATATATATATATATATATATATATGCAGATATATAGATAGGTTAACAACATCTACATAACCATGGAGGTACATACAAATGGGATACCTACCACATACTGACTGCTTTACATACTGACGCGCATAATCCCGAGGTTTAAGGTCCAAAAGAACACAGTACCAAAACACCAAATGCACGAGGTGTAATCTCATGATGTTAATGGACAGTTAGTCAGTGCTTCTGGTGTTGCGGTTCGGGTAGGTTACTGTGTGTAAGTGTGTTTCTTAGGGCTGTAGTGTGTGTAAGTATGTGTTCTGTGTGTGGTGTGTGTTCTTGGGGGACTGTAATGTGTGGTTGTGGGTTAGCTTTGTGCATCTGTTTGTGCAACCTAGGAGGTAGAATATTAAAGTAGGGGGTGGTGTGGGGGGCGCAGACACCTACATGGGGGGTGTAGGGGGGCTTGGCCACCTGCTCATATGTAGTGTAGGATGGTTTGTTTGGATGTGTTGGGTAGCAGTGTGTCTGTGTGTGCATGTGTGTGTTACATGTTCGTGTTACCTTCGCGAGTTTCTGTCAATGTTGGTAATGTGGGGTATGGGAGTCTGGTCCCGGTACTGTGTGCGTCGGAACACTGTGGTTTCGGGATTTCATAGGTCTTCTGTATACAGCGGTTGAAGTGTTCATGTATGTGTATAACATGGACCATAGCAATCACACATTCCGCCACTACCAACCTTTATGAACAAAGGATATGGAGAGTATATGCCTATACACTATTACAAATATGTGCTATGGACATGTGCCAATGATAGTGTTACCACCTGTCCCACTTTGCGAAGGACACTCCCTCTTTGGGCGGTTATGTCCTGACCAAATATATTAAATGTGGCAAATGTTCTGGGATTGTAGGACATAATTATGTCCCATATGCACTGTAATAGTTGCATACAATAGTTATTTCTGTATCTAAAATACCTACATGTTACAGGAAGCAGGATAAGCAACTAAACTGCTACAAGAATAAGCATATATTTAGGCATGAAAGGAAAGTTCTATCCCTTGTACTGACCGTGGGTTTGTGTCAGCCTGTAAAATCAGATGTGTGTCTCAAAAAGGTCCCTCTATGGCCATATGAAAAGGTGGCAACCCTAGCCAAAGAGGGTCAGTCACCAACACAACTACGATGACTGCAAATACCTATGACAGAAATACACAGCTATCATGTAGCAACACGTTATTACATTCAGATGTATTACCGAAGGGATTCAAGGACTAACATCACCTGCATGCTATACAGGAACCACATAACAGTGCCTTAATGAATCAGCCTGCAATTACTATTGTATTAGTCCACAAAAGGATAGGTGTTCAAATAGGGAAGGAACCCTCACGCGCATAGCGATTATGTATAAAAGCAGTTCCTACACACCTGCATCTGCTAAGCACACCCACCATCACCCCCACACCTAAACATATTACAATACAAACTGTAGTAACATCACAAAACATTCACACACTGTACGACATCTGCAGAAGCCTTAACATACCTTGTCAGAGACACACTGACATGGCCCTATGTGAAATAGCTGCTGTTATACAATGGAACAGCTGCTGATGTAACAGGGTTTGTATTCACTAATCCCGTTTCAAAGGGTTGTGCGTACACCGGGATGTGTTAGCAATTAGTGAGTAACAGCATAGTATGCTACACTTGTATACCAAATCAAGGATGTCTGGTGAGCACACTGTACACCACATAACAGTTCATGCATAGCCATATGGCCTTGAGCTGGCCAAACATCCTTGCCAAACTTAAACATCTTTAGAAGTATCAGGTACAAACAAAATCTGCATAAGTAGCACTGTTCTGAAATATAACAGCTGTATTCACATGTAGATCTAAATCGTCTAGCCATTACACACAGTCCACGGGAGTCATGAAGCTAATATATCTCTGTGTGTCTCCATATAACTGTTGAAATATATCGCAAAAACACATCTCGGCCGTCTCCCTTGAAAGTAAGGCAAACGGACAACGCCCAAAAGGAGTACTCAGTTATACACCACTGTTGCCATGGTATCGGCTAATGGAGTAGCTGCACAACTGATATGCATCTAATTAACTACTTTGGAACAGCAGTTGGTGGACAGGATACCAAATGTTACTGATATGTAACTAGAAAAAGATGTGTTATCACACATTCAAACCATCCGTATATACCAGCGGAATGTTACAAAGAACATTGAAACACAAACCGAAAAGGATTGAATCAACAGTTAACAACACCTTGGGTTACTAATAAGGTACGTAGAACAGTCAGTATGTCTGTGTATGTAGTACTTTTCTGTATTATTTAAAGTGCACGCAAGCCATATAGTGGAAACAGTTATCTTGTAGTGATGTATTGTTGAGCATAGTAACACTTGTAGTATTTGTGTGTACTGCTGTAGGTCACAAGGCAAATACCGCATACACCACAAGGGATGCTATATAAGGGCTTTGAACAGAAATACTCCTCACCAGCTGATGTCAGTGGCAGGGCTGGTCCAACAAGTATATGCTATAACAGGGGATAGTATATGTTGATATATTGTAACTGTAGCCATATGTATGGGTGTATTACAGAGAATAACATGTGGAAGGTTGGGCCACTGTGCAAGTATGATTTGCATTGTGGGATATTGTGCCAATAACTCTGTAATGTACAGTATTGTAAGCAGATATGTATTACAAGCTACATAGCATTACTGTAATGTTAGGCAAACATTAGTTATGTCAATTGGCATTTACAATACACAATAACAGGATACATATGTCTTTTAGTGAGTCGACAGTTTATCAGCATGATAGCAAAGTAAAATGGAAGAGCTATTTAACTATCCATGCACATAAGACATGTAATATGTGCAAAGGTAGGTACTAGGCTGTCTTACCAAGGGTATCTGTAAGCCTAGCTAGGGTGTGTTGGCTTTAGCCACCCCCATAGGTTGGTTCCCTGTGCCTCTGAACTGCAGAGCCAATAGTTCCCTGTGCCTCTGTCCAGCAGAGCCACTGCAGTGATCCCCAGGGTACATGTCTGTCTCCCATCCACACGTCAAGGTTTCCCCTGAAGAGTGCTCATGAGGGACCCTGCCTATTGTACATTGGAATCATGTTCCAAAGCATGGGGAGTGTCTGGGTCAGGAATCTATCTGTCCAGCACGTCCTACTCATCATTGTGGTTAGGTGTATATCCCTAGAGCATGTGGCTCTCATGGGCTTCTGTTTAGGTGGAGCATAACCAGCAATACAGGGTTGGACATGGGCCTTGTATGTCAAGCAGAGATCACCTGTGAGTATGCGGTATGCAACTGAGTACAGCTGGAGTTTCGTAGGCTGGCCTGCATAGGTCATCTTTTTGAGGTCAGTAATCCTCTTGGTGTGGTACTGGTGTGGTCTTCCAAGCTGTTGCAGTTGTCTTGTAAGGTATATCCCAAATGGGGTGTTGTATCCTTTAATGGGTCTAATATGACATGTGTAGAGTCACAATGGCCCCTCTGATCTGGATGCGAACCCATTAGAGATTAGGGGGGGCATGTAGAAGGCTATTCTAACCACCTTGTCATTATGGGTATCGAAGTAGAGATTGCTATCTACTGGGGTTTCCGGATCCTGTATTACCATTTCTGTATGCAGGAGACTAGCACCTATGTGGTAGTCCACGGGTAATTAGTTATATCCAAAGGGGATGACTATGCACTTTTAGGCATTCATCTTGATGCCATGATATTAACACCAGGTATCCATCTCAGTGCGACCCTTCCAGACGGTGTCTGTAACAGCTGGGGAAACAATTATGTCTCCTAGTTTGCAGTCGTCTGCAAACCTTTACCGCCAAAGCCCTCCTGTGCTTGTCTGTATGTCAGAGAAGTATATACCGAACATGAGGGATCCTAGGACTGAGCCCTGGGGAACGCCAGTTGTAACTGGTATACAGTCGGACCTAGGGTATGCAACTCCCACTGTGTGGGTTCTGTCCATGAGTCACTTTGCAAACCATCACATGATGTAGGGGTTAATGTTCGGGGGGATGGGTATGTTGATAATACCAGAAGGAGGAATGGTGTTGAAAGCCTATGAGAGATCTATGTAGGCTGTGTGGACCTCCTTACCCTCATCTAATGCCTTGGTAACTGTCTCTAAGAAGTCCACCAGGTTTAGGAGGCATGGTCTGCCCTTAACAATGCCAAACAGGGAGGGGCTAAAGGTTTGGAGGTACCCAATGTCTCTGTGACAGTAATCCATGATATGCACCATAGCCTTGCAGACCAGGCTAGTCAGGCCTATAGGGAAATAGGTCCTGTGGTCCGTTGTGGCACCACCTTTGTGGAGTGGGATAACTATTGCTGTGCACCATTCAGGGGGCAAAATGCCCAATGGGAGGCTATTATTGAACATGGTGCATAGGTGGGGAGACAGTACGATCTGAAGTTCATATAAAATGCAGCCTGGGATGTTGTTTGGTCCCATGGATGCTGTGATATTGCCTTTAGAGTATGCAGCTTTGAGAGGGATCTGCCAGGATGTTGCCAATATCAATTGTTTCTGTAATGTTTGTGCCTTTGTGCTGTAACTCAAAGCAGATCTGGTTGTTGACATTGAGATATGTGACATAACTATAGAATGCTTTGTGGTTGTTGTTGGCATTAGTTGCATTATAGTTTTCATAGCTAGCTTTGGAGGATCTTATAAGGGATCTCACCTTCTTACTGAGGCTGGCCAGGGAGCTCCTCCACACATAGGTTCATAGGTTCATAGGTTCATACTAGGCTATCTGCCCTAGGGCATTTATAAGCCTAGCCCAGAGTTTTGTGGCTTTTGCCACCCCTTTAGTTTGAAGGAGACTATGCCCATTATTTTGCTGTGCCTCTGTCAAGCAGTGACACTGAGGTTATCCCTGGGGTATACCTGCGATCTCCCATCCATTGGTCAAGATTTGTCTTGAACAAGGCCAGTGAGGTCCTCTGCCTCACATGAACCGGGATTTTGTTCCACAGCATAGGGAGTCTCTGGGTGATGAATCTGTCCCTCCAGCACGTCCTACTAATAGCCGTGTCAAGGTTTAAGTCTCTTGCCCTTGTAGTTCTGATAGATTTAGATTTTCTGAGGTGAAGCATGTTCATTAATTCCGGGTTGGACATGGCCTTGTATGTCAGGCACAGGTCACCTCTGAGCAGTCGGTAAGCGACTGAATAGAGCTGGAGTTCCTTCAGTCGGGCAGCATAAGACATATTTTTGAGACCCTTTATCCTTTTAGTGAGGAACTTTTGGGGCCTTTCCAATTGCTGCAGGTGTTGGGTCAGATACATTCCGAATGGGGCATTGTACTCAATCATTGGTCTGATGAGTGATGAGTACAGGGGAACGATGACCTCCCTTGATCTAGATGTGAATCCCTTCATGATCAGGTGGGCAATGTAGAAGGTCTTCCTAACTACTTTGGCAACGTGAGTGTCAAACGAAAGGTTACTGTCAACCTGGGTCCCCAGATCCCTGATAACCTCTTCTGTGCTTAGTGGATTGCCACCTATATTACACTAGGGGTAACCTTGTTTTTCCCGAAGGGAATGACTATGCATTTTTTGGCGTTTAACTTTAGGCCATGGCTCTGGCACCAATTATCCGTTTCTATGAGACCCTTCTGAAGGATGTCTGTGTCAGATGGGTTTTCAACTATGGTGCCCAGTTTGCAGTCATCTGCAAACTTTGTCAGCCATAATCCTCCTGTGTTTGCCTGTACTTCTGAAAAGTAGATGCCGAACAAGAGTGGTCCCAGGACTGAGCCCTGTGGCACACCACTTGTGACAGGCTTGGAGTCTGACATGGCTCCAGCAACTCTGACCCTGTGGGTTCTGTCACTTAGCCAGTTTGCAACCCATCTTGTGACGTATGGGTTTACTTTTAGGCTGGTGAGTTTTTCAATGATACCCAAGTGGGGTATTGTGTCGAAAGCCTTTGCCAGGTCAAGGTAGGCTGTGTGGACTGCCTTGCCCTCGTCAATGGCCTTGGTGACTGTTTTGAAAAAGTCAACCAAGTTTAAAAGGCATGATCTGCCCTTGACAAAGCCAAACTGGGTTGGATCCAACGTCTGTAAGTCCCCTATGTCTTTATTTATGAGTTCCATTATGATCCTCTCCATAGCTTTGCAGACCAGGCTTGTCAAGCTGATGGGACAGTAGTTTCCGGGGTCGGTGGAGGCACCTCCTTTGTGAAGTGGGACCACCGTTGCCGTACGCCACTCCTTGGGTACATATCCTGAGGTGAGACTAAGATTAAACAGTTGCCCTAACTGCGGGTTTAATTCCTCATTGAGTTCGTGGAGCACACAACCAGGGACACCATCTGGTCCCATGGATGCTGTGTTTTTCGCCTTGGAGAGAGCAGTTCTCACCTGAGCATTTGAGATGTTTGGGGGACTACAGTCCTCTGGTATAGATATCTCTCCTTTTGGGGGGGAGGGGGGGAGAAATTTGCACTGAACCTGTCAGCCAGTATGTCGGCAATGTCTGTAGGTTCCATGATTTTTACATCATTTTGTACTAATTCTGAGCATATCTGGGAGTTTTCTCCCAGGTTTCTAACATAGCTAAAAAAGGCCTTATGATTGTCTTTTGAATCCTTAGCAATTTTTCTCTCAAAATTTGCCTTGTATGCTTTTATGAGAGATCTCAGTTTTTTACTTTTAATGATCAAGGGTGTCTTCCCTTTTATGGATTTTGCTCTATGTTATAGTAGCTTTTTCCTTTTGTTGTAAACTTGTTTATGGCTGGGATCCACCAGACTGGACGCTTGCCTTTGGTACAAAGAGTCTTTGTTTTGTTTGGGATTGCCTGATCCATGCAGTCCTGGAGGTGCTGGTAAAAGGCATTTGTAAGTGATTCAGCGGTTTGAGTAATGGTTTCCGCTGGCTCAGGGGACATGGTATTGTACTCTCGTTTGCAACAGTGTCTTCCTCCTGTAGTACAATATGTTTATGTTAGGGGACCACCAAATTGGTTTAGTTAATTAGGAGTATAGCATCCTGGTTCTGTTTGGGATAGCACAAACTATGCACTCCTGTATGTGCTTATAGAGTGCATTTGTGTAGGATTCAGCAGATGTAACAGTACTGTCCATCTGCATGGGTGTCATGACATCCACCACATCTGTCTTAAGAAGCATGCAGTTGGCCTTGTAGACATATTATACTGTGGTTGCCTTAATGGGGGGTAGATGCGGGATGTGGATATCGACGGTGTTCAGCACATGGTCTGATCGGACCAACGAGGAGTTGGCTTCACGTGTGGAGCACCAGTCACTCATGTTGGTAATGACTAGGATATTGTTGCCCCTGGTGGGTGTGTGGATATGTTGAGTCAGGGCATTGCTGTTTATGAATTCCAGAAACTGTTGAGCTAATGTGTTGGTACATGAGTAGTTTTCCCAGTTAATAGTGGGGTAGATTCAGTGAGACTTATGTGACGAGTGTGGTGTTGTGCGAATGTGTACCTTCTCCACATGACAGTCAGGGTCAGGCTTGGTTGGAAAGACCTTTACCTCCAGTTTGGCTAGATGAGTGCATCTCTCACAGGTTGTAGTGTTGGGTGGTAGGCAGAGAGGCTTGTCTGTGTACATGAGGCAATGTGTACATTGCCTCAAGATGTCCAGATTCATCAGATAGACAGGTGAGAACACTGGCAGTTGACTCTTGGACATGCCTGAATATAGAACTACATTCACCTAGATAAGTGAGGAAAGTGAGTACAAGAGCTACATGACTCTAAGCAAGTGAGAAAAGTATGTACAAAACCTGTTCACCCTTACCTGTAGGTAATGAGGAAGATTGAGTGCTATGGTAATTATTAGCTTATGTAGTGCTTACAAGTCCTGAACAAGTGCTTAGCATGAATAAGCAATCCAGATAGGGTCTTGGATAACATAAACACATGCCCCCTCCCCCCAAACAGGTACACAAGCATATATCCATGTAAACCACAGGGCCCCTGTACCCACAACTATGCAGGTGCAAGCTGCACTCAGTCTGCATGGGACCTTCCCACATCACAGGTTGTATCATACACATATGGCAAAACAAGATGCTCTCCACGTACACATCATGTAAAACATAGCCCCATGTCAGGTTGTGTACTCACTGAATGGTGCACACCAACAGGTATCACAACCAACAAAGGAGGAGACACCACTGATAATGGGAAGTACTTTACTACTACCCTGCTCAGTCTGGTCTGGAAGGCCATGAACCTTGATGAGTTAAGTGATGTCAGCAGTACAGATGTAGATGACAGTATGGTTGATGTCACACTGCATATCATAACCTTGCCAGGTCATAGGACATCATAACCCATACTGCGTACCACCTACACTTGGTATACTAGATGTACATTCTTATGTCACTGGAGTGTTTTGCAACAGGACTGCTGGCAGAACCAACACTACAGAAGGTCTGAATAATACATGATCATCACACCAGTGGCAGCTACAGTATGTCAGGGTTAATGAATTTTATTCCCCCTTATTGTAGTCCATATCTCACAGACAAACAGAAGGCATCTGCCTATTGAAGTATGCGAATGGCTATGACCTAGGAGCAATAGCTGACTCACATTGTCACCCCTATGTTAATAACCCTGTACCCATGAACTACCATAGAGGCAGCAGTCAACATAATGGACACTTGTGTGTGAGGGATGCAGCTGGGCAGTTGTCTTTCCTGTGATAGCTACGTCACCACACTTGTCAGGTAGTCATATGTGGCAACCCTAATAATGATATGGTGCCATCCATGAATATAGAGATCATTGCCCAGACATACAGAACACTCAAGTGACCCATATCAGATCACATATTTCCTTTAAGGGGTATTGGCCATGTGCAGATGGCCTACACCAGCCTTCCCATTCCTCATCTCCACTATGTAGCATGATGCATACCCTGAATAAATCCCATGTCCAACCCAGTGATGTTGGACATGCGACACGTACTCATCCTGATCTCACATACTTCATGGAAATCAACCTACCACATGCTAGACAGATCCTTGTCCCATACACTTGACATAGTCCTTCCATACTATGCATTCCTGTCCGTCAAAGCTGCACATCACTCCCCTCTCAGACATGGTGTGATGACCGCATGGTAACGCATGGTATATGTATCATTAACCCTGTGGAACAGTAATGTGGCACCGCTCCACCTGGCCCCACAGACCTGCCTGTTGGCTACTGACAGGTAACCTTTCATCCTAGATTCATACATGGCCCATGGCATATAGCCCACTAGCTGACTTTGGCTGTACATGCTATAGTTGATATCCATCCCTGCAAATACCATCTGGCTAGCCAGTGTCCCATGTGTATCACATGTGCAACAAAGGTGATACATGGCAGGATGTTGAATCGCTGTACAGTGCCGTGTAGATGTATATGGCAGAACACATACATGTAAAACCTTATGTGAGCATGTCTGCAGGGTCACAGGTCATGTCTGTTAAGGCAGTGTAAGTCTTTATATGTTACATATACACTGCATCAAGGTCGACTGCATTAATGTGGACACATCCAGCCATGTGCTGATAGGTAGGAACACCAGTACAGGCAAACAGACATGCCTACATGAAGACAGCAACCACATGGAGTATGAGCAATGTAATCAGGTGACACACACACACATATATGGAAATAATATCCACTCAACATTGAGTGTCACATGTGTGTGACACAAACATGTCAGTGTCATGTAGGTTTGCAAATACAACTATTTAAACTTAATTAATGTGATACACATGTACGTTCAGCTGTAGCTCTGTATGTCTCTGTGAGTTACTGTGACCTGTCTCCATCATTATGTCTTCCAGGTATGCCGTGTGCAAGGCCTTTTACACGCTTGGAGGATGAGGCCCTCATCCCATACCTACTCGACAATCATGATATCCTGTTCAGCCATGTGCCACAGGATACACAGCAGCGGGATGGCCTGTGGATGGAACTTCGCAGGAGGGTTAATGATGTGGGTGGTCACAACAGCATGTACCAGCAGGTGCGCAGACACTGTACAGAGTTCATTAGATGGGTGAAACAGCGTGCGAATGCAATCACCAGGGAACAAGGTGCAACAGGTGGTGGACCACCAATCCAGCCCCCACTCACACGTACCGAGGAGCTACTGGCCAACCTGGGGCCACCTGCAGAACCGCATCCACAAGCCTTAGCCGATATTGTGGAGGTGGATGTCTCTCAACCACTGAGCCTGGAGTTGCCTGATAAGTCAGTACTGCACCTATAACAACTATATTCCATATAGTTGCATGTGTCACTGTACAATATGTAATATAACATCATATGCAAGGCATGTATACACACATGCCGCATACTATAGTATGCTATGTGTGCATCCACCATAGTATAGTCTAATGTACTGGTGTATGTGTTATGCACATTGCACCCTGTAGCCTTTATACAGGGGTGGATTATGCTCATACTGCTGTGTTACTCCTATTTAGGTACCTCTGGAGTTCCGCTGCGACAGCAGCCCATTGCAGGTGAGAGTGTTATTATTTATCAGGAACCGTAATGCACAAATCTATCAGCCATGTGGCCATTTACAACATGTACACATAATGTATGGTCCTGTTACAATATATAGGTCGGACCTGCAATGCATCACAATGACTACCCATCTGCAACTTTTGCAAACTATGTGAATCATCTCACCGACATGAATTCTCACAAACTTTATTGCCAGATGTGTTGACAGCTGTGCATACAATGGTGGAGGTGCTGTTCACTTTAAGGGCGTACTACAGATCTGATCTACACATGTGGTGAATACAAACAGTACTACACAGTGGGCTGGAGTATGGCCAGCACACAGGTTTCACCGGTGTGGATCATAGCCCTGCTATGAATGTCACACAATGTGATGTGATATCTTGACATGTCCATGACATCTATTGGCCTGGCTGCTACACTGCCTATCTAACCTGAAAACATATCCCACATACCACCCATTATCTGCATAACCCTGTTGTCAGTGGAGCATATATGTCATATGGGACAACACAGACATGTAAAATAGATGCCTATCACAATAATTTGGACAACACATGTACACACATGGCCATGGAGGATGGCCAGAGACATGGAGCAACACATACAGTAGACGTGTTGTGCTTGTGTGTACACCCTGTCGTACAATGGCTTCACATGGTTCAACCATGGCCTTTGTATAATGGTCATATTGAAGATGTAGAACACTAGACATCCTACAGGCCTGTGCACATCTTGTGTAGGCTTAACATCAATCCACCACATAAGATGTGTTGAACATCTTGAGGGTGTTGCGACATGACAGCAGTCTCCTGTACAGTATCCACATCAGGCCACAGATACAGTACATTCTCGTTACTGGTGTTGGACATAAATGTCATACTAGCTCCTCGTGTGTGTGTGTGTGTGTGTGTGTGTGTGTGTGTGTGTGTGTGTGTGTGTGGTACACAGATGTCATGTGGGACATGGTGTACCGACATGTTCGCCATGTCTGGCCATAGTTGCCAGGCTGCAGCAATATGGTTGCAGATGTGCAGGGGTGTCATCTGTATACCCATCAGTGACTTGTGTCACAACTTCCACATCATGGTTTAGTGTGTATACACCTTAGTGACTTGGGTCATATTCCACAGTATATATGTATTGTATCTGAACACAGTCATGGCTATTAACCCTGTCTGTAACTCACACTGTATAGCACTAGAGATGCCTCATGATTCCCTGCAATGGCCATGCACATCAGCAAAATGTGCAGTATATCTGTAGGGCGGACAGAGAATACTGAATTGGTACACCATTGCCCCACTGTATATTTGACAGGACACCATTGTGTTAAACATGTAGGCATGTCATTGCACACGTCAGCAGATCACATGTCATACTACATGTGATTATCAAGGTCATATACCACACATCAGGCAGGTGTACTGTTAACATGTGCTGGTCCACATGGTGTAACACAAGGATGTATGCTAACTACTACTATGATTGTGTAATTTGCATGCTGCCTGTTATGACACATGCATGCTGTTGTGTGCAACCCAGGGATGTATGATAACTACCACTATTATTGTCTGCGCTGCATGCCATCTGCCATATCACATGCATGTTGCATGCCTTTGGTCATATCACATGTGTGTGTCTGTGTGTGTGTCTATTGTATAGATTGTAATGTACAGTTCTTGTCTGCCCTCACAAATGATGTAGGTGCATTGCCCTCTTGTGATACATCTGATGTTAGTGTCCCCAAAGACTCTAGCAGTGATGATGAATGTATGGTTGGGACACAGGCAGAGTTGTCAGGGGCTGAAACTGTGCCATTGGTTGCCATTCCATCTATATCCACCTCATCCCCTCACACAGATCCCATACCTGCACATACCCCATCACCAGTGGCCATAGAGGAAGGACAGTTAGCACATGGTAGCTTGGAAAAGGAAAGTGTGGGGGATATGGAAGGTGTGTCTGCACACCATGGTGTCAACCAAACTACTGGTGGTGCCCCACACAGGCACGTGGATAGTGCTGCTTGTAGGAGAACCTCTGGACAACATGCTCCTGCATGACAGAGTGCAGCAGCTGGTGTCACCAGGCGCATGTTTCAGGCTGTTATGGAGGCACAGGCACGTGCTTAATGGTGCAACAGAGAAGATCACAATCTACAGAGGGCTGCTGTCCATTCTTCAAACAACAACATCTAGGCAATGGTAAATGCTCAACAGCAGACTGATGATGCTTTGGATAGATGACTGGGTGACATGGTTGGAGTCCTTGACCATGGCATGAAAATCCGCTAGCATGAGCTGTCTGTGTTGGAAAATCTGGTAGGAGTGAGGAGTCGGGCACGTGGACATAGGCCTGCTACATCACCTGTGTCAGGTCTACGTGTACGAGCTACCTTACATGCCCACTTCCATAGTGGTGGTAGCAGCAGCAGTGCATCTGGGGCTGTGCTGTCCACACCATGACACAGCAGGCCACGTGCATGTGGCCCAGGATGGTCCCAACAGGGGTATGGTTCCAGTGGACAAGTGACATCAGACAGTACCCAATGTGCACCTCTGTCTGGTAGTGCCCGTGCAATCACTGGCAGGCACAGGTCACATGACCGTGGCCGGACACCGTGAACTGTAAAACCTCACCTGTACAGTCTGTAGCTGTCAATAATACCCCTGTGTAGGCCAGACACATGGAAGAACTGTATGCATACATACACGGACACACTGGACACATATGTAGGGCACCGCAACACACACATGCATAACATCCACACATGCCAAATTAGATCAAAGGCCCAAACCCACACACATGATGTCATCCAATGGTGCAGCCTAGGCCTCTGGCAAACATTAACACCCTGTTCATATGATGATGCTTGTGCCACAACCCTGACATCCACATCATTGGTGCAGGGACATGCTCATATGGTCTGATGCACAGGGTGAACAGACTAGGATGATACGTGTAGTTTACAAATGTTGAGGACTGTTGATAGGCAGCAGATATACCATGTAGTACAGGTGTACAATACTGTTAACAGTATGTGTCTTGTGTAACAACAGTAAGTGCATGTTGGTCATGATGTTCTGCTGTCCTTCTTCAGGTCTAATTGCACGTGCCAGTGGATGTCAGTGTTTGCAGTTAGTGTCCCATATGTCAATGTGGACTACTCACAGGTATGTATGAATATACCAGCATACGCCATGTAGCTGCCACATACCGGTGAGAATGTCCCACTTTACAAACATGTCTACTGTTCCAAGAACATGATAGCTGTGTATTAAGCTACTGTGGCTACAGATGTGACATCTATAAAGGGTGACATCACAGGTACAGTTACATGGAGTGGTGAGGTAAGAGAGTGGTCTAGCTGATTACAAGGGTAGAGGCCAGTGGGAAGTGTGATGCCTCATTGGGAATCAGTAATACACGTTCCCATGACAGGATGCCAACACACAACTGCACCCACACACTCAGGTATTGACACACATGTATTCAGTGACACAGTAACACACACTCACGGCTTCACTGACACAGTAACACACACTCGCACTCATTTGCTACTGGTGGGATGAGGACCCCTGCCTATGTGCAAATCATCATTACAGTACTGTGCACCTACATGATGCGCCACAGAGAATACACATGTACAGGTAGTCAGTACGGCCTATGATCGGGGACATCAACACGGATAGTAGAATGCATCACCTGGATGGTGGGAGGGTTCTTATCAGTTCAGTATGGTAACATACATCCTCACCCCAGGGACCAGTCAGCCCTACATACACACACTGTGGCATTCAGTAATTAATACACATATGTCATGCACATACAGATACCTCACATGTGTGAGATACACACCCCTGCCTATGTCCTGCTTTCTACATTGCAGTCTGTACAGATGTGTATACTAGTGTACAGGAGAGTGAGTAACAATTGAGATGTATTCTCCACAATACGTGACATATATGGACACAGACGCAACCACACATGCCAGTACTGTGAATCTCAGACCTGCCTAGCTCATGTTATGTATGTCAGACGTACAGCAGTATTGCATGCATTACAAACTGTGCTAATGCTTCCTGTGGCAACAGTGCTGATATATGCACTAGGGATGTCATATCTATTAACAGGTGTCAAGTGATTTACCTTCGTTGTCACCCTAACCGCTGTCTGAGTTGTGTGCTATGTCCTTCAATTAATGAAACCATTGCTTACTGGTTACACAGGGTATTGAAGGACTGCTTGTGACACACCTGTGAGATGTCCACAGCAAACATCCATCTGCAAAAATGCCCCACCACTTAGTTATTTCAACACATCTGTCCATACCTGTGGTACATCTTTCTGTACATTCAGCATATCATCATATACAGTTGTCAATGTTGAGGCTGCATTGCAGCTGCATGATGTATTAGGATGCATGCCACCTGCATACATCAGCAACTGTACACGCATGCTATCTGAATGCACAACACTACATGTATAGGTGTGTAGGTCCTACAATCCTGACATTTGGTCATGTTTGTAGGCATTGCAATTGGTGGATATGTGTAATGACATACATGACACATGGACTGTTGTATGATATGATGGGTGACCAGTACAGAGGGGATGTTACCTCTGTCAACATTCATATCACACCTTACGTACTATTAGCATTCAGCAGCCATAGACCTACATTCCATGTGCATGTGTGTAATGGCTGTAGCCATCTGTTTGCACAAAGGACCACAGCAGCTATGCTATTTACAGGTATGTTGTGTGTGTGGCATGCACATACCCAGGGCAGGTACATGTAAGTCATATCCATACATGAGGGTGTGTACTGGTGTACAGCAGCAGTCATTTGCTAATGATTGAAAGTACTGAGGACCCCTGGTATGTGTACAGCTGACCTGGTCACAGACAGTGGTATCATTGCATTGCATAACACATGATGCAACTGTGTCAGTGCATGTGTACTCTCTACAGTTGATGTAGAGCTTAGTACAGTACACAGGTCAAGGGTCACATGGTGGTGTATTCTTCTATGTCATACAACATGTATGGTTGCGTGTTGGTGGTCCGAGGGCATGGTGGTGTCTGCAGTTTACATCCTAGAATGCAGCATGTGACACTGTGTCCTGCACATGGCTCATCTGTGATGCCTTTCATGGGGGGACCAATCAGTACATGTGAGTGGCCTTTATGTTTGTGGATACACCACCTGGACTGGTCCGTACCTGTGTTATGGCCCACATGTATGGTTCTGAGGTATATGGTGGTAGTGCTAAGTTCTGAGGTATATGGTGGTAGTGCTATTGTGCACTACAGAGACATCAGCCAGGTGTTCCTCACTGCACAGATGTCAGTACTCCCCATTGTTGGATCTACAATGATCAGCTGTGAATATGGATGCTACACATCTAGCACTGGTTAGCATAAGAAAGCAATGCAGTTGTCCTGTAGGTGTATGGGAGTTAACCTGTGTTTAGGACATTTGCCTTGGAATGGCACTGTGTGGGCGGATGCGACTTGGGTAATATCCACACTCCCTTGTATCATGGATGCATGTGATATGTGACAAAGGCCTGCCTGTCAGCCTTGTCATCCCAGAATGACAACTGATGTTGTGTAAAAGCCCAGTGTTAAATATATGTAGAGCAGTGTTCCCACTAACAATGACAACTACTAACACCAGAGCCCATTACAATGTGTTCTTTATGTCTACCTGTAATAGCATGGCCACTGTGGCCCTCTGTGTTTAGCATCAGACTGCATCCCAGTCAGCCCTGTGCTACTAGGAGTATGAGCATGCTCAGTATATCCTTGTGTAGATGGACACATAGTAATGCATTCCGACCAGCCCTGTGCTACTGTGTCAGTATGCCCAGTGACAACTTGTGTTGGTTATGTGCCTCTGTGTATGGGCATGGCCATTGTAACCCTGTATAGTGGTAGTAGTCGTCCATTCGACAGATGGGCATACTCCAGGTCAGGATGGATTCCTACTTTAAACACACAGGTTCACAGGTATGTACATCTTGACTGCCAGCATCCCTGTTGATGTCTGCATTTCCAGACAGTCATAATGACAGCCTTGACATGTGTAGTCTGTGTGGTGCGATTCATAAGTATGTAGTATTGTAATAGTAATCTGTGAATAGGCAGGTGTTCCATACCCGCCACTGGCATGTGTGTGCGTGTGTATGTCTGTCCCCATTTTCCAGTGGACTGTAAATTGCTTTTAGACTGCCCACACTCCATAAATTTCTTATACTCACCGTTAGCAAGGCTGATGATGTCACCCATCTACAAATACACCTCTGGGAAGGCTGTGTCCCAGCAATTTTGGTAGCGTGTTCTGTAACTACATAATGCTGTAGTGTAATAAAGTAGTTAGGTCGGTGTTCTAGTCCCACACTTGCCATGTGTGTGTGTGTCCCTGCTTGTCTGAGGACTGAGTAATGATTTATACTGCTCATACTCCATACATTTCTTATACCCACCGTTATCAAGGCTGATGATGTCACCCATCTACAAATACACCTCTGGGAGTGCTGTGTCCCAGTAATCTCAGGAGCGCATTCTGTAACTGCGTAATGCTGTAGTGTAATCAAATAGTTAGATCAGTCTTCTATTCTCACATTTGCCGTGTGTGTCCCCGTTTGCCTGGACTGAGTAATGCTTTTATACTGCTCACACTCCATACGTTTCTTATACCCACCGTTAGCAAGGCTGATGATGTCACTCATCTACAAATACACCTATGGGAGTGCTGTGTCCCAGTAATCTCGGTAGCACGTTTTGTAACTGTGTAATGCTGTAGTGTAATAAAGTAGTCAGGTTGGTGTTCTAGTCCCACACTTGTCATGTGTGTGTGTGTGTGTGTGTGTGTGTGTGTGTGTGTGTGTGTGTGTGTGTCCCTGTTTGGCTGAGGACTAAGTAATGCTTTTATACTGCTCACACTCCATACATTTCTTATACCCACCGTTAGCAAGGCCGATGATGTCACCCATCTACAAATACACCTCTGGGAGTGCTGTGTCCCAGTAATCTCGGTTGCCTGTTCTGTAACTGCATAATACTGTAGTGTAATAAAGTAGTTAGGTTGGTGTTCTAGTCCCACACTTGCCATGTGTGTGTCCCCGTTTGCCTGAAGACTGAGTAATGCTTTTATACTGCTCACACTCCATACATTTCTTATACCCACCGTTAGCAAGGCCGATGATGTCACCCATCTACAAATACACCTCTGGGAGTGCTGTGTCCCAGTAATCTCGGTAGCGCATTCTGTAACTGCGTGATGCTGTAGTGTAATAAAGTAGTTATGGCAGTGTTCTAGTCCCACACTTGCAGTGTGTGTGTTCCCATTTACCTGAGGACTGAGTACTGCTTTTATACAGCTCACACTCCATACATTTCTTATACCTACTGTTAGCAAGGCCGATGATGTCACCCATCTACAAATACACCTATGGGAGTGCTGTGTCCCAGTAGTCCTGGTAGCGTGTTCTGTGACTGCGTAATGCTGTAGTGTAATAAAGAAGTTAGGTCAGTGTTCTAGTCCCGCACTTGCCGTGTGTGTGTGTGTGTGTGTGTGTGTGTGTGTGTGTGTGTGTGTGTGTGTCCCTGAGAACTGAGTAATGCTTTTATACTGATCACACTCCATACATTTCTTATACCCACTGTTAGCAAGGCCAATGATGTCACCCATCTACAAATACACCTCTGGGAGTGCTGTGTCCCAGTAATCTCGGTAGCACATTTTATAACTGTGTAATGCTGAAGTGTAATAAAGTAGTTAGGTCGGTGTTCTAGTCTCACACTTGCCATATATGTATGTGTCCCCATTTGCTTGAGGACTGAGTAATGCTTTTATACTGCTCAGACTCCATACTTTTCTTATACCCACCGTTATCAAGGCCGATGATGTCACCCATCTACAAATACACCTCTGGGAGGGCTGTGTCCTAGTAATTCAGTAGTGCATTCTGTAACTGCATAATGCTGTAGTGTAGCAATGTAGTTAGGTTGGTGTTCTAATCCCAGACATTCCAACTGTGTGTGTGTGTGTGTGTGTGTGTGTGTGTCTGCATAAGACAAGTACATTGCTGTGTAGTATTCACTGTAGTACATGCCCTAGATGCATGTTGCTGCATTATGATATGGTAGGGGTTTGTATACAGGACATGGCAAGTGTGTGTTTGTCTGTCAGAGCCTGTTTAGAGGTGGCCATGATTGTCTTACCATTGGAAATGTTTGGGAGCGGGTTTTGTAGTTTTCCTATATAGTATCCATCTTATGACACATTTGCCACCTCGTGAGGAGTACAGCTGTCAGTCAGCCATGGCACTGTGTTGGCAAGCCATACACATACATCTGGCAAAAGGGCTGGTGAACTAAGTATGCAGCCCTACTAGTACCTGGTATATATCCCGTCTGCCATGGACATACAACCTTGCCTAGGATATCCCACTATATTGCTAGTAACATGCATATTGAGGACAGATAGTAGGCATGGTGTGACTGCAGTGGCCTGCAGAGGACATGGCACACTGTACAGTGGTACAATAGGCACATATATGCAGACATTGTGCTTTCACTATGTTCCACACTGAAGGGCTGCAACATATGTGGTGCCATCATATGTGATCCACTAAGGCCAGGCAATGCTGTACACATGTGCCCTGTATGGACCCATGCCACTGACACCACGGAATACCTGTCCATTCTATCCATGTAGGTGCAGGGCTGACCTGCTCACTATGAGCATTTTTCACCACACCAGGCCAGTATTGGCATATTTGGGTATAACATGCTGTGTACACTACATGGTCTGCCAAACCAGGTCCACCTGTACATGTCATTGTACAGTATTGTGGGACATCCACATCTCAGGCAATGTCCATGGGAAGGACTATAAAACACAGACTTGGCATGCATTGTAAAGCTATGGCCCTACACATTGGTAACCAGGATGTCAGGCCAGATAATGCAGTACTCATCTGTGTGGGACATTGCAGACACTACACCCCTGCACTGCACGCCATTGCCAGGTGATGCGATGGCAAAGATTCCCCCTCACCCAGCCTTGTACAGCCATCTTGCACAGCCAAACACTACACACCCATGGAGCAATGCATACCTGCATGACAGTAATGGCACCCTGTGTCTGCGTGTGGGTTGTGAAGCTCCCAACCACAGTCACTCCCAGTATAAACCTCATTGGCATGCCAACAGTTGTCAAGCACTTTCACATGCCCTAGCCCATAGAACCTCCAGATATTGCCTGTGGTACATGTGGTCCTGTGCATTACTGCAGTGTGGCAAACTAAGTAATTACATTGTGTATTTGCTGCCCTGGCAAAGGTGTCAATGTGTGTCCATTACAGTGTGGTTGTGGTGACAATGGCATCCGTTCATGTGGACTGACATGTGTGCCACACCTAATGTATGTCTACTATATCTGTTGCAGATGGCACTCATTCACCTACACACATGTTCTTACAGCACTGCAACATGTCACTTGTGTGGCACATGTTGTAACGTCATGCACATGTAATAGTAATGAGTAGTCATGGGTTTGCCCCTGTACTATCTATTCAGCGTATGGCAGATGATGCTTATGTTTAAGTCTCCAAGCCCTTCCCTGGTGTACATTGCCTGTCCCGCACACACACTCTCTGGTGGATGTGAAGGTGTACACATATACCATCAGCGAGATGGGAGCAGAGTGTATGTGGAACACACAAATATGATTAATTCACTGGACAGGCTGCTGATTCCGTACAGTCGAATGCCATGCCGTTGCCTAATGGACAGCCATTCCCGATACTGTAGTCATGTAGTCCAATGTTATAGGCATTACAAGGTGGGAGCAGATTGTAAGAGGAACACACAATTATGAATGATTCACTGGACAGGCCGCTGCTTCCATACAGTCGAACGCCATGTGGTCGCATAATGGGCAGCCATTCCTGAAACTGTAGTCGGAGTGGCCTTAGGTCAACTGGTGCCCTAGGCAGAAGGCACATTGGCACCCCCACCACACCACCCAGTGCCCCCATCCTTGTCTACCTACACCAAATAAATACTGGTAAAGTGCCACCACTAAAGCGGCGCCCTAGGCGGCCGCTTAGTTGGCCTTTGCCTAAGGCCGGCTATGACTGTAGTCATGTAGTCCAATGTGATAGGCATCACAAGGTATGCCTAAGAGGAACACACGAATATGAATGATTCACCTGACAGGCTGCTGATTCCGTACAGTCAAACGCCATGCCGTCGCCTAATAGGCAGCCGTTCCCAATACTGTATTCATGTATTCAGATGTGATAGGCATCACAAGGTGGGAGCACATTGTATGAGGTACACACAAATATGATTGTGTCACTGGGCAGGCCACTGATTCTGTACAGTCAAACGCGATGCCGTCGCCTAATGGGTGGCCAATCCTGATACTGGAGTCAAGTAGTACGATGTAATAGGCATCACAAGGTAATATTGCAGTCCTCGCTCACACCCAGGGGTGTGAGTGACAGATTCAAGCACCAATGCCGGTGCATTAGCAAGTGCGGGATCGAGTGGGTATAAGTGTGTTTGGCTACCAGTATGCGAGTATTGCATTGGTTAAGCAATGTACAGGCTAATCGAGCGTAAGAGGCTGTAACCAGACGATATCATACAGTGCAGTCATTCAACAGTATAGGAATGCATCCCATCATGTAGATGTACATGTGAGCATTTATGTCCAGCATATAGGTACATACATATATAGAGATGTATCAGAGACATACCACCTGGCAACAAAGCATTACAAATGAATGAAATGGGAAACACCAGTGATGCCTGTATTATGTAGTGGTGTTGCTCTATGTGATCACAAGACTCCCTCAGACAGACATGTGTCAGTCATACACACAAATAGTTGTACATAGGCTGTATACATCACTCTGTGCATGTAATGTACATTAACACAACAGTACCTGTCCAATCATTATGTGTGAACAATACTCCTGCAATGAGCTGTGTGCAACATCATCATCATGATAAAGGTAAATGGGGTAACCATAGAGGGACCGGTAGTGTTTTGTGTACAATGGGGGCATCATCCTCACGTGTACCTGGACCATGTAGGAGTGATGTGCATACCAGGGCTGTGCACCTGAGGGACAGTAGTGAGGATAACAGTAGTATGTTATGATGCATATTACAATGGTTTCATGTGTCCAGTGGGCATGTGTGTGTAATGGACAGCTATGTATAGGGCAGATGGTGTCCTAGGAGCCAAATGGCCTTATGTGTCCGTAGGTGTGGGTCAGATGGTGGGGAAGGAGTATAGGTATGGTCGTGGAGGATAGGTAGAAGCACAGAAATGACAGCATACAGGGTTGGTATATGACACTTGTGGTGGGGGATAGATGGGGATGGGTCTTCGGCATTCAAAAGCCCATGGGAACAGTGGGATGGAGGTCCCCAGCCATGGGCAACTGCCACTGCACCTACACAGCTGCAAAGGAGGCAGTGTTGGGGGCTGTCCAGGAGGGGCAGCATCACCCTGTAAATGTGACACTCCGCACTTGAACTGGCATATCTGGCTTCGTAACCCTTTAGGGAGCCACCAATGCAACATGTCTGGGACCGCACGACAGCAGATATGTACCTGTCTGGTCCAACTCCCAAGGGGGACATGCCCCATCCTCAGTGGTGGTACCACCAGAAGGTGGTGCAGAGCCAACAGAGGTTGATGTTAATGGCTAGACCACAGATGTGCCAGTGCCCGGTGCAGTGGTCAGCTTAAGTGGGAGAGGAGTATCTGCCAGCACCTACCAACCCATTCAGCCTATGGTATTGCGTTTTAAACACACATATGGCTTAGTGATAGACAACAACATACAGGATTACCTACGACAGTATGCATAGATATCACCAGCAACCCAACAGAACAGGTGGTATACATTTGCAGAGGGAGCACAACACATGCATATATACCGCATGGCAACTGTACAATGTGTAGTAGACATGTGACTGCAGCTATGAACAGTTGCCCATCATTGGCTTGTCACTTAGAAATCCCACACAGTGTCAGTCATACCACTGTCTCATGTGACACATGTCCAGTCAGGGATGCAATGGCAGTAACACATCCCTATCATCATGTACTGTCTGCAATCCTCACACCATGCTTCTGCTGTGCACAGAAGTGTGTTCAGTGTGTAACACAGGAAACAAATGGTTGCACACACTGATCTGTTCACAGATAGCCTACAGATGGGGTTCCCTCATGAACAGAGTACTGTCATGTCTGTATTTTAACATGCAGAATAGCCATTACCACACACATGTTAAACAGGCAGTAGTCTCAATGCAGCATAGCTACACTTACACTTACATGCTGTAGTTGTGTGGCACAACACCCTCCTGTCATTAGGCTATTTCCCACTGTGGAAAATGATTGAGGCACATCCAGATAGCATCTGCGATGCCGTGTCAGAACACCACATCCAGGTACCACTCACAGCGACTGTCATGGCCAGATAATAACATGTTTCCCTAGATAGTGTACTGTGTTTATCATGCAGATGGCTATGGAAACACCATCACAGCTGTACCACATGCAATCAGCTAGAGGAGGACTGCAATAGGTGCAGAGTCCATCACCTGACAATTTCCATCTATTGCAAAACACATGCTGCTGCTGTGCAGGTGTACACCTTCACATCCACCAGAGAGTGTGTGTGCGGGACAGGCAATGTACACCAGGGAAGGGCTTGGAGACTTAAACATAAGCATCATCTGCCATACACTGAATAGTACAGGGGCAAACCCCTGACTACTCATTACTATTGCATGTGCATGATGTTACAACGTGCCACACAAGTGACATGTTGCAGTACTGCATTATCTGGCCTGACATCCTGTTTACCAATGTGTAGGGCCATAGCTTTACAATGCATGCCAAGTCTGTGTTTTATAGTCCTTCACATGGACATTGCCTGAGATGTGCATGTCCCACAATACTGTACAATGACATGTACAGGTGGACCTGGTTTGGCAGACCGTGTAGTGTACACAGCATGTTATACCCAAATATGCCAGTACTGGCCTGGCGTGGTGAAAAATGCTCATAGTGAGCAGGTCAGCCCTGCACCTGCATGGATAGAATGGACAGGTATTCTGTGGTGTCAGTGGCATGGGTCCATACAGGGCACATGTGTACAGCATTGCCTGGCCTTAGTGGATCACATATGATGGCACCACATATGTTGCAGCCCTTCAGTGTGGAACATAGTGAAAGCACAATGTCTGCATATATGTGCCTATTGTACTGCTGTACAGGGTGCCATGTCCTCTGCAGGCCACTGC
This sequence comes from Protopterus annectens, assembly GCF_019279795.1. Classification (NCBI taxonomy): domain Eukaryota; kingdom Metazoa; phylum Chordata; order Ceratodontiformes; family Protopteridae; genus Protopterus; species Protopterus annectens. Next base: position 1,766,610,534 of record NC_056726.1, on the reverse strand, counting down.
AGTCACACCATGCCTACTATCTGTCCTCAATATGCATGTTACTAGCAATATAGTGGGATATCCTAGGCAAGGTTGTATGTCCATGGCAGACAGGATATATACCAGGTACTAGTAGGGCTGTATACTTAGTTCACCAGCCCTTTTGCCAGATGTATGTGTATGGCTTGCCAACACAGTGCCGTGGCTGACTGACAGCTGTACTCCTCGTCAGGTGGCCAATGTGTCATAAGACGGATACTATATAGGAAAACTACAAAACCCGCTCCCAAACATTTCCAATGGTAAGACAATCATGGCCACCTCTACACAGGCTCTGACAGACAAACACACACTTGCCATGTCCTGTATACAAACCCCTACCATATCACAATGCAGCAACTTGCATCTAGGGCATGTACTATGGTGAATACTACACAGCAATGTACTTGTCTTATGCAGACACACACACACACACACACACACACACACACACACACACACACACACACACACACACACACACACACACACAGTTGGAATGTCTGGGATTAGAACACCAACCTAACTACTTTACTACACTACAGCATTACGCATTTACAGAATGCACTACTGAATTACTAGGACACAGCCCTCCCAGAGGTGTATTTGTAGATGGGTGACATCATCGGCCTTGATAACGATGGGTATAAGAAATGTATGGAGTCTGAGCAGTATAAAAGCATTACTCAGTCCTCAGGCAAACGGGGACACATACATATATGGCAAGTGTGGGACTAGAATACGACCTAACTACTTTATTACACTTCAGCATTACACAGTTACAAAATGTGCTACCGAGATTACTGGGACACAGCACTCCCAGAGGTGTATTAGTAGATGGGTGACATCATCGGCCTTGCTAACAGTGGGTATAAGAAATGTATGGAGTGTGATCAGTATAAAAGCATTACTCAGTTCTCAGGGACACACACACACACACACACACACACACACACACACACACACACACACACACACACACACGGCAAGTGGGGGACTAGAACACTGACCTAACTTCTTTATTACACTACAGCATTACGCAGTCACAGAACATGCTACCAAGACTACTGGGACACAGCACTCCCATAGGTGTATTTGTAGATGGGTGACATCATCGGCCTTGCTAACAGTAGGTATAAGAAATGTATGGAGTGTGAGCAGTATAAAAGCAGTACTCAGTCCTCAGGCAAATGGGAACACACACACTGCAAGTGTGGGACTAGAATACTGCCATAACTACTTTATTACACTACAGCATCACGCAGTTACAGAATGCGCTACCGAGATTACTGGGACACATCACTCCCAGAGGTGTATTTGTAGATGGGTGACATCATCGGCCTTGCTAACGGTGGGTATAAGAAATGTATGAAGTGTGAGCAGTATAAAAGCATTACTCAGTCTTCAGGCAAACGAGGACACACACATAACAAGTGTGGGACTAGAACATCAACCTAACTACTTTATTACACTACAGCATTATGCAGTTACAGAACAGGCAACCGAGATTACTGGGACACAGCACTCCCAGAGGTGTATTTGTAGATGGGTGACATCATCGGCCTTGCTAACAGTGGGTATAAGAAATGTATGGAGTGTGAGCAGTATAAAAGCATTACTCAGTCCAGGCAAATGGGGGCACACACAGCAAATGTGAGAATAGAAGACTGATCTAACTACTTTATTACACTACAGCATTACGCAGTTACAGAATGCGCTACTGAGATTACTGGGACACAGCACTCCCAGAGGTGTATTTGTAGATGGGTGACATCATCAGCCTTGATAACGGTGGGTATAAGAAATGTATGGAGTATGAGCAGTATAAAAGCATTACGCAGTCCTCAGGCAAACAGGGACACACACACACATGGCAAGTGTGGGACTAGAACACCGACCTAACTACTTTATTATACTACAGCATTATGTAGTTACAGAACATGCTACCAAAATTTCTGGGACACAGCCCTCCCAGAGGTGTATTTGTAGATGGGTGACATCATTGGCCTTGCTAATGGTGAGTATAAGAAATGTATGGAGTGTGGGCAGTCTAAAAGCAATTTACAGTCCACTGGAAAATGGGGGCAGACATACACACACACATGCCAGTGGCGGGTACGTAACACCTGCCTATTTACAGATTACTATTACAATACTACATACTTACGAATCGCACCACACAGACTACACAGGTCAAGGCTGTCATTATGACTGTCTGGGCATGCGGACATCAACAGGGATGCTGGCAGTTAAGATGTACATACCTGTGAACCTGTGTGTTTAAAGTAGGAATCCATCCTGACCTGGAGTATGCCCATCTGTCGAATGAACGACTACTACCACTATACAGGGTTACAATGGCCATGCCCATACACAGAGGCACATAACCAACACAAGTTGTCACTGGCCATACAGTAGCACAGGGCTGGTCGGAATGCACTACTATGTGTCCATCTACACAAGGACATACTGAGCATGCTCATACTAGTAGCACAGGGCTGACTGGGATGCAGTCTGATGCTAAACACAGAGGGCCACAGTGGCCATGCTATTACAGGTAGACATAAAGAACACATTGTAATGGGCTCTGGTGTTAGTAGTTGTCATTGTTAGTGGGAACACTGCTCTACATATATTTGACACTGGGCTTTTACACAACATCAGTTGTCATTCTGGGATGACAAGGCTGAGAGTAGGCAGGCCTTTGTCACATATCACATGCATCCATGATACAAGGGAGTGTGGATATTACCCAAGTCGCATCTGCCAACATAGTGCCATTCCAAGGCAAATGTCCTAAACACAGGTTAACTCCCATACACCTACAGGACAACTGCATTGCTTTCTTATGCTAACCAGTGCTAGATGTGTAGCGTCCATATTCACAGCTGATCATTGTAGATCCAACAATGGGGAGTACTGACATCTGTGCAGTGAGGAACACCTGGCTGATGTCTCTGTAGTGCACAATAGCACTACCACCATATACCTCAGAACCTAGCACTACCACCATAATATAATTGTTTTATGCTACTACTACAGACAATATAGGTAGTCTTTGCCCCAAATCACAGGACATTTACCTTAATTACAGTTATTATGAAGGCCACAACTGCCCAAAGGGGAGTGTCCTTTGCAAAGGGGACAGGTGGTAACCCCAAACCTATTATTCTATCAACTTTCTAAGGTAGTCAGCGGAACATACACTTTCTCTCACTATCAGACCTCTCATACTAATGGGGAGAATAAACACTGAATCAGGGACACTGCATAATGACCTCAGGGACACATTTTGAAAGTTGGTGCTATTAACCTGACACATTTATGGACACAGAGCACATATGTATCCATACACATTGTCTGAGGTGCATGCTGTTTATGACTCTTACATGTTGTCATTATTCATTATATGTATTCCAACACCTTTCCCCCTAATATCACTAGTTCTAGGATGGTTTAATTGGGACTGTGTTAAGATTCTGATTCGTAATCACGGACGTCCCTAGTAATCGGGGACAGTTCAATGATATGGTCCCTATGTGTTCCCCCAATGGTTTACGGACTGTCCAGTAGATGTGCTCTTACAGTTTGGGAGGTATGGCCATCTGCTATACCCACATCGGAATATTACTTACACCCACAGAGCGGTCCTAATATGTGTCTGCCAGCCAACACCTGCACGCCTAGCCCCATAATCGCATACCCATCGTTCCCCCACCTGCCACTACTCTACAGCACTCATCCTTACTGTAGGCACAGGAGGACGCAGGTGGGATATGATCACACCCCTACACACTGCCCACTCTCCCCATGTCGGGACAGATGTTGTACGTTGTGTCAACCCATGTGTTATCAGGCTTGCACACCCTACTGTTCCATGTACAGCTACATCCTGGTCGTAATTGTGTTCCCTCATTGCTTGGAAGAACCAAATTTTTGGTGTCTCGCAAGGGACGTCGCTGTCCATGTCTAAAGTGTAGACCTTATAGATCTCTCCCACTGGTAGTTTCCTGCCGGTGGTCTGGGAAGCAGTGTTGTATTTAACTTTATTGCGTGTCTGTATGTCTCACTGGCCTAGCTGGGGGGGTGGTAGGTAGACATTTGTCGAGTGGACCTCCCACCAACATATGCTTGGTCTAAACATGTTACCCGTAACTGCTGTAACATAACCTAGGTACATACATGTGTATATTTACTGTAACATATATATATATATATATATATATATATATATATATATATATATATATATATATATACATATATATATATATATATATATATATATATATATATATTTACATTAATATATACAGACATATCTGCATATGTATTCATACATGTATATTCATATCTTGCTGTTTTATATATATATATATATATATATATATATATATATATATATATACACACATATCTATATATATAGTTATATATATATATATATATATATATATATATATATATATATATATATTTATATAAAATTATATACATGTACATCAGTGTGTCAATACATTCCCTGCTCATACACACCTACATATGCATAATGGTGTTTATAAGCTTCACCAGCATACTAGTGCCTTATCCATTATAACACTGACACACTCCAGTTATCTTGTAATCGGTATGTAGCAAGTTATACAGTGGGCAGATGTCGCTATATGTTCATGTATGGATTACCGATGGTAATTGGAATGTGATAGTTTGATTCGACCCATCCCTCTTCTGCACAGCGATTATTCCATCTACTGTCGATGTTTGTATAGGCACATTCCTATTATTTATGTCAACAAATGGAATGCATGTGTTACAGATTTTGTACTTCAACATATATTGTTGTCTGCATGTGAGTATGCATATATACCTATTACGACCCAGCTGACCTCCACGGGGCGGTCCCTTAGAACCGGCCCATCCAACCCTGGCATGCCTGGATCCATAATTGCATACCCATAGTTCCTCCACCCCACCCATGTTAGATTTACACGTGTAACATCCATTATCCACTTGTTATCGCAGCTGGGAGGGTGGCCTAATGGTTAAGGTGTTTGCTTTGCAAACACAAGGAACAGGATTTGAATCTCACAGGTGATAATTGGCTAGGCTTAAAATGGCTCGCAAGGGCAGTTAGCCTAGTACTAACCTATGAACCATAACACATCTTTACACATTTCCCTCTCCAGAGCTTTTGGGGCCCTACACACATTCTGTCCTGCCTCGTGTATTCACAGGGTCTCCCGACATGTATATTTGCACATACGTGCCTTTCCTGGGGTTATGGAATATGGCCATTTACGCTTTCCAATTTTTGGAGGTCCCAGCATGGGATTACATTCCGTCTGTGTGTAAAGTAGACCTAGCATTTCAACGATGTTACTCCCACTGGTAAAACCCTGCCTGTGGTGTGAGTAGCGGTGCTTTGCTCACTCCTGGACAGCTTTTGATGACATACACTGAAAGCACTTTATGATACCAACATTGCTCTTGATTCCCTTCACATCCCTTGTGTATGCTTTACTGTTACAATGTCCATTCTTTATATATATATATATATATATATATATATATATATATATATATATATATATTTCTCATGTATGTAGATATATATCTATACACATACATATATATGTGTGTGTGTGAGTGTGTGTGTGTGCATGTATATTACATCTGTACATACAAACATATATTTCCTATGCTGGGAGCTGCTTACACCTGCACAGGCACACTCACCTATGCTTACTGTGCGTTACATATGTTTACTGCCGCTTATTTGTGTTTATTTGTGCCTTATACATTATCACAATACCACTTTGATTGAAAGGATCTGGTTAACAGTCCCATGCCATACACACGGTCACCTTTACATGTTTAAATGTCGGCTTTACAGCAGCGCAACATTCATTCCACAAGGAAAATGATATGTGCTATTGTCGACCTTGAACCGTGAATGCCTTTTCATTAGGCGGATGCTCTAACCACTACACTACTGGTGTTCTGCCTCATTTATGTGTATACCCATGGTGCATAGTTACCCGAACACACACCTCATCACTTCACTTACACAGCAGGCATCCATTTACCTTTTGGGAAAAACGCACTACTACACATGTGTCATTCCCTATTCCCTACTGCCCTGGACTCGTGCCGCATGTTGACTCACTCCGAGGATATTCAGACCTCCAAAGCCTATAGTCCTGGCACATACGTGTGTTCGATTGTCAGGGTGTTCATATGGTCTTCCGGGTTTACGCTTGTCCGACTGGGGACCGGGACTGCCCTATACCTATTTGAAAGTCAGACTTAGCAAGGGGAGATCATTCATTCCACTTTTAGTGTCCTACCTGTGGTTGGGGATGCAGAGGTGTGCTCACCTATGGCCATCCTGATATATAACAGCACTAACTATTACGGGGATTTCTTATATTGTGACCATGTTCATTCTTCATATCTACAGATATGTATATATATACATATATATATATATATATATATATATATATATATATATGTGTGTGTGTGTGTGTGTGTGTGTGTGCGTGTATGTATATCGGTCTGTACATACACATGCATATACACCTACATGTTCATTTACATTTCCCATACTGTTGAATCACAGCCACTTACCGTCACGCATACACGCTTGCATACCCGCTTACGTCTCGGGTTGCCACCTTTTCATATGACCAAAGCGGGGCATTTTCAGGACACACATCAGATTTTACAGGCCAACACATACCCACGGTCAGTACAAAGGTTAGAACTTTACTTATTTGCCTAAATAAAAGTTTATTCTTGTAGCGGTTTAGTTGTTTAATCTGTTTCTTGTAACTTTAAGTATTGTACATAAATAACTGTTTTATGCAACTGTTACATGAAATATGGGACATATTTCCTACAATCACAGGACATTTGCCATTGTATTATATTTGGTCTGGACACAACTGCCCCAAAAGGGACTGTCCCTCGCAAGGTGGGGCAGGTGGTAACCCTACTTATGTCTGCTTTAAAACTCCTTAAGCACCCTATATACGACTGCCACTATGCGAATGTGTAAGGTATATATTCCCGATAATGCACGTGGGGAGACGTGCATCACGGTCAGGTGTTTAATCCCTCGCAAGATGGGGCAGGTGGTAACCCTACTTACATCTGCTTTAAAGCACCTTAAGCACCCTATATCAGACTGCCACTATGCAAATGTGTAAGGTATATATTCCCGATAATGCACGTGGGGAGATATGCATCACGGTCAGGTGTTTAATCCCAGGTCATAGGTTCTGCAGGACTGGCTGGAGGTTGAGCAGTCTTGTGGACAACTACTGCTCATACAACTTGTGTCCAGATGTATACAGGACTGGACATTGTGTCGTGACACCAAGTCTAATGTTTAGAACAGATACATATCCCATGAGGGATATCTAAAAATTGTGGGGACCGATGACCTTCTATGCTTTACGGCTGTAAGGTAGGGTTATACATGCAAGGGATACATAGTTTGCAATCCTGAGACTACCTAGGGTGAGACTGCCTACTAGTATGGGTAGGGGTCACTATGTGCAGATATGGCCGCGCCTATCTAGCAGCCCGAGTATGGCTGATTTTGCTGGACATTCAGGAAGGGGTGGAGTGGTGTGCTGTGAAGGGTATGGTGGGTATTCAATTATGTATTCAGGTGTGTTGGGGTTGGATGGCTCAGTTCAGACCAGACCATTATGTGGGTATGTGCCGGTAACGTTTCTGTACATGTGTATTGCACATTTTAATGTTCACATGTTTGTGGGATTGTATTGCGGATGTTTATATTTGTTCTTTGGTTATCTTCCTGATTCACCCACCACTTCCTCATAGACCTCCAGTTCACCTATTGTGCATCCAACCCAGTCTCCCCTTGGTGAATTATTACATTACCCGTCACCCCCCACCCCCATATTCCACAGAAAACATGTATCCCTTCTCTAGCTGATGGGCCATGACACAGTCAACAGAACACATTGCGTACACTACATATCTCTGGGACCAATATGGTTGTGAGGTCTACACTAACATTTTAGATCATCCACATGCTGTACTTCACGCACATAGGTACATGCAAATACTTATCTTTCATGACATGGTAGGTAGACCCGGGTAATACCCGTTCATCAATGGGCCGTTCTGACAAGGACGACTTGGACCACGGATGAGCAGATATTGGGCGAATGCTCTGACCATTGGTAGGGTTGGCACCTTTTCATATGACCTGGAGGGACATTTTCATGGCACACATCTGAGTTTACAGGCCAACACATACCCACGGTCATTACAAAGGATAGTACTTTAGTTTTATGCCTACATATAAGCTTTTATTGTTGTAGTGGTATAGTTGCTTATTCTGTTTCATTTACTTGCTTATTCTGTTTCTTGTAACATATAGGTATTTTATATACGGACATACGTACTGTATGGTACTATTACATAACATATGGGACATAATTATGTCCTACTATCGCAGGACATTTCACATTTATTATGGTTGTGGTATGGACACACCTGCCTAGAGGGGGACTGTCCCTCACAATGTAGGACAGGTGGTAACCCAAACCATTGGGCTAGGCTTGGCAATTTGGAGCGCGCTAACACGATGCATTTTGCTTCCACTTGGTATAACTAGTGACACTACAATGGAATATGGGCACGGGTTTTAAATATCTATGTTCGAGGGACGGGGACTCAAAATTCAGCTACGTGCCTTTGTGTTTACTTCTTATTGTTGTGTTTGTAATGATGTCTTTTATGCTTTACATACATTTCAGTATCCACGGACACTGACAGGAGTGATTACTATTAGAGGCAGGCTGTACTAGTCAGCATTTTAGGTTGCGCGTATGCAGCCGACATGTTTACGCCTCTGTGCAGTGCTTGGACATGCCCCCTGCACTCGTACACGTTTCCTATGCACATGGTCATTTGCAGCGCACCTTCATTAATATGCATGTGGTGCTGCTGTGCCATCTCTATGCCGCGCGGTCGGCACAAGGCTAATGCCGTCCTTGCGCCGAGCTTCATGAATCCCGGGGACTGTTTTTGCATTTGTTGCTCATGTGAAGTGCACTCAATTATTTTTGTGCCGGGAGCTTTTGACACACCAATCCCAGAAGGTTCGTCATCACTGTTTTAGAGGGATGTGTTTTAGAATTGACCAATCTATACAGTTTAGCATGTGATTAAAGATCTCACTGTTAAAAGTGGAGAGATTGTAACAATCTTTATAGAGATGATATTTAGGTATCTGAGCAGCGTGCCTAAGAACTCAGATAGGTAGGAGGTTGCTAAGGGAGTCTGGTAGGGTAGTAGGTTTTTGATACATGTTAGGGTCAATTGTTAGGATCAAATCAAGAGTGGAACTACTATTATTGTTTTTATTGAATCTAGTAGGTGTAGTAAGTAGCTGATGAAAGCCATGGAGGTTGATGGTGAGAGATGGGCTGGTTGTAGATAGTTTTAGCCAGTCAATGTTAACGTCTCCTAACAGAATGGTTTTATAGCTGATATTAAGTGATAGTCATGAGAATATGGATTCGAGGATGGGAATGTTATTACCTGGTGGGATATATATAGCAGCTAAGGCAAATTTCTTTTGTGGGTTAAGGTAACAGTTTATGATAAGTAGTTCAGTGGGGTGGAAATTTGGATGGGTTATGAGTAGGGGGAATAGATTGAGGTGCTCGGAGTACATAATGGTGACTCCACCACCTTTCCTAACTATTCTGTCTTGCTGGTAGATATTTTAATGGGGATGAAGGATTTCAGAGTTTGAGATGTGGGGCTTTAGCCATGTTTCAGATTGTCTTAGGATGTGTGGGGAATGGAGGGTAATCCAGGAGTATAGTTCTGTGGTTTTATTTGGGAGGCTCTGTATGTTATTTGTGTATATACTAATATGTTTTGGACTGTGGGTGGAGGGAGACTGTTGAGACTGGTAGCTGTTGGGATGGTGGAGGAAGTTGTAGGAGAAGCAGGACTGGATTGGGGTGGATATCCCCATCAGTTAGAAGTGTGTTTTGGAGTTGGGGTGGTTTTGAGTGGTACTGGTAGTGGTTGTGACATAAGGATTTTAGCTTTAGCTTTGGTGGTAAGAGAGTGTGTGCTAAGATTCTGTGTTTGTCAAGTTGGGTGGGGGTGATGTTGAATAGAGATGGTGAGATAGAGCATGTGTAGGGTGGTTATTTATGTTGAATGGAGAAAGTATTAGTAGTTAGAGGTTGGAAGTGGTAGAGTTGTGATTGGTAGGAAGTGAATGAAATGTGGAAGTAAAGTAAAGTAAAGGGAATAGGAGGTAGATTATAGCCACGGTATAAGTTAGAGTTGTAAGAAACAGCAGTAATCTGATTAGATGTAGTGTAAAGAGAAGAAGGTGGGACTGTGTGAGGTCAGGGAGCAACGATAGGATAATTGGATGAGTTGGGTTGTTTTTTTTTATTTCGGAAGAGATTATAAATTAAATGAAAGTGGGGTTGGGTGGGAATGAGAGTAGGGTAGGGGAGCAGAGTGAACCTGAGCAGAACAAGGGTGGAAGGAGCTGGCTTACACCAAGTTCGAGGATTGAAAAGTTTCTGTAAAAAAAAACAATCAGTAAGAATACACAACAGGTAGAAGTTGCATGCTGCTTACTAGTCTGCAATGGTGGCTTTTATTCTTTTTTACATTTGTATTCCACTTTGCTCTTTGTTTGCTGCACACTATGTAGCTAAAGATCAAAGTAGCTTGGGACTTTAAACTTTCATTTGGTGTTTAATTAGTGAAGAACAAGTATTGAGGGGTAGGGAATGAAGGCTATGACTCTATTGAGAAGGGACGCAAAAAGAATTCCCCTGCACGGAAGTAATTGCACGGCTCAATCCAACACTGCAGACCAAAAACAAAAGCCAGCAACTGTGAGCTGTGTAAATAAATTAATAAAAAACAACAAGAAATAACAGACCGGTTTCGGCTATGGAATTAACCTAGCCTTCATCAGTGTTAGTTTACAAAAGCATCTTGAAGTTCTTATATACATTTGCAAATAATTAGTCATAAGATTTCATTGGTGAGCTTATGAATATTCATGAATGTTTCTAATCATAAATATTCATTAAGACCAGGCTGGAACAGTCCACCTAATTTTACAATACATTTTTTCTCTTTTGCATTTAATTTACTGTGCCATCCAAATTTGTTGGATCTGTCACCTACTATTTTATCAATAATAGTAAAATGAAATGTTGCTGTGGTGTGTTTTAAAGTGTCTTTATAAAGGGCATTGCTCCTCCTTTTACATTTAACATCACTAAGGTGTTCAGAAATGCATAATCTGAGGGGTCTAGATGTCTGTCCTATGTAAAATGCATGGCAGCTTCAGGAAGCCATATATATGATCCAATCTGTACTGCAGTTTGCAAAAAACTTGATATCAAATATGGTCCCACAATTACTATTAGAAAATTGTTTAGTCTTCAACACATGTTTGCAATGGCTGCAGTGGCCACATGGCATACAGCCAACTAACTTGTCTCCAGAAATGGAAGTTTGGATCATATTGTGATTGATAGAATCATGTTGATGTTTGTAATGGATGAAATAAGATCCAAGATTTTTCCCTTTTCTGAATGAGAACTTGCAGGTGTCAGATGTTGTGACAAAAAATTGTCAGCTAAGAGAATATTCCAATGTCGTCTGATGACATCAATGACTCTGTTGATATTCCTGCCGTATGTGGTAATAAACAGTAAAATGTTATTGTTGTGTTGTGATTTTTGTTTATATTTGAGAAGATCTTCTCTATCTTGATTTGCAGCATAATTGCTTGCCGTGTGTACATAACCCATGCTGTAACCTCTTTCTTGAAACCTATGAGACAAATCTTTGTGAAAGAATTCAAAGGTATGTTGATCTGAACAAATACGTCTCATCCTGGTAAATTGAGACTTGATAATATTTTTAGCAATATGGGCTGGATGGAAGCTGGATGCGTGGAGGAAGGTGTTATATTCTGGGTACTTTCTGAATACTTCAGTACAGAGTGTTGTCATCATTCCTGCTGATCAACACATCCAAATATGTGATTTTGCATGAATGATAGTTGATGGTAAATTGTAGGCCCCACTTATTATCATTGAGATACTCCACAAATTCCATCAAGTATTCAACATCAGACCTCCACACCATCCAGCAATCATCCAGATATCTGCACCATATATCAATTTCCCCCAAGTAAATGTTGTGTGTAACATCACAGATAATTTGTTCTTCTATGTAGGCCTTATATAGATCTGCATATATGGGAGCAAATGATGCACCCATTGCAGTACCCCGTATGTGGAGATAATATTGTTGACCATAGAAGAAAACATTTTTGGTGAGAACGTGTTCAGTCAAACAAATGAGGAAAGTGTTAAAGCCGGGTTTGTATAGCTCAGATTTTTGTAACCAGTATTGAATGGCATCAAGCCCAGCCCAATGTGGTATATAATGCACAAACATCTAATGTGCATTGCAACCAATGATCCTCAATTTGCATTTCATTTATAATCCCTAAGAATTCTGTGGAGTCTTGAATTCTGGATCTTACCCATCTCAATAATGGTTTTAGATGTTTAGTTAAAAATTCTGATAGTGGTTCGGTTAAAGAACCATTGACTGCCACAACTGGTCGACCAGGGGGATTCTGAGGATCTTTATGAATCTTTGGCAGAAAATAAATGTATTGACTGTTCGGATCTGACAATGTAAGATGATTTTTAGTGTTTTGTGTGATGACGCCATTTTCCACTGCTGAATCCAAAAATACATCAATTTGATGTTAAACATAGATAATGGATCAAGAGGCATTTTAGTGTAGTATCTGGCATCATTCAATTGTCTCCGAGCCTCAGCATAATATTGTGCCCAATTCATGACAACCACAGCACCACCTTTGTCGGCAGAAATAATTACTAAATTCTTGTTGTTAGAAAGTTCCTGTAGAGTTAACATATCAGACTTTGAGAGATTGTTAGACCTGGGGTGAGTCATACTGGATGTAAAATGTAAATCTTTGAGAACACTGTTTTGAAAAAGACTCACACAGGGATGCATTGGTGGGACAAAGGTGGATTTGTGGTATTTAAATGTATCAACAGTTAAACCATCAGAGATATTATCATGAAAATACAATTTTAAATTGAGCAGTCTACAAAATGATATCACATCTTGTGCAAATGTATCTTCTGGAACAAAAAACCCGTATAAAAGAAAGACCTTTATTCAACAAAGTTGTTTGTGAGTCAGATAGTGTTACATCAGAAATGTTTAATACAGTTGTGCTAGGACCAAAATTTATTTGTTCATCAAAAGTTCCATTAGACCCTCCAAACTTTTTATTTTTCTGATGTTTTCTGCCTCCTCTCTTGTAAGGCCTAAAGGAACTGTACCATTGTTACGTTTGGGGGTGGGAGAGTCTGGGGTCTGCTGTGTGTCCAAATCTGTACCAGAAGAAGAATCTCCCCCCAGATGAGTCAATATATGTATTACATTTTTTAAAAATGGACTTGGGACGTTTGCGTTTGGGGGTGGTATTGATTTTTTTATAGCCTCCTTCAAACCTGACATGTCTGGTATGTTGAAAGAGATGGCCTTTATCATAATCAGTTTGATCCCTTTGAAATTTTTTGAGTTTCCTATCTTTAAGCTGTTGTTCAAAGGTTAATAAATCTGAGCTGAGTTTGGACAATTGGATAGAATAAAATGGTTGATCCATGTACTGATTGCTTTCATCACATAGTTTACTGACATTGGTAATTTTCCTATCAATGATCCGCTTATAGTATCTGGATAATGTTTACACAAATCTCATGGAACAATTGTGTTGTATTGTCGACCATTCACTGGTTAATTGCTCATCCAATTCAGTGACTAATGACTGAATTTTGACTCTAAGCCCTCTAGCGGTTATCCCTTTGGCCATATACGCTTTAAATAATTTAAGGTGCCATACATTAGATCTTAGTGTTTTCATGTTTCTGTTCAATTGTTGAAATAACCTATCACAATGGGTTTGTGGGTTTTCAATAGTATTTGTACTGTTGTCATTAGGCCGTTCACCTATCCCAAAAATACCCAAATCTTCTTTATCAAAAGAAAGCCCAGCCAAGATCTGGTTCAAATCCATTATATTAAAATGGTAATAGATGAAAAAAAGAATGGGATATAAAAAAGTTTGGATACAGAGAATTTTTAGTAAGAGAACAGGCTCAACTGTAGCTAAAGAGCAATATAAGGTGTAAAACCTTAACAAATTAAATAAAGAATGGTATTACCCAAAGTCCAACGATTAATTACACATGTATACAAGCCAAAAACAGACTTGAATTGTAAGGAATGAGTGTAAAAAAGGTAAATGCAGTACCACGTCCTGATCTTCTTCTTCTTTCGGCTTTTCCCGGTTAGTGGTCATCACAGCGGATCACCTGTCCGCTCATGATTGGCAGTGGAGTTTTTTTACAGTGTCGAGTGGCCAGCCCGGCGTCCAACCTTCCACAGAAGGCACACACATGCACACACTCACACCTAGGGCCAATTTAGAGTGTCCAATCCACCTACAGCATGTCTTTGGGAATTGAACAAATTCCACCTAGGAACTGGGCAATAGTGGCCACTATGACAAACAAGTTATTAAATCAATCACAAATTTGATCAATGTGAAATCCTGGTGTCTCAGTGCCTAGATAGGCCCTAATACAAGTTCACATAGATGAACCGTGTCATCTGGCCTTAACTGTAATATTTAAATATGTACTGAGACCCTTCAAATGGGTAAAAAGAACCATGCCACGTCCAGACCCACTTTTGACTAAATACAAAATCCTGGACAATAATGGTCACTGCGTATCAATTGAATCCCAACTGCTATTGACAAATAGCAATGGGCTTATAAAAAAATATATAAAGCCAAAATTTGGCCTGATAAACATGTAAATATGTGGTAAATAATTATAAAAATGGTATCCAGAAACAACAGATGAGTTTGTGAAAAGCCCAATTTGTGTGGTTTAGAATAGGGTCTTGTTATATTGGACTATATCCTACCAAAGGCAGGGTAAAAAAGGAAAAATGAAGCAAAAAGGGGGGGGGAGTAAAACATATATTATATATCCCCCTGGTGGTGAAGCCAACTGATAAAAGTCAGCCTAATGCAATATATTTAGTATAAAAAATGGTACTGTAATGAATTTTTTATGCTGTGTGAAAGAGTCCAGGTATAAATTCAAAAAGCTGAGATGTGATATTCATTTAGGAGTCTTAATACACACTGGACCAGATTCCAAAAATTGTACAAGTTAAACAGTTTTGAGCTGTTAACAATATTAGTTGTTAAATACACATTGCCATACATTGATTCCCAATATAACCCATATAAAAATCCCCAACATGTGACTAAATGAATATCCAAAATATTACTTTTGATAGAAAATTATTATTACTGAGCAAAGAAATCCAATGAATATTATCATTGAAGAGAATATCCAAAAATTATCTGACTATGTTGCAGGCCAAATGGAAAATGGCGCCTAAATATATCTTGAATGATAAAGCAAAAATTGCTGCACAGTTGTTGTAAAAACTACCTTTGTCATAGATGGTTATCAGATATCCAATAGTCTGGATGAATGTGTTACAGATGTATCAACAAAAACACACTTTAACATAGCCGTTGCCCAATCAAATTTGCAAAAACAGTCATTACACCCTTATGTTCTTTAATTACAAAAAATTTCCACTCGAGCAAACTCTCACATAACACAGCTTCCTGTATATTCAAGCCACTTGGCCCCGCAATGTTAAATAATCTTTGTCCCCGAAACTGTAGCAAAAAACATGTGCATATATATTGTAGTCCCAAAGTACACAGTAGAAAGACAAATACGACCTTTGTAATTGGATAATTTGACAGAGTTACTATTATGTTCCAGGTCCATAAAAGATACTGACTTTCAAATGTGTCATGCAAAACAGCCCCATAACAATGTGAAGAACACAAACAAAAAAAGTTACCTTGAGCGCCTGAAAAAATGGCCAATAGTTAAATTAACTATTTGCGATTGTTTCCCCAAAATGGTTATGGTGTTTATAAAGCCATTTCTGCCGCTTTTGGATCACCAAGGGTCAATATGCTGATATAAATGCAGAGTTCACAAAAGCATACTCACAGCCGTTTTGTGTTGAAACCGCATCTTCCCGTTACACTAGAAATATGGTGTTATTCGACCCGGAACATACTGCCAAAATATAACTGCACTGACACACCTTCAATGTAATCCAAATGTAAAGATTTTGCAAAAAACTTGGCTTGGTGTATTACCTGCTGTAGTTTGTAGAAGCATAAGTTGAGCAAGGCCCCATTACACTCCAAATTCAATGACTGATGAAAAAATTCTCAAACAGCATAAAAATGAAAGCCACAGTGAACGAATGTGCAGAAAGTCCCTCAATGTTGAAAGGCACATAATCCTGTCTAGCCAAAGATAGAAAAACAACAAAAATAAGAGCTCAGTAAATCCGGTGAATCTGGTACAGATTCTACGAACACAGCAGACGTTAAATGTAAAAGGATGAGCAATGCCCTTTATAAACACACTTTAAAAGACACTACAGCAACATTTCATTTTACTATTATTGATAAAATAGTAGGTGACAGATCCAACAAATTTGTATGGCACAGTAAATTAAATGCAAAAGAGAAAAATGGATTGTAAAATTAGGTGGACTGTTCCAGCCTGGTCTTAATAAATATTTATGATTAGAAACATTTATGAATATTCATGAGCTCACCAATGAAATCTTATGACTAATTATTTGTAAATGTATATAAGAACTTCAGGATGCTTTTGTAAACTAACACTGATGAAGGCTAGGTTAATTCCATAGCCGAAACCGGTCTGTTATTTCTTGTTGTTTTTTATTAAATTATTTACACAGATCACAGTTGCTGGCTTTTGTTTTTGGTCTATTGAGAGGGGCTCAATACCTTAACATAACAAAATAGATAAGTTAAGCAAAATATATCAACAGTGAAACCAGGATAAATGTCACTGTTGTCTTCAGCTTTCCATATCATCAAATATTTCCCTTCATTCAGAATCCTATGCCCCACACCAGTCTTCACCGATCCGAACAGTTTTACTAATGTCCCCAGCAATATGCACAGTTCTGTGACACTGCTCACCACCCACCTTTATACTTCTAATATAAACTTTATAATAGGTATATATATATATATATATATATATATATATATATATATATATATATATATATATAAAATTGTTTCTGAACCTGCTTTATACCCTACTGCTTAACTACAATGTTATTATTTCCTTTCCTCATCTCCGTTTCTGTGAATTTCTCATCAGTAATCACACAATCTATTATCTATTTGACAAACCCATTTGTATACCTCTTCAAATGCTCAGTGTTCATAGGTAGGTAGGTACTAGGCTATTGGCCCTAGGGCCTATACAAGCCCAGCCAAAAAGGTACCCTGGCTTTTGCCACCCAAGAAAATTATTTTCCTGTGCCACTGTCAAGCAGAGCCACAGAAGTGATCCCCGGGGTGAATTTCCTATTTCCCATCCAATCATCAAGAATTTTCTTGAAGAGTGCTATATCAATATCTTCAATATCTACTAATGCATATGTATCTTTTATACCGTAGAAGCTGCCTTTTTTTCATATCAGTGTAATCTAATTAGCAAATGCATGTGTAATTGTTAATGTACATTATGGAATGTGTCTGTTCATGTATATTACCAAATATCTATATAAAAATGTTTTTTTTTTTGTTTGTACTAAACCTAGTCAGACAAACTGGCAAACAATGGCAAAATAAAATCAAATGTTTGGTCAGAGTTGCAAAGCGAAGGATATCGGCTTTGGAATCCCATTACCAATCTAAATCTCCTAGCAACAGCAGTTCAGTTTTGCTGAAATAAGTAAATGTTGTTGCCCCGATGCATAACCCTTGGCAATAGTGGTGCTTTAATTTTTTCCTTATTTTGTCACATTGTTAGGTATATCACTCAGTATCTGTCCTGCTATTCTTTAAACTGTATTCATTTTGTAATTTTGTTTTTCTGTAGTGAGACATAGCTGTAAAAGAACTAACTCCACCCAGCTCAGTTAACCATCAGATAAAATAAAATAAAATAAAATAAATAACTAAATACATAAGATGAGCATTAAATGGGCTCATTATCTGAAGTCAGGTACTGTATTTTTTGTTTTTATAAGGGTAGTTACTTAGATGCTCTGTGAAAGTGAACGGAGGGCACAAGTCAAATATAAGGATTACTTGACCTATAAATGAGAAGGAATGTGACCTCGAACTTGGCTTAACTGTTAGTCATGGAATAAACAGATAGAATGAATAGACATTTGCACAGAGTTTTGTTGGCTTTATTGAAATAATCATGCTATTTATACTATATAGAAGTGCGTAATGGTGCTGCCTGCTGCAGAGCCAGTGGGCTAGTAGAGGGCAAAGTAACCTGAATTTCAGTTGTTATAGTTATGAACAGACTACAACAGGTGTTCTTTGATTTATGGACAGATAGTCTGCCAGCATAAATCTGTTTAGCCAGTTGGATAATATCTATTTTTGCAAGTTGTACCTTTTCTTTTCTTTTTTTTTTTCTTTTTCTTTTCTTTTCACATGCAGAGTAAAGCAGAGGGAGGCTATTTCCTCTTACATCCGAAAGACATGCTGTAAGTAAATAGGTGATCCTGAATCTCATGCATAGGCTTTTATATAGTGTGTGTGGGTGAACTTGCATATGTCTGTCATGTGATGGACTGGCATCCCTTCCAGGGTTAATTTTATGCCTTACTCCCACTGAGGACAAGAATAAGCTGTGGCTGTTACAGGACCTTTACAAATGAATGCTGAGGTAATATGATGGTTCTTACTATGTCCACAATGGCACAGTCAGAAAAATGCAAAAAATATACTTAGTTCCTGCCTGTTTATAATAAAATGTTTAGGAGAGAACCAGCCCATGATTACAGGCAAGTGTTTTTGGAGGTCATTCTTCAACAGCAGTTGTATTTATTTAACATTTGTTGACCAGGAAAGTCCAACTAGGACAGAGCCTATTTTCAGTAAATGACTGGGGAGAAACACTCTAGTTGCATGTCTTTGGATTGTGGGGAGAAACACTCTAATTGCATGTCTTTGGATTGTGGGAGGAAACCAGAGTACCCAGAGGAAACCCACAGGAACGCAGAGAGAGCATGCAAACTCTGCACAGAAGGCACACCAGTCAGACTCTAACCAGAACCTCTTTCTGTGAGGCAACAACATTAACCACTGCACCACTGTGCCACCTACAGCTAAATTGCCAGTTTTATTATGATCTTAAGGAATAATATAAACATAAAACACTGTCTTTCTGTTTACGAAGAAGTTAAAATATTTCCATAAGTATGTACATTAAGGTCACATGTATACCTCCATTGTAAAACAACCACAGCAGCTTCCTTAAGACTGTATTCTGCTTGTATAAGTAGTTACTGTGAGAAAATGCTGTCATTCAGCACATAAAAAGTTAAATATATATTTGAAAACAAAATGAAACAAATATGTTAAAAACATATAAGCAAATTTACATTATTCTGCAGTTATAGTCAGAAAAAATACCAGGAAAACTACCACTGAAAATGCAATACTTTACTTGAACAATGTTATAAATGAAAAATCATATATTTTATAGATAGATATAAAGAACTTATTTGTACAAAATGTTGATGTTCTGTTTTTTTTCTGGGAATTTTGGAGTTCTTTATGAAAAATCACAAGAAAAAAAAGCCTTATCTGTGCATCTCTACAGAAATATGACTCAGAAGTTAGCAATCATGAAGTCAGGTGACATCAGTGGCTCAACAGATAGCATGCAGACCTTTGGTACCATAAGAGCAGTAGACTATGGGTTCTAATACCACATTGTGTGATTAGATTAATGTTCAAATCATTGACACTGCAGTGCAGAATAGGTAGTGCAGTCTGGAGTGTGCTGTTCTTCGGATAAAGATGTTAACCAAGGTCCTACCTGCTTGAACTGGCGGTAGTTCAGGTGAATGTAAAAGATCTCATGACACTGATGCAAAAAGTGTCTTGGATGAATTTCCCATAGTGATATAAATACCACCTTAGGTCTTCCCTGGAAAGAGGTCACTAGTCGAATGAGACCAACCAACCAGTTAACAAAGGGTAAACAAATAAAACTGGGGCAATCAGAGTTACAACATCTGAGCATTTCTCTATAAGGCTGGGTATAAAAGTTTCTCAACTCCAAAACTCTTGCAAATATGCACTGCTTGTTGTACCCAGGGCTTTAAAGTAGGGTTGCCACCCCTCCTTTTTTTTTCCGGAAATCAAACTGATTCTCCTGTAGTCCAGACAACACTGTACAAACTCCGGTATTCTGTTTCAAAAAGGAAACAGACTATCGGAGTTTGTAAATCGGGTGATTTACTATGCTTTTCTTACAGAAAAGCATAGTAAATCAGCTGAAAGCAGGCAGCAGGAACAGGAAAAGAGGGCGTTCCTGCTGAGTGATGCCATTGCGATGTCACAAAATGGGCGGGAGAGTGGGTGGGCAGGGTTGCTGGTGACACGAGGGGCGTGGCTTTACTCCAGTTTTAGCCATGAAGGAAGGTGGCAACCCTATTTAAAAGCATTTACTTTTATTACATTTAGCAGTACTAATTTACATTTAACAGTACTAATTTTATTATTCTTGCAGTGATCTTTACTGAAATGCTTGTGTGATTTTCTTTTTTGAACTTGTATCTACTAGAAAACAGTACTGAATACTTCTTTGTGTAGGCTAACTGGATGATGTGTAATCTGCATTTTACCATATGTATACTATTGTACTATCTAATTATTGTATTTTGCTTATATTTCTCTGGAGCTTTTCTCCCTGGGCCTCCACTGAAAACAGGCTTCTAACCCAATCGGACTTTCCCGGTAAACAAATGTAAATTAATAAATACATAAATAAAATAAATGAAATTTAGAACAAAACATTCTAAAGCACACTGTCATTAATAACACTTCTCACATATCTGTGTGTTGATTCAGCCATTCGGAGCATAGCACCGCTTCACAGCTTTCCTTTTAAAAATCTGTCCACATGAGCTTAAGAGATTCCCCATTTGGTTAATGCTTAAGAAATTACATTTAAACCTTAATGTGCCCAAAGATCTTAGACTAGCTAATTACACAGAGAAATCCCTACTGTGTGTGGTGTCACAGCTATTTAGCTCAGTATTTTTTTGCTGGTGACTTTTCTGTGTAATTTGTCTGCAGCTCTTAAGAACAGTCTGCTGCCCTTTGTCACCTCTGCAAATTCCCACAGCACGTCTTATTATCACCTAACCCACCACACACACACACACACACACACACACACACACACACACACACACACACACATACACACACACACCTACACACCTCCTTGCAGGTTTTGTATCCTACAGAGATTCATTCATCAAGTACATATGTTGGCAACTGTGTGTTCCCCATATATTCCTCAACAGGATGTCTAGTCTAGTAGTCTGATACCTGGATAGGAACTGCTAGAGTACCTAGGAGGAGGGGATCTTATTTAGCAAAGTATGGACACACTGCTTTTGAGCTAAAGAATAATTAAAAGTCCTAGTAGGATTGATATCACTTTATCAACTTAGGTATATTTTTTTTTCAAAGGGCAGAAGGGTTTATGCTACAGTGTTATAACACTACATAATATTCTGCAGTCCAGAAATAATTCCAAGTTCACTTCTTTATCTGAGATCTTTGTCATATATCCTCATCTTTCACTTGGGTTGTATGTAGATTCTGCTATGTTATGAAGTAATACTCAGGATACCTCTGCCACAGCCTTCTGGTACTTTTCTGACCTTGCAATGAGTCCAGCAATCTGTAAGGTACAGTATACTTCTATATTGTGGTACAGGTGTCATTCAGTTATGCTGTCGCATACCATACAGCACCATCAAACAACAAATTCATCAACCTTTGAAAAAATGGAAGGGACATTCTTCATTCTAAAGACCACTACTTTCAGTAAAAAGGCCAAAAGTCATCTTACATCCTTTAATTCAATCAGTCAACCTGACCTGCCAAGACTTAATTGCCAAGTCTACAGTAACAAGAAATGTCACCTCTCTTGATAGTTCTGTAGTTTACCTTTCCAGGGCATTGAGTTGACTTGTGTCTCTGAATGCTTTGAGTCTATGATAATCCATGCACCATCTAAAAAAAGATATTTGGTTTGTGCGCAAAGACTGGAAGTCAGGCTGAGGGTGTCATATTTCTTAATTATCGGTAAACCCAGCATCTTTTCTATGTAAGTCCCAATGTCTTCTAAGACTACTGATATCACCCAGTATGCAGTCTGGGTAAGGAGTGCTTCTTTACCTATGTCTACATCATATGCAGCAAATGGGAAAAATCTAGGTTTAACATTAATTAACAGGTCATAGTCTCTTAGAATCTCCATTATTTCTTGGGTCAGTTTTCAGGTAGGGCAATCTCACGGCTGCCTTCACAGAGGATTTCTCTTAGCTTTTTTCCAGCAAGTTGGAAGGAGTTTTCTGTGACTATTAACTCTCCATAATTACATCCCTTCAAATGCTATATCAGCCCATTTAGTAAGGGTTTATTATGCTGGCGTGTTACAGTTGTTTGATCTGATACCTTGTCAATTACTTTAATATGCTCACTAACTAAATCTGCTTAACTTACTGTCTGATCTGCACTGCTCATGTCTTATGACTTCTGAATAAGATTAGAATAATGACCTCCAGACTCAATGTGCATGAGCAAAATATAGTTCTGCAGTCATACAACATTTTGTGTTTTTATTGAGCAGCCATAAAGCTGCTCTGGGCCATTCCCACAAGCTACATCAGCTTTTCACTAAGTTTTAAGATGTTACCTACCATGGGCATGTCTTGATTTTTTTTTTGTCTAATCACATGCTGTGTTATAGGACTTCAGTATAAGGAGAAATCAGTGCACACTTCAGGCATGTTCCTGGGTGCGTACAGCACAAGTGTAGCCATTTCTTTTTGTCTTTGTCATGGTATTCTTCACAGAACAGGATCATGGCCTTAACAGCATTTATTTTATAATAGTTTAAGCTAAAATAAGCACTTTGGCAACACTCCCCCTTCTCCAACAAATGTTTTCTCAAATCTGAAAAGAGGAGCCATGTTGGCCAGTTATAATATTCTTTGGTAACTCATCACTAGAAAATCTTTAGCAAGCCCTCTGTTGGTATAATGCACAGCAGTCAAAATACACTTTCCTTTATACATAGAAATAATGATTTCATACATTTACAAACAAAAAAGTAAGTAAGACAAAAGGGATCCACAGCACCCCCCACCAGTACCTGGTTCCTCCACCTCGCTCTACCTACACCATATAGATCACCTTTTTCTTCCATTTTTCACACTTTGGCTTACTTTTCAGTTTTTTCCTGTATTCATTCAACATATTTTAAAGAAACTATTTCTTTACTACAAAAAAATAACCAAAATAAATACTGGAGAAGCACCCGTGATAGAGTGGCACCCTAGGCAGCCGCCTAGTTGGACCATGCCTAAGGCCAGCTATGGGAGAAGGTATGTTTAGTTGTAACTAATGCGGAGGCTGTCTGTTTTAGTTTTTGTGCTGACAGTTTTTGTGACTGTGCTATGCAGACTGAGGAGGCATAGGCCAATACTCATTATTCATCAGTCTGAAAATAAACAAGGCTGACAAAATATTACAATGGACTGTGACTGTCAGAGTAATGTGTTGATGTCCTCTTCTCAATTGACAAAGTGGCAGATTGTTTTTGTAGTATTTGCAATAGTTGGGTTTTGTAGGCTGAGCTAATGCAATGGGTATTATAGGGAAATAACAGACCATGGTATTAGGTCTCACAACTCCCAGCCTAGAAAATAATGGACCATGATATTTGGCCTCCCTGCTCTGGAAAGTCTGTTATTTACCTGTAATGCCCACCCTGGACAGCATTGCTGCTCTTAAAAAATGTAATATCTTTTAAGCTGTTTTGTATTTATTTATTTATTATTAGTGTGTGTGTGTGTGTGTGTGTGTGTGTGTGTGTGTGTGTGTGTGTGTGTGTGTGTGTGTGTGCGTGTGCGTGTGTAGATATACATATAGCTGTGCCATTACAACCCTTCCTTGGGTGTGTATGCATGCACACTCAGACACAGACACACACTAGATGAGCACATGGATTTCATTGTACTTGTGAAGTCCATGTGTCTGTTTATTTTATGGTAGGTGGTACTGGTAACTGTGTCTGCTGTACTCATTTGTTTCAGTGCTGATTTTCCACACACAAACCTCCACTTTAAAAAAATATATAGAACTGCAGCAGAAAAGTTCAACCAGTTTATATTTTCACTTTTCTGCCCTGATTCTGCTTTTTTCAAATCCAGGGTTAGGAAGTAAAAACAAATTTTAACTAACTGAAACATTTTTATTCACAGCATTCAGATTTTGAGCACTTTTTTTTTCTCTGGGCTTTCCAGTCAGGTTAATTCCCTACTTCATAACAGTGAGTGTCTAGCTGACATTTAGAATATTACAACTACATTTTCTAAGAATTATTAAATGTACTTCATGTTCCAGTTTTGATATCAGGATGCTCTCAGCAACAGCACTGTGTGTTTTAGAAAGCAAGATCCTTATTATTTTGTGGCAGAATCTCACATTGCTTTGTAATCTTGCAAACCAACTCTACAAGGAGGTGTAACGTACGTCCGAAGTCAGGAGAAAGACCAAATTGGTTTATATCAGCTTGCATAAACTTTATTGGCTCATTTTCTGTTTGCTGACATGTACCTTGGTCAAGGTGTTCTCTCCTCACATTGTATTTGCTTGCTTCTCTTTGTAGTGATGCGTGAACATTTGCTTTTAACAACACTTTATTCATTTTTAGGACAGCAATAAGCTTGAGTTGTGCTCAGACACTGCATGACCAAGATGTGATCCAGAACAATTGGCTGGCACTTAAGAAGTCAGCTGTGGTAAAAATCACCCTGCATCCATTTGTGGAGCATTTCCAGAACTAGACATCTTTTCCCTCAATCTGCTCTTTTGCTAGTAGTTAATGTGCTTGTCTCATCCCACCTTGATGAAAGCAGTACCCTTTACCAGAAACTTCCTGACATTCCACTAGTGCCGATGGTGCAGAACACTGCAGCCGGGCTACTTACTTGAATCTCATGTTACTAACCTTTCATGCCTGTGCTGCACAGCCTGCACTGGGTTCTGATCTACTTTTGTATTATCTTTACAATCTTAATGCTAATTTACACAAAATTTGTGTCTCTCTCATCTGAAGGACCTTGCTATTTCATATTGCCAATTTCACACATTGTGCTCAGCCTGTCACAGGTGGTTCCTCAGCTACATTTGGAATCATCTTCCATACACTCCTTTGAGTATTAGACCCTGCAACTGTGGATTAGACTTCATTATACCATGACCCCCCAAAACGTGCACGCTGATTGGCCAGCGTGCCCGTTGTAAATCGAGTTATACTAATGGAAAAAGGTCCAGTCGCCTGGACTTTTTTCCATTAGTATAACTCGTTTTTTTAAAACACTGTCTCGCTATGTTAAATGGGTTTAACATAGCGAGACAGCTTTAAAATAAGCAACGGAGATCTCCGTTGCTTATTTTAAAGCTGTCTCGCTATGTTAAACCCATTTAACATAGTGAGACAGTGTTTTAAAAAAAGCAATGGAGAAAGCAAGATCTCCGTTGCTTTTTTTAGTTTCGCTATGTTAAATGAGTTTAACATAGCGAGACAGTTTTAAAATAAGCAATGGACATCTCCGTTGCTTATTTTAAAGCTGTCTCGCTATGTTAAACCCATTTAACATAGCGAGACAGTGTTTTAAAAAAAAGCAACGGAGAAAGCAAGATCTCCGTTGCTTTTTTTAGTGTTTCGCTATGTTAAATGAGTTTAACATAGCGAGACAGTTTTAAAATAAGCAACGGAGATCTCCATTGCTTATTTTAAAGCTGTCTCGCTATGTTAAACCCATTTAACATAGCGAGACAGTGTTTTAAAAAAAAGCAACGGAGAAAGCAAGATCTCCATTGCTTTTTTTTAGTGTTTCGCTTTATTACTGTTACCCAGCCTAGTTGGCTTACGAATTGTAGATCTTGGAAGTTATAAAACAATAAAACAGTTTACATTTTAAACCTAGTAATTACTTTTCTTTCAAGACAATAGAACAATTTATAGCTCTAGACATTGTGTCTGCTATTGAACTGAAACTGAGAGATAACATCTTTTGTTTATGGCTCAGATATAAAGTAACTTAACCTCAACTATTCTTAGGTTTTGCAGGTTAATCTTCTATGTTCCAGCAGGCTATGCTGTGGTTACATTCTTGAAGCTCAGTACATAACATACAGTTATGTATAAATCATATCAATATTCACAAATGACATAGAATTATTTACAAAATTTCAGATAGCTGGGATGGCAGCATGACAGACATGAACAAGTTATATATAAGACTTGTGTAATTTAACTCAGTGTTGTTACAACTTAGATTACATATACAGAGAGAGGATAATTTTGGTTGTCATTGGGATGTATTGGAGAACACTGTTTTGGTTTAGGATGAATTTACTGTGAGCTATTGACTGAAGGTCAGGATTGGTCATCAGAGAAGGCTTCTTACATTGTGGGTTACATGTTTGAAGATGGCGTTCCTAGCTGAAGAGGAAGTGGGTCACCAACATATAAAGCAAGTTGATGTTTGGGTAGGTCAGTAGGCAGGTTATTCACAAAAAGGAACAAGAGGAGAACCATGGGGTACTTTAGGTAGAAGTGGAACAAATTAATAGAAATATTTTCCTGTTTTAATTGCCATTGAGTGTGAATTCGTGGAGTATGTGAAACGACTTGACAGGACATTCATCAAAGCATATCTGGGAGGAATTGTTAAGACAGAAATGATTGCTAAAGTCAAATGCCTTTTTTAATTTTTCAAAGATAGGGTTACCACCTGTCCTTCTTTGCAAGGGACAATCCCTCTTTGGGCAGTTGTGTCCTGCAAAAAAAAAAACCCTAAAAAAATTACAAATGTTCTGAGACTTTAGGACAAAAAATATTTCCTAAGATTTTTTTAATAGTTATATAGCACAGTTATTTTGTATCTGAAACACCTAATATTTTATGAAATAGCATAAGCAGCACAAATTGTATAAGAATAAATGTATTTTAGTAAAAAAGTGAAGTTCTGTCCTTTGCACTGGCTGTGGGTATGTTTTGCTTTGCAAAAATCTCACATTTCTACAAACAATGTCCCACTTTGGGCATTTGAAAAGGTGGGAAACATATGCAAAGATGATTCCAGTAAGGAGTCCCTTGCCCCATATATCTAAATGTATAATCTGTGATATTATATAGAGTTGCCTGAACAGTTCATATAGTAGAAGCAAGCAAACCAAATATAATACTCAAAGAAAAAGAGACAAAAATAACATTAATCATTGAAATAGCCAGACCTAATTATTATAATATTCTTCATACTGAGGGACATAAAGCAATAAAATATCAAGAAATGCAAGCATAAACTAAAATAATATGGAATAAATACATCCATATAGTTCAAGAGACATAGGAGCAACATGGCTAGTAAAAAGCAATTTTATAGCATGTGCAAATATACTACTAAAACATGTGATGCCATATGAACTGCAGAAAGAGGCAGTTGCGGGTGAATTGTGACTGCTGAGAACATTTGGTAAACATCAAATATTAAAGCAATACTAATTTCATCAACTTTAATAATTTCTTCACTCAGGGATGAGATTCATTCCTGCCACTGTATTAGAAATCATAAATATTTGGAGAATATAAAAAAATGGTGGCTAGGGGAACATGGGATAGTATGAATGATGTCTAAATGCAAATGGGGTTCTTAAGCCTTTGAGATAAGGGCTAACAAAGCATAACAGATCTAAAACCGGATGATGCAGAAGAGTTTAGGATTGTTAGAATGGAGTTGATAAGTCCATCTGTTAACTAGGTAACATTTTCCTCTGTATAGTGTAAAGTTAAGCCAAAAGACAGAGAAACTTTTTTTTAAAATCACATGTTTACTAATGCAAATGTTAAGATATCAGACAGATGAATTGCAGGTAGCTGAATAGGAACGAGTGATATCTGTGACACTTATATATGCATATATGTTTTTAATGCATTGTCAATGCCTGTCATTAAGTATGGCCGATAAAACTACTAATGGGTGCAATAAGTTTTGTCAAACATTTTTGTAAAAATTACAGTTATGATGTCACTGATCGAGCTACTTCCCCTTGCAGGACCCTAGGAGTGACAAATAAAATGTGCTTGAGTGGTGCTCTTTGGCACTGGTGTCAGGGACTGCCTGCTCATGCTCTGGATATCAAGACCTAGAGCATCATGCATGTACTCTCATTTCATTTACCTGCAATGTAAAATATTGTTTTAAATAGCAGCTGAAAGCTCTCTCTAAACCATTTATTTATATATGTGTCCAGTGTAACTGATTGCCTGTTAATATAGTGTGACATGCACGTATTCTCATTTCATTTACCTGCAATGTAAATATTGTTTTAAATAGTAGCTAAAACTCTTTCTAAATATTTATTTATATATGTGCACCATGTAACTTATTGCCTGTGAATAAAAGATGGAGGTTGGCATAATGCTTAATGTGTTTACCTCACAAACAAGAGATAGGTACTTTGATTCTCACTAAGGGAAAACTGGTAGGCTTAAAAATGGTCCAAACAGACAAATAGCCTAGTACTTAACTATGAATATAGTGTAACTGCTTACCACTGATGTTGAGTTTATTAGGTTAATAGGTTCATAGGTGTGTACTAGGCTAATGGCCCTGGCGCCTTTACAAGCCCAGCCTTAGGGTTACCCTGGCATCGTGCCACCCGACCTTAGTTCCCAGTGCCTCTGTTGAGTAGAGCCACTGGAGTTATCCCCAGGGTGAATTTTCTATTTCCCATCTACTCATCGAGGTTTCTCTTGAAGAGGGTCAGTGAGATGCTCTACTTGACATGTATGGGAAGTCTATTACATAGTATAGGCAGTATCTGGGTTATGAACCTGTCCCTCCAGTACGTTCTGTTGATTGTGGTAATGAGGTTGAGGCCTCTGGAGCATGTGGTGTGGAGGGGTTGGGATTTCTTTAGATGTAGCATTTCTAACAGAGCTGGGTCAGACATGGCTTTGTAAGTCAAGCAGAGATTACCTTTAAGTAGGCGATATGAGATAGAGAATAGTTGTACTTTTTTGAGTCTGTTCATATAGGACAAGTGTTTAAGGCCTAGGATTCTCTTTGTGAGGTACATTTGCGGCCTCTCCAATTGTTGCAGGTGTCTAGTGAGGTACATGCCAAATGGGGCATTGTATTCAATGACTGGCCTAATGAGGGAAGAGTAGAGGGAGACAATGACCTCTTTCTTCCTGGATGCAAAACCCTTAGTAATGAGATGTGCCACATAGAAGGACATTCTGACCACAGTGGCAATGTGGTGATCAAAAGAGAGGTTGCTGTCAGCCTGTGTTCCCAGATCTCTTATAACGCCTTCTGTGTTCAGTGGACTAACATCGATGTGGTAAGTCATAGGAACTGGGTTTTTCCCAATGGTGGTGATGACACATTTTTTGGCATTGAGCTTAAGGCCATGGTTCTGACACCAGTGGTTGGTCTCAGTGAGGCCGTTCTGTAGGATGTCAACATCACTTGGGGATTTAATAATAGCTCCCAGCTTGCAATCATCTGGGAACTTTGTCAGCCAGAATCCCTTCGTGTTGGCCTGGACTTCAGAGAAGTAGATACCAAACAGGAAAGGACCCAGGACCAAACCCTGTGGGACTCCACTCGTGACTAGTCAACAGACTGACTTGGAGTCAGCTACTTTCACACTGTGGGTTCTATCTGTGAGCCAGTTTGCAACCCACCTAGTGATATAGGGATTGATGCCTAGCTTAGTGAGTTTTTCTATGATTCCTGAGTGGGGAATGGTATCAAAGGCCTTGGCCTGATCAAGGTAGGCTGTATGAACTACCCTGCCTTCATCCACAGCTCTGATGACTGACTCAAAGAAGTCAACCAAGTTGAGCAGGCATGATCTACCTTTCACAAAACCAAACTTTGTGGATCCAGAGTTTGGAGATTCCCTATATCCTTGTTTATTAGGTTCATGATGATGCATGCCATAGCTTTGCATATCAGACTCGTCAGGCTAATGGTGCAATAGTTCCCAGAGTCTGTAGTTGCTCCTCCTTTGTGGAGAGGGATGAATGTAGCAGTGTGCCATTTGGTAGAGACAAAGCCTGAGGTGAGGCTGTGATTGAACAGGGGACACAAGTGAGGTGCCAGTTCACTCTGTAGTTCATGTAGAACATAGCCAGGGATATTGTCAGGTCCCACAGAAGCTGTATTCTTGGCTTTGGACAGTGCTGTTTTAACCTGTGCAACAGTAATACTGGGTGTCTGGCAATCTGCTGGTATTGTGATTGGTCCTTTGGGTGGGAGGACAGGGGTAAAGTTGGCACTGAATCTGTCAGCCAGTATATTAGCATTATCTGTTGGCTCAGTATAGGAGGCACGATTGCACAGTAGCTCAGAGCAAATCTGGGTATTGCCATGGAGATTCTTTACATAACTGTAGAAGGCCTTGTCATTGTTTTTACTATTTGCTGCAATTCTGTTTTCATAGCTAGCTTTAGAGGATTTGATGAGAGATCTCAACTTTTTCTAGTCTTGGGACTTCACCTTATTCCACATCAGTTACCTCCTTCTGTTGTAGAGTTTGTTTATAGCAGGGGACCACCAGATTGGCTTCCTTTTTTGGAGGAGAGTGTCTTGGTTCTATTGGGTATGGTGAGATCCATGCATTTGTGTACATGTTCATACATTGCTGTATGATTCGGTGGTCATGCAACTATTCCCCATTTGCATTGCTTCTGTGGAAGTTAGCCACCTGTTTTTAGGACCCCAAAGTTAGTTTTGGAGAAGATTTTCATGGTGCTTACCTTTGCGGGGTGGGGTGGGGGGAATGTGGATTTTCAAGGTGATTAGTTTGTGGTCGGATCTAACCAGGGAGGAGTTGATTATTGGTGTAGAGTAACAGTCGCCCATGTTAGTAATGGTTAGGTCAAGCATATTGCTACTTCTAGTGAGGGTAAAAACAAGCTGGTCCAGAGCATTGGAATTAATGAATTACAGGAAATGTTGGGCAAGTGTATTGGTACATGAGTAGTTTTCCCAGTTAATGGAGGGGCAGTTGAAGTCACCCAGTATGAGAGTGTTAGGTTGGACCCTAATATTCTCCATGGTGCTTAGGAACATGGAGTGTGAGTCTTGGGACATGGTTAGGGACCTATAGCAAGCTACGACTTGAATTATGACTTGAATTGCTGTCTTACCCAATGTTAGCTGCACCTGAAGTATCTCTGATGAGTTATGTTGGGCTACCAGTCTGGAGGTGTGCACACCTTTTATGAATATGGAAACACCACCTCCTTTGGTGCTTCAGTTCAAGTTCTGAGGCCGAAAGGTGTGGAATGAGTTATAGCCTGGTAGTGCAGGTGTGTTTCTGCTGCCTTGAACCAGGTCTCTGTTATAGCACAAATGTTGATGTTCTCCATTTTAAGGAGTGCTTCGAGCGAGTGCATTTTGAGATTTAGACTTCTAGCGTTGAGCAGCATGACCCTCACATTGCATTTTTTTGTAGCTGTTACAGTGGTAATTTGGTCTTTGGAACACCACCTATAAAAGGCACTATAGCAGTGGCAAGAGCCTTGGCCAGTATCCGGAAGCCCAGGGGTGACAGATGCAGGCCATCTCTAGCAAAGCATTGGGGTCTGTCGATCATGTCATCCCAAGCATTAGGAAGCTTTTTCTCACAGAGTCCCCCTTAAAAATGGGTTTATCAGCTCTAAAAGGTATATCAGGTCAACAAAGATAAACAAATAAAAAATCTAATTTCAGCTAAGTGTGCTTAATATTTCTTACTTTCTTTTTTCAGAAAATACAAGAATTAAACTGACAAACTGAGAATACAATATTCTAGATGTACAGCATTTATTGTAATTTTACAGTGCTACTTACTTGCATTTCATTTTATACCTTTTACGTGTTGTGTATTGCTTATACGTTATTTCAGTTCCTGTGTTATATTTCAAAAACTCAATATAAATTTGAATTTAAATCTGTGAATTTGAATGTATGCTACCGCTGGGGCTTGTAAGTCACTCTCTATCTTTTTTTTCTTCACTTTACTCCTTTTTATATATTCTGTGCTCACATTTCATCATTAGATTCCTTCCCTGGATCAGTTTTCTTTTCCACTCATTCAAAAATTGTGAACATAAGATTGGAACTAGGTACCTGCAAGGATACTCAATAACTGACTTGTATAGAAAGTGCAAATATTTTACTCATATTGTTATGAACTATACTCTGCAACCCAAATTGTGGTTGTGTTTCTTCTTTACCTTTTCACATTGCACCTCCAGGCCATTAGATATAAGCGTGACCTCACTTAACCTAGCTTCAGTAGTATTAGTGCTGATATTGTAATTTTCTAAGTCTTAGTGTAGGATGTTTAGTACTAAGCATTTTATTAAAGGCACAATGCTTAAATCTCCCCAGATCCTGTTATTGCTACTGCGTCATGTCACCATAGCAAAATAACTCAATTTTATCTGAAAGTTAATGATCCAAATAATACATGAACAAAACAACCAAAAAATGACTTACCAAGTGTTTCATCTTTAAGCTTTTTTTTTTTTTATAGAGGTCATCTAATACATAATCACACTATAGTGGGAATACAGCATCTTTTTCATACAGTACCATATGTTATCAGATATTACATAATTCAACTAAAAGAAGGGCTACAATCCTGAAACAAAACTTAAATTATAAAACAGTAAGGCCAGCAATTGGAAGAACAAGTATTAATTTTGATTACCAGTACCGCAATGAATCGATAAAAATCTGCATATTTATTAATCTTTCTGAGAGCATGTTCTGTTGCTAATCTAGTACTAAAATAAATATTTTTTCCTTGTTGCAACCACTTATAAATGACTCCACCTTGATTTCTGGCCACCCTCATTACTACCATGTAGCACTACCTGTTCAGATTAATAATGTCAGGAGTATGAGAAAAAAACAGTTTCATATAAATGTGTAAAAATAGTAAAGTAAAAACAAAAACAATGTATAAAACGATAGAGAACTTTAATTAATAAAAACAATAAAATACAAAGGTAAGCGCTTTCATGGATAAATCCACTTCATCAGACCATATTTTTCTTCATCCACAAAGTAATCATATATATATATATATATATATATATATATATATATATATATATATATATAGATCATACATTTAAAATCAGCTACCAATGAAAACTCAAGAACTGATCACATGATCACAGATCATTATCTAATATATAATGTTAGGAGTACTTACTTAATAAAGACCTCCTTTCATCCTTGCTGCTTGCTCCAGCACTAAGATACTTCATTTGCTCAGAGATTAGAAATCTCCAAACTATCACAATATTCTAATCTGATCTGTACAATTATCTCACAGATGTTACTCCGTGGCACAGGCTAAATGTTTGACTTGTCTCAATATGTGTGTGAACTATTCACCACATTCATTTTCCCATGTTATCTCTCTCTTTGCATATATACCTCTCAAACCCGTTTACCCTCTCATGTTAATTCTCCTATTTTTTTTTCTTTTTTTGTTTTGTTTTGTTTTTCTGTTAATTATGTCCACTGTACTTTAGAAAGACTTCATCCTTAACTATGTCAATCTACTATCACTTATCTCTAACAACCTGTAACTGAATTTTCTGTCCTATGTATGCCTCATCGTATTTTGTTTCAGTCGACAAACACATTTCTATTGAATCAGAGCATATATCTGTAATGTCAGTGGCCTAGAAGGTTGCAGACTCAACTTAGATTGTGGGAAGAAAAGAAGGCTGTGAGCTCTAGTGTCACATCAAGTGCTTGGAGTTGTTTCCAAACTGACATTACAGTGTTGAATTGGATGAGTGCTACAGTTGTTAAGTGATTTGCTCATAGTCACACAGGAAAAAGGAGTCAAATACAGAACCATAGGAAGCTACTTGTTAGCAGCTAATATTCAGTCTTCTACATCAGCTACCAACTACATTAATCCACTGTTTCTATCTACCTCAGTTGGTGGCAGCTTAGGTGGAAGTTAATGAACCTTTGGTGTGCAACACCTTGGTAAACAAACATAAAGACACCCATGGCACTTTCCAAAAAGAGTAGAAATGACTTTATTAAATTGTATTAGCATAAGATTATCATCCAGTTGTAAGTTCTGTGGTATCCTCACCAAATTCCCACATCTGTATTAATACCTTCTTAGGTCTCCATCAAAAATAGGTTATAGGCTTAGCCTTTTTTGTGTGCATTTTTTACTTGATAATTGCACTGGTCATTAAAAAATGAAGTGAAAAATGACAGTAAGTAGCAAATTCCCTATAGAAGTCAATAGGAAATAGAAAAAAATGTTTACCAAAAATATTGAATGTAGAAAAAGGATCAGAATAATTGCCAAAGATTCCAAAGACAACCACAAGGATTTCTATAGTTATGTCAAGAATCTAAATAGCAATGCTCAGATCTGCTCTGTGCTACAACAGAATGGCATTAAATATACTGATCCCAAGGATATTGCCAATATCCTGGCAGATCAATTCACTGCAAACTTCACCCCCCTCTCACCCCCTAAAGGGCCCATCTCAATACTGAAAGATTGCCAAATTCCGATAATAATGACCACACAGGTAAAAAATGCACTCTCCAAAGCTAAGACTACAGCATCCATGGGACCAGATGACATCCCAGGCTGTGTACTACATGAACTACAAAATGAACTGGCACCTCACCTAAGTGTCATGTTTAACCATAGCCTCACCTCAGGCTTCATGCCCACTGAGTGGCGCACAGCTACAGTTATCCCACTCTACAAGGGGGGGCTCCACCTTGAATCTCGGGAACTACCGCCCCATCAGTCTGAAGAGCCTGATCTGCAAGGCCATGGAATGTATTACCATGGAACTTATAAACAAAGACATTGGAACCTTCAAACACTGGACCCCATGTAGTCTGGGTTTGTGAAGGGCCGATCTTTTCTCCTGAACCTGATTGACTTCTTTGAATCAGTTTCCAGAGCCATGGACAAGGGTAAGGTGGTCCACGCAGCCTATCTGGACCTCACCAAGGCCTTTGACACCATCCCCCACTCTGGAATCATAGATAAAGTTACTAAACTGGGCATTAATCCCTACATCACTCGATGGGTTGCCAACTGGCTTACTGACAGAACCCACACTGTAAAAGTAGCCAACTCCAAATCCATCTCCAGACAAGTGACAAGTGGAGTACCTCAGGGTTCAGTCCTGGGACCACTCTTGTTTAGCATCTACTTCTCTGAAGTACAGGCCAATACTAAGGGACTCTGGCTAACAAAGTTCGTAGATGACTGCAAACTGGAAGCCATTATTGGATCCCCAAATAATGTGGGATATTCTACAAAAGGGCCTTACATAAACAGATGCTTGGTGCCAGAGCCATGGGCTCAAGCTCAATGACAAGAAATGTGTTAAAATGATAAAATAATAAAAATTCAAGCATGTAAATGAGACATAAATTTATTATACACCACCAAAAAGACTAAGCGCTTTTGCTAAATTCATATAGCACCATCAGAGTCATTTTGGTATCAAATCCATACTGTTTAAAAATAAGTAGCATCCAATCACTACTCACTAGTAATTAATTACATAATGTCCTCATAATTTAAACATTTTAACACAATTGACCAACATTTATACATAAAATCATGTACATTATAATACTTATAATAGTTTTTAAAAATGTATACAAATATCTTATATGTGTACTTTATAAATTCACCTTAAAAATCCATTTTATTAATTTGCCCTTTGCTTTAACAATGGTTTAATGGAAATGTTGTCAATCAGCCCTGGTGAATTTTGGGCATTTAAACTCATCTGCCATTTCATTTTTTTGACTTCTACTTCAGTTTCTATGTCCCCTCCCCTTCCATCTATACAAACTCTATCTATATTGAAGAAAATAAACTTCTTAAAATTAATACATTTTTTTTACTATGAGTAAACAGAGCATTAAATTTATTTTCTTTCCTAATTGCTCTTTGATGTTCAGCTATTCTAGATCTTAGCCTCCGGTTGATTGTGTCAACGTAAAATGCTTCGCACGATACACAGGTTGCCACATACACTAACTTCGACGTACTGCAGTTGCATTTTCCTGGGCATGCAATGGTTGCTCCAGAGGTGCTTATCATCACATATGGCCCATGATGTATATACCTGCAATATGTGCAGGTTCCACATTTTGCTTCCATAGAAATATTTTTCATTCTATTATCATTTGTATCCAACCATTCTTTTAAATTTGCCCCCCTTTTATATATTACCCTCGGTTTAGCTCCTATTAAAGCTTTTGTTTCACCGTCAAGACAAATAACCCACTTTTCTGTCAACACTCTAACCAATCCAGGTGTCATCAAGTTATAACTTAAAACCATTACATCTATTTTTCTTTCATTCAAATTTATTAATGATTCTTTTATATCAATTCTGTTCCTAAGAATAGGTGCAAAGTTTGTGTTTCTTTTATTTATGATTTCTTTCCTCACTTTTAGTAACAGTTTTAGTGGGTATCCCCTTTCTAAACACATTCCTATAAGTTTGAACAATTCTTTCCCAAATTCAGTATCATCACTCACTAGCCGTGAAGCCCTCACCATCTGTCCTTTTACTATGCTCTTAAACTGGTGATGGGGATGACAGCTAGTAAAGTGTAATAGAAAATTGGAATAATTTTCAATATAAGCTATTATTTAACACATTGTTGTTCTTGCTCAACCTAATGTCCAAATAATTAATCTCAGTCTCATGGTAAGTATATGTAAACCTTAAGAATTATGTTGTTGAGTTGAGATAGTTAATAAATTCACTAATCTCATCAACCCTTCCTTCCCAAAGCACTAAGATATTGTCCAAAAATCTATTATAAATCCTTATGTACTTCATATATTTTGACTGGAATACAAAAAGGTTCTCCCACTCTAGGAGCACTAAGTTTGCAAAAATCGGAGCACATCTTGCTCCCATTGCTGTTCCTGATTTTTGGTGAAAAATCTCCCCTTCAAACCTTAGAAAATTATTTTTTAATATCAAATCCATGAAATCCAGCAACAAATTTATTTTGTTTTTATCTAATGTTTTACTTTTCAACAGACTCTCATGGAACATGTTCATCCCTTCTCTATGAGGAATAACTGTAAATAAACTGATGACATCAATTGTCAAAAAAACACTTTGTTCACATTCCCCTATATTTGTCATTCTCTCCAAACAGTGCCAGGAATCTCTTAACACATGTTCTGCTTCACCCAACATCCCTTTAACATTATGGTCAACATAGGTGGCCATTGGTTCTGTCTTCGACCCTTTAGCTGCAACTATAGGTCTAAAACGTGGATTTTTGACCTCCTTGTTGACCTTAGGTAAACCAAAAATGACAGGTAGTTTAGGGTGTTCTACCTTCAAGAAATTATAAAGGGTCTCATTAATATTACCATCCATAAGTGCATCTATCAAATAACAGTCAATCTGCATGTAAGCTCTGTTTAACTCATTAATAGACACCCTCTCGTAAATTATAGTATCGTTGACTATTTTGTACATCCTTGCTATATAGTCTATAGCATACATGACCACTATCCCCTTCTTTGTCCAGTTTCATGTATCTAATCTCTTTATTTTATTTATTATTTTATTTAACATTTGTTGACCAGGAAAGTCCGACTAGGTTCCACAGATCCTGTTTTCAGTGGAGGCCCGGGGAGAAATGCTCCAGATGCATGTCTTTAGAATGTGGGAGGAAACCGGAGTACCCAGTGGAAACCCACACAAATGCAGGGAGAACATGCAAACCCTGCACAGAAGGCACCCCGGCTGAGAATCGAACCAGAGAACCTCTTGCTGTGAGGCGACAGCATTAACCGCTGCACCACTGCGCCGCCCATATTTTTTGAGATATCCTTAAGTACTATTCTTTCTTGGACTGGCAAATTGTCATCCTTTAAATTCTGTTGTTTCAATATTTCTCTAAATTCAATCTCACAGTTTTTTTGCAAATATCAATATATCCTGCTTATAAGGGGGAACAAAAGTACTTTTTCTCTGTAATACTTGGTTGTGATTGTTAGTTAAATCAGTTGGACTAGTCATATTAGCAAAATAACAATTTAAGTTCAATTGTCTCATGTATGACTTCAAGCTTGTTAGTACATCAGCAACATCAACCCTGTAGATGGGAACAAAAGTATTTCCTTTACTTAATAATTCAAAATGTGCATCCTGTATTACTGCGTCGGTATAATTATAAATAGTGTAACCTGCTTTTTTGTTAATAACCACTTCCATTTCAAAATTTACATTTTCACTCGTCTATTATACTTTCACTAAAATCCATTTCACATTCATTTTGCCAAGGAAATACAGTATTTAATTCAAGTTAGTCGGTATTGTCATCTTTATTTAGTGTGGGTTTTTCTTCCCCAAACCCTTGTAATACTGTCCCTGTGTTTGGTTGTTGCAATGACCACCTTTGTTTTTGTTTTTGAGTCTCTCCGATCTCCTCACATCTGGGATTTGTCCGGAAAAATACTGATTCTCTCTTTGTACATTAATGGGATCTGGGGCTACCCCATAGTCTGGATTGTCATTATCACACCAATCACTATTTACTACATTGTCAGTGTCTCTTTTCCATGAACCAACTGCGTATGCACAATTGTTCTTGTATTCCCTAGAATCTCTTTCATGTTTTTTGCTTTTAGTCATCGAGTTCTTTTTTACAAAGTCGTCAACCCTTCTTAATGATTTTAGGTAACCGTCTTTATGATGACTAAACAGCAAATCACTAGAAATAGAGGTATTTAATTTTGACATTTCTTCCTGTAGTTGTTTAATTTTAACTTCATTATTACAAGCAATAATGTTCAGCATTTCTAACCCAGTCTTGCCATATAATGCTACAAGTTCTCTAAACGCTGACGTACCTGGTAATATACCCATGGGAAGTTTCCACAGTCTGAGGCCCTTTGGAACTTATTTCAGGGCCATTGATCTTGT
Source organism: Protopterus annectens (assembly GCF_019279795.1). NCBI lineage: Eukaryota > Metazoa > Chordata > Ceratodontiformes > Protopteridae > Protopterus > Protopterus annectens. The sequence continues at coordinate 1,766,571,145 of NC_056726.1, read as the reverse complement.
TAAAAATAGATTATCAATGGAAGTGGTTATTAACAAAAAAGCAGGTTACACTATTTAAAATTATACCAACACAGCAATACAGGATGCACATTTTGAATTATTAAGTAAAGGAAATACTTTTGTTCCCAACTACAGGGTTGATGTTGCTGATGTATTAACAAGCTTGAAGTTATACATGAGACAATTGAACTTAAAGTGTTATTTTGCTAATATGACTAGCCCAACTGATTTAAATAACAATCACAACCAAGTATTACAGATAAAAAGTACTTTTGTTCCCCCTTATAAGCAGGATATACTGATATTTAAAAAAAACTGTGAGATTGAATTTAGAGAAATATTGAAACAACAGAATTTAAAGGATGACAATTTGTCAGTCCAAGAAAGAATAGTACTTAAGGATATCTCGAAAAATAAAGAGATTAGATACATGAAACCGGACAAAGGAGGGGGGATGGTGGTCATGTATGCTATAGACTATATAGCAAGGATGTACAAAATAGTCAATGATACTATAATTTACGAGAGGGTGTCTATTAATGAGTTAAACAGAGCTTACATGCAGATTGACTGTTATTTGATAGATGCACTTATGGATGGTAATATTAATGAGACCCTTTATAATTTCTTGAAGGTAGAACACCCTAAACTACCTGTCATTTTTGATATACCTAAGGTCAACAAGGAGGTCAAAAATCCACGTTTTAGACCTATAGTTGCAGCTAAAGGGTCGAAGACAGAACCAATGGCCACCTATGTTGACCATAATGTTAAAGGCATGTTGGGTGAAGCAGAACATGTGTTAAGAGATTCCTGGCACTGTTTGGAGAGAATGACAAATATAGGGGAATGTGAACAAAGTGTTTTTTTGACAATTGATGTCATCAGTTTATTTACGGTTATTCCTCATAGAGAAGAGATGAACATGTTCCATGAGAGTCTGTTGAAAAGTAAAACATTAGATAAAAACAAAATAAATTTGTTGCTGGATTTTATGGATTTGATATTAAAAAATAATTTTCTAAGGTTTGAAGGGGAGATTTTTCACCAAAAATCAGGAACAGCAATGGGAGCAAGATGTGCTCCGATTTTTGCAAACTTAGTGCTCCTAGAGTGGGAGAACCTTTTTGTATTCCAATCAAAATATATGAAGTACATAAGGATTTATAACAGATTTTTGGATGATATCTTAGTGCTTTGGGAAGGAAGGGTTGATGAGATTAGTGAATTTATTAACTATCTCAGCTCAACAACATCATTCTTAAGGTTTACATATACTTACCATGAGACTGAGATTAATTATTTGGACATAAGGTTGAGCAAGAACAACAATGTGTTAAATAGTAACTTATATGGAAAATAAAATTATTCCATTTCTCTATTACACTTTACTAGCTGTCATCCCCATCACCAGTTTAAGAGCATAGTAAAAGGATAGATGGTGAGGGCTTCAAGACTAGTGAGTGATGATACTGAATTTGGGAAAGAATTGTTCAAACTTATAGGAATGTTTTTAGAAAGGGAATACCCAATAAAACTGTTACTAAAAGTGAGGAAATAAATCATAAATAAAAGAAACACAAACTTTGCACCTATTCTTAGGAACAAAATGGATATAAAAGAATCATTATTAATACATTTGAATGAAAGAAAAACAGATGTAATGGTTTTAAGTTATAACCTGATGACACCTGGGTTGGTTAGAGTGTTGACAGAAAAGTGGGTTACTTGTCTTGACGGTGAAACAAAAGCTTTAATAGGAGCTAAACCAAGGGTAACATACAAAAGGGGGAAAATTTAAAAGAATGGTTGGATACAAATGATAATAGAATGAAAAATATTTCTATGATGGCAAAATGTGGAACATGCAGATATTGCAGGTATATAAATGATGGGCCATATGTGATGATAAGCACCTATGGAGCAACCATTGCATGCCCAGGAAAATGCAACTGTAATACGTCGAAGTTAGTGTATGTGGCAACCTGTGTATCGTGCCAAGCATTTTACATTGGCAAAACCAATCAGAGGCTAAGAGATAGAATAGCTGAATAGTTGGGAGGGTGGCTTAATGGCTAAGGTGTTTGCCTTACAAACACAAGGTGCAGGGTTTGAATCTCACAAGGGATAATTGGCTAGGCTTAAAATGGCTTGCAAGGGCAGTTAGCTTAGTACTAAACTATGACTATGACTATGACTATGAACATCAAAGAGCAATTAGGAAAGAAAAAAAATTAATGCTCTGTTTACTCATAGCAAAAAATGTATTAATTTTAAGAAGTTTATTTTCTTCATTATAGAGTTTGTATAGATGGAAGGGGAGGGGACATAGAAACTGAAGAAGAAGTCAAAGAAATGAAATGGCAGATGCGTTCAAATGCCCAAAATTCACCAGGGCTGAATGATAACATTTCCCTTAAACCATTGTTAAAGCAATGGGCAAATGTAATAAAATAGATTTTTATGGTGAATTTTTAAGGTACACATATAAGATATTTATATAACTTTTTAAAAACATTTATAAGTATTATAATGTATATGATTTTATATATAAATGTTGGTAAATTGTGTTAAAATGTTTAAATTATGAGGAAATTATGTAATTAATTACTAGTGAGTAGTGATTGGATACTGCTTCTTTTTAAACAGTATGGATTTGATACCAAAATGACTCTGATGATGCTATATGAATTTAGCAAAAGCACTTCGTCTTTTTGGTGGTGTATAATAAATTTACGTTTCATTTACGTGGTTGGATTTTTATTATTTTATAATTTTTAACTAGTTTTGGTGTTTCTTATACTATTTGATTTACAATGACAAGAAATGTATAGTTATCACCTTTGGGAAAAAACATGTACCCATAAATTACCACATAGTTGGCAGTACACTAAACACTGAAAGTGTGATAAGAGACTTAGGGACACAGGTGGACAGTGATCTCACCTTCGATAACCACATCACCACAACAGTCAGGAAATCCTTCTCTGTGGCACACCTCATCACTAAGGGCATTTCATCCAGAAAAAAGGAGGTCATTGTCCCACTGTACTCATCCCTCACTAGACCCATTATAGAGTGCAGTGCCCTGTTTGGTATGTACCTCACAAGACATCTGCAACAGCTGGAAAGGCCGCAGAAATACCTCACTAAAAGAATCACAAGCCTAAAGCAGATGCCTTATGCTGACCGTCTAAAAATACTCCACCTATTCTCTGTCACATATCGTCTACTCAGAGGCGATCACTGCTTAACATACAAGGCTATGTCAAACCCAAAGCTGTTGGACATGCTACACTTAAAGAAATCCCAATCCCTCAGAGACACACGCTCCAGGGATGTAAACATTGTCATCACAATGAACAAAACATGCTGTAGGGATAGGTTCCTGACCCAGAGACTCCCCAGACTCTGGAATAGACTGCCCATACATGTCAAGCAGAGCGCCTCCTTGGCCCTCTTCAAAAGGAACCTTGATGACTGGATGGGAGATAGCAAATTCACCCCGGGGATCACGTCAGTCACCCTGCTAGACAGGGGTCCAGGGAAGTAAATACTGTGGGAAGAAATAGCCAGGGAATTGTTATGGTTAAGCTTGTATAGGCCCTAGGGCCGATAGCCTAGTACCAACCTATGAACCTATAATGAGATGACAGATTGCTTAGATTTTGATAAACATAACTGCAACAGTCAATGGTCTAATAGTGTCAGCAGTATGGAAGAAAGCAGGTTAGTGAGTATTAAAAATTAAAGATGGTAAGTAAGTAATTAGCAGAGGTTGAAAAATGAGATGGAATAACTTTAGCTATAAGACAGAAAACGTTAATAATATGAAAGAAAAGGATACAGTAGGAAACAGATTATGAATGTATATGCACATTTACAATGAGAATATTAATCAAGACAATGAAAGTAAATAAATATACATTCTTGTTATCCAAAATATATAGATATTGTTCTTAGTTTTATTTATTTATGTATTTAAGACTTTGTTTTAACACTTTGTTGACCAGATAAGTAGTCTAGCCCTGAGACCATTTACACCATGAAGTACTTATAATAATAATAATAATAATAATAATAATAATAATAATACAAAGAATTACAAAGCAATGACATCATATTTTATGCTGACCAAACATATTTCAGTAAAAAGCATTCAGCATTTGTGACATGTAAAGCTTTTCTATATTTATATGTCAAATGCTTAAGTTGTGCATGTTTTTTAATCCAAAAGTAATTTGTTCATCATATGTTACATTCAGTATTTTTTCTTTTATTTTACTTCATTAACCAGTTAGGTGAGCTGGTCAGAGGACCCATTTCAGCAATGATCCAAGCTATATGACAGTAGCATTTAACATAGCTGACATGCAGCTATAATTTTAGTGAGCCATTTAGCAGAAACATTTACATAGTTAATATACAGATCCAGTTTCATTGTATTTATAGAACATTGTCTCAGTATATAGGCAATGTTTACTTTATAAAATAACAAAGAATTAACATAATATACTTTTTCTCTCTTATCAGACCACATCCATTTCAGAATATAATGCCCCCTTTGACATGTATTGGTCGAATTAGAAAAAATGCGATGTTGCCACACAAAAAAAAAAAAAAATTGCATACATGAGCTTCCTAAGCTATACAGAGCATCTGAAAGCCCTTTCACTTAATTCTACCTCTCACAAATGTCTATGTCATAATCTCTGCCTGGCTCCAAATGGTACTGTCTTTCTTGATCTGCTACATGATCATAAAACCGGAAATCAAACCTGATCTAGGGTAAACCCACACTGTATTGTACAAAGGGCTTGCTGTTGGATAGCTACATCTCCCAAATGATACTGTACCTTTGGAATAAGCTCCCACTCCATATCAAACAAAGTAACCTCCCCCTGTTTAAGTGTAAATTAGATATTTCAATCAAATTAGATTAATAGATGGCCAACCGTAAATTCAGTTCAGGTCCCATTGCATTATGAGCAGGGAAAATAGGTAAACTACAGTGCCTAGGTTCTTAATGCTCTTCTAAATGGATTGACTTGTGTATGCATGTGTGTGTGTGTGTATGTGTGTGTGTGTGTGCGTGTGTGTGTGTGTGTGTGTGTGTGTGTGTGTGTGTGTGTGTGGCTGTGTGTGTGTGTTGGAGTTTGTCTAAGCCTTATTTTCTGTGTCTTTTCATTTAAGTTGCAACTGAAAATAGTCCATTGGCTAGTCCAGCTACCCTTTTAACAAAATGGTTGAATAAAATAAAATAAGAAAGAAAGAATAATAATGCATTAAATGAATCTACACAATTCTACTATATAAAGCTATATATAAAATATACTTTTTTGAAGTTTTTTATATTTCTCTGCTGGCATGAGTTACTTGTGTTGCAAGGCATTGTTCCTTACTCAGCCATTTAATTGTACTTTATAGACTCAGGCTCTTAGGACCATAACATCCTCTATATAACTTCCTCCAGAAATTCTTTGTGTACTTAATAGTTAGTAGTTTCACTAAGTGGTTAAAGAGATATCATTCCAGTTAATACTTGTATGTGGTCATCTCTGGCTGACCTACAAGGCTCCAAATGACACTGTCTTGGCACTACTCCCCTCTAGTCCACAGTAATGAGTAACTGGAACTATGGTTATGCATCTTCCAACTATCTCTGTAGCCGGCTTGGGTGAAATGGGCATTGTGGGACAATGCAGCAATTATCTCATGTTCACTGACAACCACCTATTACTTAAATCTACCATAGTGTGTGAGAAATGTAGTTATATAATGTTATTAGATGCAAAGCTCTCACACAAAGCCACTACAAATAATAATGTTGTCAGTACCACACTTAACCTCACTAAACCTATCTCAGACACCTTAGACCAAACATATAGACCCACACAGACCTGCATATGCTGAGGGACTTAAAACTAATCATAATTATGATTAAGGTGTTTACCTTGCAAACACAAGGTACAGGGTTTGATTTTTCACACTTGGTCAATGTCTGGCTATTGGCTAGAAATGTAGTAGTATGCAGATGAATTGCCTTGTATATACCTATGAACCAATAAAAGGAAAACACTTATTGCATTACACATAAAAATAAATGTAACCATCTAAATTTCAAAAAAGCTCTTTCCAAATTTAACAGAGAACTCCAGTCCCTGATCAAATCTATTAAAGCTAGATAAGAGGTAAAGATAGCTACCTATGCAAAAGATAATCACAAAGCCTTCTTTAACTGTGTTAGAAATCTCAGACATAATGATACCGCATACTGTAATCCTGAAGGCATAGTCAGTCTACTAGCACATAAATTTAGCTCTAACCTCAACCCCCTCTCACCTCAAACTTCCAGATCATATACAAACATTCACTCTTTCCTCCTCAAATCTTCAAAGAATAAGTCCTCAAACCACTATTCAAGCTGCTAAACTCGTTTTCTATGAAGCCTGATAAAATGTCAGGATATCCACTGGTCAGCCTGAATCAGGACTTGTCAAACCCCTACAGAGGCTCTACAATATCAGCCTGTAGTCAGGGTTTGCACTGGATAAGTGCAGGACTGTAACAGTCACCCCCTGCACAAAGGTAGGGGTGTAAACTGACCTGGGTAACAATAGACCTATAAACGTGACCAGTCACATCTGTAAGGCTATGGAAAGGGCCATTATGGAATTAATCAATAAAGACATAGGCAGCCTACAGGCTCTTGGCTTTAGCCAGTTTAATTTTCACAAGGGCAGATTTGTCTATTTAATCTGGTTGACTTCTTTGAAAAGATTACTGAAGCACTGGATAACAGAAAATTTTTATACACCACACATCTAGACCTGTCAAAGACATTCAATGCCATCTCCCACTCAGGCATAATCGATAATCTCATCCAGCTAAATGAAAATCCCTATGTATCTCATTTGATAGCAAACTGGTTCACAAATAGAACACAGGAAATTAGGGCGGGTAGATATACCTTCTGCAAAAGGCCTGTCACTAGTGGTGTACCTCAGGATTCCATCCTTGGATCACTCCTCTTTGGCATCTATTTTTCAGTGGTCAAAGCTAATGTTAAGGGTTTATGGATGACCAAAATCCTTCAGGAAGGACTTTTCCAAACAAATAGCTGGTGTCAAAGCTATGGCCTAAAATAAACACTAAAGAAATATAATTGTATACTTCAGCCAGCATGAGGTTGCCATGTAACTATTACACTGACAACCCACCCCTGAAAATTGACCTAGGAATCCATGCCAGCAATGTCACTGTTGTAAGAAAGTCTTTTTCATTGCATAGCTTATTAGTAAGGGTGTGACATCCAGGTCCAGGGAGGTGATCATTCCAGTATATTCTGCACTCATTAGGCCAGTCATTGAGTTTAATATGTACCTCTCCAAACACACAACTAGAGTGAACACAATCTTTCTCATTAAGAAAATCAAGGGCCTAAATTACAGAAGCTACACTGATAATTGCAAAGCCCTGTCCCTCCTGTTTATATATTACAGGTTACTGTGGGCTGATCTTTGTCTTGTTAGTACAGACTGTACTACTCCATCTTTTCAGATCTACTACACATCCTCAAGTCCAATAGTCACAGAAATACCCATTGAAGAGATCTAAGGCTGTTCTGCAAATCAAATAGAACATACTAGAGGAACAATTATTCCTCACAGAGAATTCCCCTTCTCTGGAATTGCTCTTCTCTCCATGTAAAGGAAAGTATATTTCTTTCCTATTAAAATGCAATCTAGATGAATAGATGGAATTGGCACCCTGGATAGTGGTAACACAAAAATGTCTGTCTTTGAGTTATTTGTACTCATAATACAAGGGGCTCTGGATTAATCATAGTAAAATACTGGGGTAGAAACGTACTGGGAATACATGGCTAGGCCTCTGAAGATCCTCACAGATCATTAGCCTAGTAAGTACTTATGAACTTATGATCCTATAAAGAAATTAACTCCAAAGATTGCCATGAGATGTATACACAAAACTCATCAATACTATTTCAGTTATTGTACCTTTTGGGATTTTACATAATGGTGGTGATCGGTGTTTAGCTTATGTCCTGGCTATCTGTTGTTTGCCATTGAAATGTTCTGAGGTTTAACTTTAGGCATAGAACCTAGTGGGTAGAAGTAGGACTGTGGGACTTGTATTACCATAGTTTCCCCAATATTAATCTTTTGTGCATCCATCAGGATCACTCTTGCCACTACATGCCTACTCCCCTCTCTATTCCATGGTACTCCAATCCTGAATAACTTCCAGGCCATCATAAAATCTCAACTAAAACAAGGTAGTTAGATTTGCAGCTCATACAAGTCACAAATCACATCACTGCTCTGCACTAAAAACTCTAAATTGGCTAGAATTATCCCACCATCTAAATTATACCCAACTTCTCTTAACACACAGAATTATATTTATTCCTGCATCCTTCCCACCTATAAATACAGTTCTCCACCATTACCAACCAAGTTGTTACCATCCATCTTCTGAAAAAAATCTGCTTGACTTCTATAAGCCTTACAAAAACTGCAGTCAAAGTCTGTACTCACACTGTGGAGCAAAAGTCTGATTCAATCCCAGCACCAGTCAGAGCAATACATAACATTCATTTATTTGAGCTGTAACTAAAAGAATTCCTCTCTGACTCCTGGCTTTGTACTTGCTTCTTTCCAGGCTAAATTGTATCTCCTTCTCTAATGCTTATATACATCCTATCTCTACTTTCCTTTGCTTTTATTTCCTTTACTGTTACTATTATTTCACTTACTTTTAATCCTGCTTTTACTCATTATTTCTGCTGCCTCCAGTATCTGCCTCACTTATTACCTCGAAAAATACATTTTATCACTTTCCCATCTCTTCCTCTCCTCTTCCTTATCCACTGTCTGAAATTTCCACTGTGCCATTTGCTTTGTGAGTGAGTAATAAACTCTCGCACTTATAACATGTCAACACGCTGCAGTGCTAAATGATATTGTAGTTATCTTCTTTTAATGATGATATTGGGTGGGTGGCCTAATGGTTAAGGTGTTTGCCTTACAAACACAAAGTGCAGGGTTTGAGTCTCACAAGGGATAATTGGCTAGGCTTAAAATGGCTCGCAAGGGCAGTTAGCTTAGTACTAATCTACGAACCTATATATGTGTATTATTCTGCATGTCATATGTGTATTAATATGAATATTTATATTAATCTATGTTTTTATAGTATATTGTACTGTGATGTAAGTTTTCACCTATGTATACTGTATGTATTTTATGTTCTTTTATTTGTGGAGCTTTTCTCCCAGGGCTTCCACTAAAAATGGATTCAAGTGGTTTACATTATTTGATATTAAAAGTGTTTTAAAGTCATCACATTCTTTTTCACTATCATTCCCATTAACACAGTCTGATGCAAATTTATTGGTTTGTCTGTTTGAACATTTGTTAACTAGGAATTGGGCTACTTCAAAGAATCTTTTCAAATATAGCCCTACCCATAATCAAGTCAAATTGCATTCATGTATACCAGCGCCTTTTCAGACTATACTTTCAGGCCATCAAATACAACAGTGACCTTAGTTAACCTAGCTTCAGTGGTATTACTGCTATTCTAACTACAGCCTTATCACTGTATTGGACCCAAACACTTATGGCAGCAATAAAACATCTGGTGAGAGGGACAATAGTGCTTTTTGAGAACTGTCATTTTCAAATTATGCTACAAAAAATGTTGGTATTAATTATCAAAGAAGTTGTCTCCTGAAGACACAGACAGGAAAAGAAAATAAACACACACAGAACTGCATGAATCCTTATACCCAGTGACGTGGTGGTCTGTTCTCCATTGTGGATAATATTTACTATCTATGTACTTAACTACTAGCATGTATGCAGCATGAGGACCCCCCCCCCAATGCATAGTAGCATGGCTTCTCTATAACTTTTTATTTATTATTTATTATTTATTTTACATTTGTTAACCGGGCTAGTCCAACTGGATACATGTCCATTTTCAGTGGAGGCCCGGGGAGAAAAGCTCCAAGTTAAAAGACATTCTATAATACATACTGAAAAATATACAGAAACAGAAACATCTAATACAAAAAAAAAATTAGCACATGACATAAAATAGAATTAATCATCTTCAATGTAACAAAATTTACAAAAAGCATTGAAAGAAAATGAGTAGAAGTGTTCAGCATGGTAAGTAGTACTCAGGAAAGACAGTGTAAAGAATTGAGAAAGGAAGGTTAATTTAGAAAATAGGTCCCTGAGGAGTTCTGAAAGAGAATATTATGTTTTGATGGTAACAGATAGTTTGAAAACAACAGTTAGGTGTTTTTTTCATTGAAACCAAGTATCTTAATTGGCTAAACCTATTGGACCATTCCCATCTGCATTACCTCTGTGGTTATAACCTGCCAAGGTTCCTATTAAGCTAGCTTGTTTTGTACCAAGGAAAGCATTAAAATTAAATAAATAAATATTTTTTTCAGTAATGAAGCAACGCTCATTCAAGGGCAATATTTCAAGATTGTTTTTGTCTGGAAATCATATGCTCACCTTAAGCCTTCACTGATTACTTTTACTTTTGCTTTCTCTCACTCTGATGGGTCAGCCCACCCCTTGTTTTGGCTTAGTCACCTCAGACATTCCTGTGCTAACTTTGGATTATACTATCCCATAATCCTTTGTGCCATATATCGCACCACCAGACCACTAAGATCCAGCAACAAAAAACACTTGCAGATCACTAAAGCCAATAACTCTGCTGGTGAAGCACTATTCTATTGTGCCATAGCCAAATTATGGAACCCCCTCCCACCCACAATTACCTCCGTACCATCATACACCCACTTCAAACCTTTACTAAAAGCGCACCTAAAAACATGCTGGCTATGCCCTTGCAAATCCCACTCTAATATCACCCACCCCATCCAACCACTACCTTTCTTTCCACCCCACTAACTACCTTGATTATAGCAAGCTCAGATGCTCATAAGCCTAGTACTTATTATACAGCATGAACTTCTTATTGTAACATTTGTTAATGTCTGTTATGTACTTCACAGATAAAGATTCTAGTTGTCTACTGATGTACTATGTTCTTCATCTGTAAATATGTTTGTAATTAATTGCTGTGTTAATCAAATTGTTAATCATTATGTAATCCAATGTAACTACTGTCTGTTTATTTTAACTGTGGAGCTTTTCTCCCCGGGCCTCCGCTGAAAATGGACCCATAACTGCAAATGACCCCTGGTTTAACACTCTAACCCTGCAAAGATATTGGTTTCTTTCAGCCTTCATGAATGGACCTACATCCAGTCGGACACTCCCGGTCAACAAATGTAAATAAATAAATAAATAAATAATAAATAAAAACTCTCAACAGTAAAAAAGTATTCTCTTTTGCTAACTAGCCCCCAGCAGAGTTGTTTCTCCTTTAGAGAATCCCCCTAGCTGCATGCACACTCGGGTATGAAATTCTGATTGCTGTTAATAAAAGTGTTAGTGTATCTGGCTACTACCTGTACTATTTGTATATTGCTTGTGAAAGAAAAAATGCTTAGATGGTGTATGGTGTTTTCCATATTTCTACTACTTACAAGAAAGTGTGCAAAAGTTTATTTTTCATATTGCTGAGCAATGTAGACTGCAACCTCATGCTATAGTTATGGCTAGATTATAATAAGTTAAACAGTGTGTCTTGCAGTTGCCTTGCTACTGCATATCCTATAGTAGCCTAAATCTGAAATGAACATTCTTTCTGGTGAAGTGCTACAGTGTTTCATGTGTTATTCCAAATGTGTTACAGTGTATCATTTACCTTTTGTTCTTTCTTTTGACTGCTTCTGTTTAGAGACACCATACCATTCAATATTGCTTAAGTGTCAGTATCTCATTTAGTGTATACCTAATAGCCTAGTCCTGATATATTCTGTGTTAATCTTTGGGCTGCATTGTATTTTTACCTAGCAGAGTGTTAATCATAGGGTGCATTGTATTACCTAATAAAGTGTTTTTATAGGTTCATAGGTTGGTACTGAGCTATCTGCCCAAAGGCATATATTAGCCCAGCCACATTGTGCGGTATTTACCACCACTTTAGTAGTTCCCTAGACCCTTGTACTAGCAGCTAGTACCCTTGGCCCCTATCTAGTAGTGCTGTTGGTGTGATCCCCGGTGTGAACTTTCTGTTACCCATCCACTCATCAAGGTTCCTCTTGAAGAGTGATAGTGAGGGGCTCTGTCTTATGTAGATCGGGACCCTGTTCCATAGTAAGGGAAGTCTCTGCGAAGGGAATCTATCCCTCCAGCATGTTCTATTCATTGTTGTGTTGAGGTTTATATCCCTAGAGCATGTAGCTCGAGTAGATTTGGTTTTGCTAAGATGGAGCATGTTCAACAATTCTGGGTTTGACATGGCTCTGTACATTAGACAGAGATCGCTTCTGAGAAAGCGGTATGCAACAGAGAACAGTCTTAGCTTTTTCAATCGTGCTGCATAGGGCAACTGTTTGAGGCCAGTAATTATCTTGGTTAGGTACCTCTGTGGTCTCTCCAGCTGTTGGAGATGTCTAGCCAGGTACATTCCAATTGGTGCATTGTACTCAATAATTGGTCTGATGAGGGAAGAGTAGAGGGGCACCATTACGTCCTTAGATCTTGATGCGAACCCTTTCATGAGCAGATGGGTCACATAGAAGGATTTTCTAACCACTTTGGCAACATGCTTATAAAAGGAAAGCTGGCTATCTACTTGGGTCCCTAGATCCCTTATTTCTTCTTCAGATTTCTGGGGATTACCTCCTATGTTGTAGTTTGCGGGTACTCTGTTTTTCCCAAAGGGGATTACTATGCATTTTTTTGCATTTAGCTTGAGACCATGGCTTTGACACCATGCACCAGTCTCATTTAGGCCCTTCTGGAGGATCTCCATGTCAGCCGGAGACTATATTATAGCACCCAGTTTGCAGTCGTCCACAAACTTAGTCAGCCACAGCCCTTCCGTGCTTGCCTGTACTTCTGAGAAGTATATGCCAAACAAGAGGGGCCCCAGGACAGAGCCCTGAGGCACAGCACTTGTTACTGGTCTGGATTCGGACATAGATCCCGCTACTCTTACTTTATGGGATCTGACTGAGAGCCAGTTTGCGATCCATCTTGTGACGTAAGGGTTTATCACCAGGCTGGTGAGCTTATCAATAATACCTGGATGGGGAATGGTGTCAAATGCTTTAGCAAGGTCAAGGTAAGCCGTGTGTACCTCCTTTCCCTTATCTATAGCCTGAGTAACTGTCTCAAAGAAATCCACCAGGTTCAGGAGGCACGATCTGCCCTTGACGAAGCCGAACTGTGTGGGGTCCAGCGACTGGAGGTTCCCAATCTCTCCATTTATGAGTTCCATAATGATTTGCTCCATAGCCTTACAGATCAGACTGGTCAGGCTTATTGGTCGGTAGTTCCCAGGGTCATTGTGGCCCCCCCTTGTGTAGCAGGACTACTGTTGCCATGCGCCATTCTCTGGGCACATATCCTGTGGAGAGGCTGAGACTGAACAGGGTATTATGATGCGGGGTTAATTCCTTTTGGAGCTCGCGTATGACACAGCCTGGGACACCATCTGGTCCCATGGAGGCAGTGTTTTTAGCTTTAGATAGAGCCTTGTTAACCAATGTATCAGTAATAATTGGACTTAAACAATCCCCTGGAATGGTAATAGGCCCTGTAGGTGGTGGGGGGGGGGGGAATTTGCACTGAACCTGTCAGCCAAGATGTTGGCAATGTCAGAAGGGTCAGTGTATTTTGTTCCATTTTGTACTAGCTCAGAACAGACCTGAGCATTGCCATTTAGGTTTTTGATGTAGCCATTGAAGGCCTTATGGTTATCCTTGGCATCCTTGGCAACTTTCTTTTCAAAATTAGCTTTAGTTGACTTGATGAGGGCCCTCAATTTCTTACTAATGCTGATCAGGGATGATTTTTCTACTTGAGATTTGGCCTTTTTTTGTATAAGTCTCCTCCTTTTATTGTAAAGTTTGCTTATGGCTGGGGTCCACCAGACTGGTTTCTTCTTGCTTGAGGAAGGAGTCTTGGTTTTATTTGGGATAGCATGGTTCATGCAATCCTGAAGATGCATATAGAGTGCCTTGGTGTAGGATTCTGCATCCTGGATATCATTATCCTTCTGCAAGTGAATAGTGAAGCTTTCCACTTCGGATGCAAGTAGTTTGAAGTTTGCTTTGGAAAGGTTTTTGACTATGTTTTTTTTGACTGGGGAAGGTGGAGGGGTGAGGATGTCCAGGGTTATCAGTTTGTGGTCGGATCTGATCAAAGAGGGAGTGATAACGGGTGTGGTACAGTGGGTGCCCATATTTGTGATGACTAAATCCAATATTATCAGAGCTGCTGTATTAACACTGTTCTTTATAATTAACTTTTAGAATTGTACTGTTGAGCAACTGACTCACCCTTTAGGCTATCTCGGTGTCTCCTCACTATTTAACTGATTCTTCCCACTCTAACTTCACAAACCCTCCTGCACTGTTCTGTCTAATTGATCATGTTTCACCAGTAGACTATCCAGGAAGATGTAATAATTACTGCCACGAGCCACAGTTACTGACGCCTTTGTTTTAATGAAACTTTTCTCCCTTTTATGTTAGTCTACTCCCATATCCAATTTCTCCTGAAGACGCAGACAGGAAAAGAAAATATATATAAACACATACAGGACTGCATGAACCCTTACATCCAGTGGCGTGGTGGTCTGAGCTCCACTGTGGATAATTTTAATACTATTATCTTGCAAGAAGTGAACTGCCATAAAGTGGGGTTATTAACTTTTTTTGTTGAAACCAGGTATCTTAATTGACTAAACCTACTGGACCATTTCCATCTACACTACCTCTCTGCTCGTAGTCTGCCAGGTTCCTATTATGCTAGCTTGTTCTTGTACCTAGGAAAGCATTGAAATTAAATAAACAATTTTTTCAGTAAATGAATCAATGCTCGTTTGAGGGCAATATTTCAAGATTGTTCTTGTCTGGAAACCATATGCTTACCTTAAGCCTGCAATCATTGTTTTTATTTATTATTTGTTGACTGTGAGTGTCCGGCTGAGTTATTGCCCTTTTTCAGTGGAGGCCTGGGGAGAAAAGCTCCAAAGATATTCAATGCAATAAAAAAAGCAATGCAGATACATTTCAATAAAAATGGCAATAGAGAATTTTGGTAGTTAAAATACATAAGCTACATACATATATATTGTTGACAGATAAAACAGTGCTATAAACAAAAGGAGAATGTTCAAAAAAGTAGAATAAGTTGTATAGTTTGGTTTAAAAAGAGCGTTGACTAAATATACGGTTTTGTATGCAGAATAGCAGAAACTAAAAATGTTACATAAGAATGTCAGAGAGCAGAGTATAGAAGAAGCTTTGGAGGTTGCATAGGAAGCACAGGATGAAGTAGTTAATGGGTAAGTTTTAGTAAGTTAGTTTGACTGGACTATAAAAGGTAGATAATAATCAGGGAGGGTGAGTACAATGGCAGGACCAGCGTTTTTTAAAGCGGTCTTTGTTTGCTAGCAAATTGTTTGGGGTGAGTTAGGGTCCTTATTTCTAGTGGGAGTTTGTTCCATGCAATAGAGGTATGGTAGCTATATAAGTTGCACCCTGTGTTGGATTTCGGTTTGTGGATTTTTAGTAGGTCTTGGGTTGAGCTTTGGAGAAGTCTGATAGGGGAGTAGCGAGAGATGAGAGAAGATAGACGTGGGCAGAAATCAGGCTGATATAGGATGGAGTGTATGATTTGGAGTTGAGATTGTAGGAACAGGTGAGGTAGTTTGGGCCAGTTCATGTATTTTAGGCAGAGACAGTGGTGAGATTTATATGTTTGTTGAGCTGCAACTCTAGCTATTTTGTGGTAGGTTGATTCTAATTTGGTAAGTAAGGAGGCTTTTGTTTTCCCTCACTCTCATGGGTCAGCCCATTCCGTTGCCCTACACTACCCTCAATTCCCACCAACCCCCACTACTTCTAAACTTATACTCACACAACTCTGCCCACCATGCAAAAAACACCAATCAAATTTCTCAAAGGGTCATCTTTGTAGGGCAGCTAGTTCTTGCTAATAGGGTTATCTTACTAATTACTCCAACCAGCAACTTAATCCCTCCTTAACCCCTATACAAATACATTCATCATAGATCTTTAACACCAAGCCTCCATCAAAGACTAACTATACCAACTATACAAGGCCCATACCCTTCACAAACGTATCCTATCTTCCAATAATGCTTGCAATATGCTATTTCACCTTTATACTTATTCTCCACAAACACCTGTCCAAGCTTAACACTTACTCCAGTATCTCCTCTGAGTTATTTCACCACACCCTAACATACTACTCACCTCCTAAAATCCTTACCACCCCACACACCAAACCATTCCTTAAACCACTTGCTGCTATTGCTACAAGAAATATAATACATTATACTCCTTACTTATTTCCTTATTATGACAATGTAGAGGCACCTACCTAAATCCTGGCCCATATCCTAACCCACACTCTCGATCATGTCCCAAGAATTTAAACATAATGACTCGAAACCTTAGAAGCCTATGCAACAAACTAGCCCTCTTCCATGCCTGGATTGACCAATACAAACTAGCCCTATCTGAAACTTGGCTAAACTCGCAAATAAATGACTCAGAAATCATATTCCCCCCAACTACAACATAGCAAGATGTGATAGAACCCATAAGAAAGGTGGAGGGGTAGCTCTACTTTAACCCAACACCTTTCATGTCACACCTTTTTCTAGCAATGTTTCTAATTTCACAAAAGCAGAGATACTTATATCCTTTCTAAGTCTTAACAGAACCAAACTGTGTCATAGTACTGTATATTCCCTCAGGTCAAAATATACCAATACTCGAATTGTACTATTTTGGAACTCTCAAACAATTAACCATGAAACAATCATTTTAGGGGATGTTAACATAGACTGGCAAACCTTCTCCTCTCAAAATGCAACCAATAGTATTAACCTCTATGGCTTCTCTGAAATCATCAATTGTCCTACGAGATACAGTAAAGACCACACCCAAAAATCCACTGTAGACTCGATACTTGTATCCCATCCTGATAATTTGTCTACTACTGGCACACTTCCCAAGACCCTAAGTGATCACCTTCCCACTTACGCCCACATAATCTCCACTCACCTACCTAAAAAACACAGCTTGAAAAACGTCTGCAATTTAACTAACTTTTCTTAAGACAGATTCAATGAGCTAATCTAAATTGGTCAGTTCTAAAACATTCTCCTCTAGACACAGCAGTGTACTACTTCAACACAGCTTTTTCTAAGTGTACTAAACACCCTTGCTCTTATATGCACAAAAAGAATCAAAAACAACCCTGCTCCTTGGTTAACCAAAGCATGTAAAAATCCCATGAAAATAGGGTCACAGCCTGGGGTCACTGGAAACAAAATAAAAATGAAGAAAATCTACTAGTATTCAGACAACTCTGCATCCGAGTAAAGACGCAGGTCTACAAACACAAACAATTGTATTACGCTCACATCCAACATGAGCACAGAGCTAACCCCCCAAAATTCTGGTCCTCCATCTCATCACGCTTAACCCGGGGAACAAAAAGGACCGCTGCCCATGTCATGATGCCCCTCCTGTACAAATAGCTAATGATTTCAATACTCACTTTATACAATCTATAACTTCCCTGATCTCAAATCCCACCAATCCCAGCTCAAGGTCATCTTCTACACTTACCATCACTCCTTCCTCATCTTCACTTCCTGCCCCTCACCACTTTAACTGCCCAATCCCCCATTCTAATAACACAGCCAATTTCACTCTCCAACCCATTCCTACAAGTCTCATAAAAAATTGATAGGAAAACTTAAACCTTTCTCTACCTCAGCAGATAACCTCCCACCAGAGTACCTTAAATTAGCTGGTGATTCCATTGCTCACCCTATCAGTATTCTTATCAACAGGTCCATCTCTGAATCTAAAGTTCCCAACATCTGGAAAATGTCTCATATTATTCCTGTCCACAAAGGGGGTAGCCCTATGGAACTATCTACTGACCTATAGCCATTCTATCTTCCATCTCCAAAATATTGGAAAAGTGCATTCACCAGCAGCTCATGCAATGCTTACAATATAACAACTTACTCACCCATACCAAACACGGCTTCCATCTAGGCCGCAGCACTTCTACAGCCTTCCTTTCCTTCACTGACATTGTAAATAGGGCCAGAGACACAGATAACTTTGTAGCTGCATGATTTATTGACCTATCAAAATCTTTCAATACGGTCTCATATACCATGCTCCTGGATAGGCTCTCTGACCTTTGACTTCCTGTTTCCTCCTTACAATGGTTTCATAGTTACCTAAACAATTGAAAAAAAGCTGTTAAATGGTTAAATACCATCTCTCCCTTTCTTCATTCCTCCACAGGAGTCCCACAGGGTTCCATCCTAGGCCCCTTACTCTTTAATATTTTGTAGCAACCTGCACACTTCTTCATCCTTACACTACATTATTTATAACCCCCTAACTTCCCCATCCCTAAGTCATACAGTGAATCCCTACACCCCCAACAGAACCCTAAGGTCTGAAGATAAAAATATCCTAGCTATTTACACTCCATCAAAAGCATATACTCTTAACTCTGTAGCTAAAATCTGGAACTCTCTCCCCCTGACCATAAGAACAATTACTAATATGGAAGCCTTCAAATCAGCCACAAAATTACACCTAATAAAAATATGATTATGCTCATTCTCAACTCCTGGCTAACTTCCCTCATCTCCCTACAGTGGATCTCTCCTATCTCTAACCTCTTCAATAAGTTAATGGCTGCTTAACAAAATATCCCTGTATACTGGTTACAAGGATGAACTGAATAACATATATTACCCTATGAATGGAGCTATGTTAAAAAATATATATTTTATATCTGTATGTGGATATTTGAATGTTTATGAAGCTAATATGCTCATATGTGTGATTCTCTATGTGAACTGTACTACCTGTCCACCGTACAAAACAATGCTATAGTATCGAGCACATACATAGTTCTTTGTAAGCCTTGCAAGCTGTTTGTAAGTTAGGAGCTTTTCTCCCCAGGCCTCCTCTGAAAATGGGTTCTTATTGACCCAGATGGACTTTCCTGGTAAACAAATGTCAAACTCCACAAAGGGGGAGCCACCACAGACCCCAGGAACTACTGTCCAATTAGCCTGATAAGCCTGGTCTGCAAAGCCATGGAACGTATCATCATGGAACTTATAAACAAAGACATCAGTAATCTCCAAACTCTGGACCCCACCCAGTTTGGGTTTGTAAAAGGCAGATTATGTCTCCTAAACCTGATAGACTTCTTTGAAGCAGTCACAAAAGCTGTAGACAAGGGTAAGGTGGTTCACACAGCCTATCTAGATCTCCCACTCTGGAATTATAGATAAACTCACTAAATTAGGTATAAATCCCTGTCACAATATGGGTTGTCAACTGGCTCAGTGAACCTATGAACAGAACCCACACTGTGAAAGTAGCAGACTCTAAATCCGATTTCAGACCAGTGACAAGTGGAGTACCACAGAGTTCAGTTCTGGGTCCTCTCCTGTTTGGTATGTACTTCTCTGAAGTACAGGCTAACACAGCAGAAGGTCTTTGGCTAACAAAGTTTGCAGATGACTGCAAACTAGGAGCCATAATCGAAACTCCTAACAATGTGGACATCTTACAAAAGGGCCTCACTGAGACAGATGCCTGGTGTCAAAGCCATAGCCTCAAGCTCAATGCCAAAAAGTGCATTGTCATCCCCTTTGGTAAAAATTCTGTACCCATGAACTACCACATAGGTGGTAGTCTACTTAACACTGCAAGTGTGATGAGACCTTGGGACACAGGTGGACAGTAAGTCTCTCCTTTGATAATCACATCACCACAGTAGTCAGGAAATCCTTGTACGTGGCACACCTCATCACGCAAGGTTTCTCATCCAGGAAAAAAGAGGTCATTGTTCCCCTCTATTCGTCACTCATTAGACCCATTATAGAGTACAATGCCCCTTTTGGTATATACCTCACAAGACATCTACAACAACTGGAAAGGCTGCAGAAATACCTCACAAATAGGATTATTGGCCTCAAACAGATGCCCTATGCAGACCGTCTCAAAAAACTCCAGCTTTACTCTGTCATATCGCCTACTCAGACGCAGTCTCTGCCTAACATACAAAGCTATGTCAAACCCAGAGCTGTTGGACATGCTCTACTGAAATTAATCCCAGTCCCTCTGAGCTACATGCTCTAGGGACCTAAACCTTGTCGCCACAATAAACAGAACATGCTGGAGGGATAGATTCCTATCCCAGAGACTTCCTATACTCTGGAACAAACTACCTATCTATATCAAACAAAGCTCCTCATTGGCACTATTCAAGAAAAATCTTGATGATTGTATGGGAAATAGGAAATTCACCTCAGGGAACACCTCTGTGGCTCTGCTTGACAGGGGCACAGGAAAATAATTTTCTTGGATGGCAAAAGCCACCTTTTTGGCTAGGCTTATATAGGCCCTAGGGCCAATAGCCTAGTACCTGCCTATGAACCTATGAAATAAATATATAAAAATAAAAGTTATTAAGAGAGACGAGTGTGATATTTATTTATTTTTATTTTACATTTGTTTACCGGGAGAGTCTGACTGGGCCTAAAACCCTTTTTCAGTGATGGCCCGGGGAGAAAAGCCCCAGTGTTAGTAGACTATTATGTTAGTAGAAAGAAAGAAAATCGTATAATACAATACAGAAAAAAATAGTAACGGACATTCATAAAGGTAAAAAGACTTAAACAGAATAAATTGGTCAAGTGGGAGACAAGACCAATAATCTTGTATAACAATGCTTCTAGAAGACAGTTCTTACAGTAGTAACAGGTAGTGACATTGTATTAAATAAGAGTGCAATTACGATACTTAGTCTTATATACAGGTAGCATAGTAAACTGAAGTCTTAAAATATAATAGATATTAACAGTGAGAAAGAAAAAAACAACATAAAGTAGTCATATGACTTAAATTCAATGCTCATTACATATGCAATTAAAATTTTAAAACCAGCTAGTTCCATGGTTTGGGCTACCCATGCCCAGTACATGTACAAGTCCAGGAACTGGTGAGGTGGGCTTTAATGTGATGCTTGACATTTTTTTAAGCTAGTTATAGTTCTAATTTCAAATGGTAAGGCATTCCACAGTTTATCAATGTAGTAGGAGTACAGAGAGTCACCCGAGCTATGTTTACTCCTGTTTACTTCAATTAGAGATTTATTAGTGGATCTTAGTGGACGGGTGACTTAGTGATAAATGTGATCTAATTTTTTCTGAAGAATTCAATGCAGTATGCAAAATAAAAATAGCAATAAGTGTACAAAAACCTGATACAATGAATTCATGTGCAAAATGTGCTGTCGTTTACAACTGATTTTGTGTGTACAGGTGCAGGTATAATGCATGTCTTTGATGGTATTTTTGGTTCTATGTATTTATTTATTTTCTTATCTTTTATGCACATTAGCATTTTGCAGAATAAACACACAAACACACACACACACACACACACACACACACACACACACACACACACGCACACACACGCACACACACACACACACACACGCACACACGCACACACGCACACACTCACTCTCACACACACACACACACACACACACACTCACAAAAACGAAGAAAATACAAAGACAAGAAGATGAGAAGAAAAATTCCAAGGAGATGCATCTGGAGCCTTTCTCCCTGGGCCTCCATTGAAAATGGGCTCTGTCTCAGTTGGACTTTCCTGGTAAACAAATGTAAAATATATAAATAAATAAATAAAATGACTTGCAAAAAGGGGAAGACTGTCAGCTATGTCCAAAAAAATGCATGCCCAGTAAGCCACTGAATCTGCAAGCACAAATTCTTGACAGGGGCAAAATTCAAGAGTATAGACATAAATCTGATGATTACAATGCTAGCCAATGGCAATGCTTCAGGGAATTAAGAGGATATTCAAAGTCTTGCAGATGAAAAACAGGAACTCAGCAGCTCCCCTCCCTAGGGGGTTCTTTGGAAACAATGTATTCTTTCCTGAAGCAGTAACACAGGGCTTGCCTCAAAGGCCAGTGTCAGCTTCCTTTGTTCTAATATGGCCTGAATGAATAATTGATTGGACTCCCATTCACTTTGGATCCTCAGGACTGCTGGGCTTGGGGGAGGGGGGGGGTTGTCTGCTGCTCCTTGATTGCCCTGTTGGCTACTCATATCTACACTCTTTGATCTTTCAGCTGTTCACTTAACAGCAAAGTACCATTAGAGCTGGGAGGGGTTCTGCATTTGTAAAAGGATGTTACACACACACACACACACACACACACACACACACACACACACACACACACGTGCGCTAAGGTCTCTCATTTAAAATTTAGACCGATTGATGAAGGTCTAATGAATAAAACAATTGCGTGAGACTTCTGGCACAGGTGCTCTTAGTGTCTTCAGACCACAAAGAGCTAAACATAAGTAACTACTTATCCTTGTTGAAGGGTGTTGGCTGAATTTCCTGCATTAAATAGCCTTGTCTGATTACCCTCTTCAATCACTTCTGAATCTATGATCAAAGCCAAACAAAAAAAAGTGTTTTTAATGCCTAAAATTATATTTTATTTCTAGTACTGGTTTGTGATTGGCTGGATGGCCGTTCCTGTGACAGTAGTGACTAGAAACTCTTAATAAAAATTACACACTTCTATGTGTGCCATGCTTTTATAAACCATCTTAGCACTTACTATTTGTCAGTAGTGGTTTGTAGACATATCTAAACCTGTCATTCAAGAAAATCAGAGTTTAGTGATAGTCCACCTAGAAATTCTGCATGGAACCATACATAGGGTTTGTGAAAATAAAACAGAGTGTGTATAGTACAAAGAACTTTCTTTGTCTTTGTGTGTCTGTTTGTTTACCAGGTTCTACATCAGACCCACTTCAGCCATTACCCAGACCATAGACAAAAATGTATCAACTTCACAGCAAAAGTGTTACACAAATGAGAATTACAGATAATACAAAATCCAGTAAAACGTTAGTCATCACCCTAGCTCCTTTCCCATAAACAATATCATAATGAAAATTATCTACAGTGGTGTAAGTAGATACATGTAAATGACAGTTACCTGTCAAACCTACAGGCTGTTAAAAATGGGGCACTACATCCCCTTTGAAAACAAAATTAGAAATTAAGTAGCCTAACTACACACTGTGAGACAGCCAAGGAGATAGCATTATCTTCATTAGACTGCATTTTAAAACCTCCACATGGGGAAGAGCTTTCCCTAGGCTAGACTCAGCTGTTTGGAATCAGCTACTTGCAGATGCGAGACAGCAAGAGACACTTCACTTAATTAGAATCAAACTAAAAGAACAGCTGCTTGTTTGTGTTTTTCGGCTTTTCCCGGTTAGGGGTCGCCACAGTGGAACTCCGGTCCGCTAATGATTGGCAGTAGAGTTTTACGTGCTGGCTTGCCGGGCCTAATGCACAACCTTCAATGAAGGAAGGCCCATTCATGCATGTTGCCACACAGAAGACGCTCTAACTGAGAATCGAACAGGCAACGTTTAACTGTGAGGCGACAACGCTACCGCAGCACCACCACCGCAGTCTAAAAGAACAGCTGCTAAGGACACAAAATGCTTTTGCTTCTGTAACAATGGCTAGTTCTTGCATCTCAAACTGTAGTGACATAATTCTTGTCAAGACATACTTGTAATGAATGACTACTGGTTGAATGACTACCTTTGTTGTACATACTGTAAATAACATCACTTACATTTATAAATATACATGCAAATGTATTGTTTTGTTACTGTACTGTGTACAACTATGATTATTCTGTATATCATTTTCTTTGTGAATTTTACCTTGGTCCCCTGTCATGGCTGAAAAGAGTCAGTCGACCAGTCCACTGACCTGGTTATCAAACTAAAATAACTAACTAACTAAATAAATAAATACAATTGTGAATATACATGTAAATGTTTCAGAGAAATGAGATGAAGCTGCACACCCTTCATTGTTGTATTTAAACAAATTGTTACTTGCATTTTATTAATCCAGTAATATTAAAGTTGTCTTATTCCACTGTTACTTTGACTTCTTATTTGAGTCAGTGTATCTTAGCTGTGTAACCCAGTAATTGCTGTATAAATTGCTTGCAATGATTCTTGCTAAATTTTCTGCATGAATTTCTGCACTACCAGAGCCCAGGTTGTGTCTGAAAAGGGCCTTTGGGTCAATCCTTCCACATGCTTAACAAATGTATAAACAAGCTGAAGAAAAAGCTGATGTTATATACAAATAAATCAGTTCAAAAGGTAGAAGAATGGGTTGCTGATAAATCATACAAGACACAGAAAGATTTGCAGCAACTAGGTAGCTAAGATGCTTAATATATAAAAAAGGCAGTGATTTGTCCTTTACTCTAGTAACATGTAACACATTTATTTAATGTTACTATTCTGACTTTCTATGTTTCATTACAACCAATTCATTATTTCAGTTTAAAGTTATCTTTTGGCTTTTCCCAGTTAGGGGTCGTCACAATGGAACTCGGTCTGTTCATGATTGGCAGTGGATTTTTACGGTGCCATGTTGCCCGACACCCAACCTTCAACTAAGGCATGCCCATTCACGCTCGCACCTGCTTGCATGTCTTTAATATCACTCGACCGCGGGGAGGACATGTAGACTCCACACTTATTTAATCTCACTATTTTGGCTCTGCATGTTTCATTACAACCATTTCATTATTTCATACAAAATCTAACTTTTAAATTTGATTATGAGAAAATGCAGCATTACTAAAAATTCCTTTTTATTGCTACTATGGAATCATTGCTTTGTGTAGCATCGTCCATTTCTTACTTATCTCTTTACTGACTTTTTCTTGTGCTGAATGCTCACTTCATAAATTAGAGTCCTGTTCATGTTCATATTATTGGTTATAACTCTTTACACAGCCAATATTATAGAAGCTCTTATAAATAAACAACTTTATGCCAGAGTGCAATGGCATCTCTTGTTTGCCATGCTTTTCTGCAAGGGTTTGTCATCTTCCTAATGCTAGCTGTGGCTACAAACCATTTTCTTGTGATGAAAATGGACTATGTCTCAACAAAGTTAAGAAGGCTTTAATTTTTCCAATAAAAATAAAGTCTTAACACATCTTCAGCATTTGATTCTGATTCAGTTTTACTTCTTCAAGGATCACACTACATTTTCTTAAAAAGGTTTAATCATCATTATTGTCATTATTTGCCAGTTATATTTTAAATACATTAAACTTTTAGAAGATGGCTAATCCTCGGCAGTAAAGACTTTGCTCTCTCTGCTAGCTTTGCAAAACTGGTGTTCCAGACAATGACCATTTCTCTTTATTCTTCATTATGAGACAAGCCTTGTTTATTGTTTACTTCAGTGCCGAAGTACTTCTATTAGTCAGTTTTACTAATATTCTTAACAGGTTATATTTTTGGAGCTTGGTCCCTTGTATGTGAAAGTACAGCTATTTACATCTTCACAACAGATTTTGTTCGCCTTTTTTTCTGGTAGTACCTGCTTGTGAAATGATTGTTTCATACTACATATAGGGTAGGGTAGGGCCTCTTCCCTGCCCAACTCCAGGGCCAATATCCTAATCTACCCATCCCATGGGGGGTCACACTTTGATTCCTACTTCTTCCAATAACCCCTTCTTAAAATGAAACTAACCAAATAGTGCATTATCTTACATCTATAACTATTTTATTTTAGTCATTACTCACCTGCCTAAGCCTACTGGGCACATGTACCTTTTCAGGAGCAACACAGGTGCAGTATTTGGATAACTGGCTACCTCAGTCACACAGCAACCAGACAGAGGTAGAAAGAATCAAACCTATACCTTTGGCTGCAGAAAGCAGCTCCATAACAATGTTGAGCCTTAATCCTCTGATATAACTATCAAATTAGCAACTTAATAACATCTTAAAGCCTTAATCACATGTGATAACTATCTCTTTCCATTAATAGCTCACTGCCTTAATCCTCTGTACTAATTTGCAGACTAGCAGCTTCTTAAAAGCTTAGAAACAAACCTCTATGTCCTTTTAGATTTCTGGCTTCTAAGCATTTTCTTCTTGTAAAATTCACAACTTTTCTTGTATTACTGCAAAGTCTTTTAGCTTTTGGCCCTTCTTCTTTTCAGAAATTGTGATCTTCAACCTTGCTCCATGACCAGTTATCTTGTCTACTACTGCCTCTGCTCTCCTGTCATCATTTCACCATAGACACTCCACTAACTTTTAGCTATTTCCTATGGCCATTTTTTACAGTCAGCTTTTTCTTACATTCCATTGACATTTCAAACAATATTCTTGTCTCTTCTTAACCAATTTCATTTTGCAGAGCATAATTACTGTTCACAGCTGTCATATTTTGTAAGCTAGTGACAGCAGACTTTAGTATCAGAAAGCATTTTTTTTCTTCATTACTATTCTAGTGTGAGCTTTTTCCACTGTTATCCCATCTTCCCTGTTGACTGCAGTATTTGCTGTGTTCCCCTCTGTAACCTAATTCTAAACAGGAGGTAGATTATTTCACAAAGCTGTTGACAACCATAGCTCTTAACCTTCTGTCTCCAAAATGTGGAATGTTATTGCTCATAAGGTGAAAGTCGGGTAAGTGAACGTTCGGTCTACTGAAGCAGACCCATATATATATATATATATATATATATATATATATATATATATATATAGATATATAGATATGTATATATATATATATATATATATATATATATATATATATATATATATATATATATATATATATATATATAGATATAGATAGATATAGATATATCCAATTAAACCAGAGGTCATGTGCACCATGCAAATAACTACCCCCAGGATCTATTTCTCCTTACAAGGAGGATAAGGCCTATAAATTCCAGGGTAAATTTAATGGCATCCAAAGAATTATCCAAGCTATGTTTGAAAGGTGACAAGAAATCACTTTATTTGACATACAGGGAAGCTTGCTCCAGAGCAATGAGAAAGGGGAGACACTGGGCGATGAACGCCTTCCTCAATCTTGTTTTATTTATTTCCTGATGAAGGTTGAGATCTCTGGTTCTAGGACTTGCCACACCCTTTGATTTATTAAGAGATCATTAAGGGCATGGTGATATTACTTTTAGCCTGGTGCTAAGGGGAAGATGCAGAGCCTGTTTTAATTCCGTTGTATTCTAAGGTTTGTTTTGAATGTAAGGACGTTATTGGCTTACTTGATAGCTGCTGAAGTGTTGTTTGATATTGTTTTTTAGATCTTTTGCTCCTAGCAGGTATGTATCATTTTAGTGGATTAGCAGTGGCTGAGATCTTCATCAGTTATTAAAGAATGTTCTGGGATATTTTTAGTTACAAATAATAAGATTTTAAAGTTCTTATTTATTTATTATTTATTTTATTTTATTTTATGTTACATTTGTTAACCGGGAAAGTCCGACTGGATACATATCCATTTTCAGTGGAGGCCCGGGGAGAAAAGCTCCACATTGAAATTAATTTACATTACAAATTGTGGTTACAGAGAAGTCTATAAACATTTAACAACATCAGTGACAGGTTATAGTTAAAATTGTTAACAACATCAGTGACAGGTAATAGTCAAGGTTACATGTAGATAGAAATAATCATTTAGACAAAAGCTGTCATTTTTGGTAGATGGATTAGGTATCAAGTCTTACTTCAGCAACCGAAAACAAGCTGTTTTGTGGCAAAATCACTTGTCTTCATATCTCCCTGTTTTACTAGGAGTTTCTCAAGGCTCTATTCTAGGACCCCTTCTCTTCTCTCTGTTCATAAATGATCTTCATGTAGCTATTCCTCAATCCACCTGCATACAGTATGCTGATGATTCTACTATCATCTGTTCTGCAAAATCTCTCCCTGAGCTGAAAACTCTAAGCCAAACTATCTTCTCCATAGTAGAATCATGGTTCCAAAACCGGTGCTTACTCCTGAATGCCAAAAAAAACAAATTACTTCTGATTACTCCTAACAACAAGACCCCTCCCATACACTTCTCCATCCTAGCTAGTAATGGAACCCTTATATCACCTGAACTGACCTGTAAGTTATTAGGAGTTACAATAGACAATAAACTCACTTTTGACAATCATATTAATAACACCATTAAGTCCGTTAACAGAAAATTAGGCTCCTTGTATAGGATAAGACCCTTCCTCACCCCTAAAGCAAGAACTACCGTTGCCCACTCTCATTTACTCTCTACCCTCCTCTATGCTTCTCCCATTTACACCAATTTAAAGCAAAACAATCTCAACAAACTTACCAAAGCCTACAACAGTATTGCAAGGTTTGTAACTGGTAAGCCGTATAGAACCCATCACTGCATTAACCTACATCAGCTAGACTGGCTTGAACTGCAAAATGCTCTGCTACTCTCTCAACTAACAACTGCTCACAAAATCTTCTACCTACCTAACAACACACCTACACTATTCATATTCATAGGATATTCATAGGTTAGTACTAAGCTAACTGCTCTTGCGAGTCATTTTAAGCCTAGCCAATTACCCCTTGTGAGACTCAAAGCCTGCACCTTGTGTTTGTAAGGCAAACATCTTAACCATTAGGCCACCCTCCCTAAACAATCTTATAACACCCTATAATAATCTTCATTCCCTACGCTCCTCTAATAAACTCCTAGCTTATATACCCAAATCTAACAACTTGGCTGGTGACTCCTTGTTCTCCACCACCACAGGTAAGCAATGGAACATGCTGCCACCCAACCTAACCTCTATTTCCTCCTTTCCCCTCTTCAAACTTAATCTTAAAAATCACCTAAAACTTCAATGATTATGCCGTTGCTGCAACCCTGACTAATACTCTACTATTAGCCTGTAACCTCACTTCTCTCTCTTCCTTTACATTACTACTCTGCCAACAAATGTTATGTAAATCTTATCTTCCACATTTTTATCCCAATGGTTTACTGTACAATGTTACGTTAATTCCTTCCTAATGTATGTGGCATTGCCTCTTATTGCTTTGTTTTTTTCTATATTATTATTAAGTATGTGGAGCTTTTCTCCCTGGGCCTCCACTGAAAATGGAAATATCTCCAGCTAGACTAGCCCGGTCAACAAATGTAAAATAAAAAAATAATAATATAGAAATAATTACATGTCTGAGCAGTGTGTAATAAGGAGAATGCTTTTCAGATAGAAGGTAAGGATGATAGTTAATCGAATGGAGGTAGGTAAGAAGGAAGTAATTTAATGTGGGCAGAGAAGTACATGTCTGAGCAGTGCGTAATACAGAGAATGCTTTTCAAATAGAAGGTAAGGATGATAGTTAATTGAATGGTGTTAGGTAAGAAGGAAGTAATTTAGTGTGGGCAGAAAAGTAAGTTCTCTTCCTGATGGTGGGATAAAAGAGATTTAATGGTTGAGGGAATTGTGTGTTATGAGGGTGGAGAGAGAAGACATAAGGCTGTAAACCTCTGTGAGCTACGTTTGGGTTACCTTTGTCCTGGTATTAAATAGGTTAGTCAGGGTATAGACGTGGTCATGGCTGAGTTTATTTTACTTCTTCTGATTATTTTTTGGGTTAGTCAGGGTTTGGACATGGACAGAGCCAGTCACTGTACATGTACATTTTTAGGGATGTTTTGAATTGGAGCAAGGAGCATGTGGTGGTTTCTTCTGCTGGAAGTCAGTTCCATTTTTTTCCGGCAGAGTTGGAAAACAATGAATCTCCAGCTGAGTTGTTGGCTTTGGTGGTTTGTACTACCAGTTTGTTGGATGAACGGAGGGATGCTAAGTTGCTGTAGGGGGTAATAATATTAGTCAGAATGGGGGTGCTGGTAAGTTGATTTAGGATTTTATGAATCCTAAATCAAATATGAAGTTCTGGCCAATTTAGTTTCCTAAGAGCTGTTCAGTGATGGGATTTTGTATGTAGGTTAGTAGGAAAATTTGCAGTTGTGTTAGAACATGTATCTAGCTTGGACAGTTGTGTTGACTTAAAGTTTGTGAAGACATATAAAGCATATAGTAGGCTAGGTAAAGGTAGGGAGGAATCTGTGGATGTACAGTAACTACCAGATGGCATTACGATATGAATGCTGGATGGAATATGACATTTATACCCTATGGCCAAGTCATAGTTTGCATTTAGAGATGAGTTATCATGGGTACAAGGACTGATGTTCAAGAATGCCTGAGCATTTCTATGGCTAGATGCTGATGTATCTGTGTGAGTCATGCCTAGGAATGGTAAAATGCAAAGAAAGGGCACATGGCATCATGGTCTGGCCAAACATATCTGTGCAGCTTGATCAATTGATTCACAATCATGAAATAATGTGGTATGTCTTTAACTCAGAACCAAAAAGAGAAGCTAATTCCACACAAAAATCATTCTTTATGTTGTATTACAAATTGATCTGTTTCAGTGCATAAATCTTCAATTCTTTTCCGTCCATAGGTTCATAGATTAGTACTAGGCTAGCTGCCCTTGTGAGCCATTTTAAGCCTAGCCAATTATTCCATGTGAGAATCAAACCCTGCACCTTGTATCTATAAGGTAATGGATTCCTATTTCAATTATCCTGAATTAGTCCATTTGAGAAATTCCACTATAAAATCAGGCATAATTGTCCAGGCATCTATATTTTCAAGGCGTGGGATTCCAGACCCAGCTACATCTGACAAAAGACCACTGTTTTGAGTCAGGGAAAATAAAGACTTTACTAATGCATGAGAGTTTTCCATACCGCTTTGAATTCATGATAGCCTTGGTCAGATAGACTAGTTGAATGAATAATTCATTCAATCGAAGAAATTCTTCAAAAATGTGAATATTCACATTACATTTTATATGTCATTACTTGACTATAGAAATACCTAACAATCTACAGGATTGTTATTAGTACAGTTTCTTTTGGCTAACAGACCAAGATTGAAACTTCCCACTTATTTTATACTACAAGTTGTGGAAAGTAGGCAAACAACAGTAAAGTTGTTGCAGACCAGACAACTAAAATAAAAGGCATTCTATAACAAAACTACATGGAATTTCTCTTGTTTGAAAGCAGTAGCAAGGGTAAGGATGATCCAAGACTCTTGTGCAGGATATAAAGTATCATTTCTGTGATTGCTAATTCTATTAAGATATGATTTAGCATTACTCAAGGAGAAGAAATGTGGATCTACAAGGGAAATTGGCCCAGATTCTGTAAGCTGTCTGATGTGCTATCATACTAAGAAATAGTTGAAATAAATTAAGACTTATTGAGAGACTGAAGTTACTTCAAGAAATGTAATCTGCTATGACCAGTCCAGAAGCTAATTCAACAGGAAAAAAAAAAAAACAATATTTTTATTTGACTGTTGCTAATCTGTGCGGTGATGGGAACTTAAGGACACTGCAAGGTTTTCCAATGTCCAATACCCATTTTAGATGCTTTCTGAAAAGTTACTCAGAGCTGTAGACATATTTCATTAAAGGTTTCAGTGTGTTGAAGTTACTGATTTGCACATTTCCATAACTCATTTAAACTATAGCAGGATGGTTATTTATTTATTTATTTTGTATTTGTTAACCGGGAAAGTCCACTGGACATTTCCTTTTTCACCGGAGGCCCGAGGAGAAAAGCTCCACAAATAAACAACAATAAGAATGAATGTAGTACATAATATACAAGAACAGTTATGACAGACACAATATAGAAAAACAAAATATATAAAAAATAAGTTGACATTAACAGAGTGAGAAAACATATTTAAGTAGATACATACAGAAAATATTACATAATGTATAATTGACTAGTCTGGTTATGTAATACTTTTAGGATATAGCCCTGTATACAACAAACAAAGAGCTGTGGGTATTTAATTGATTGCATGTAGCAATTCATAAAGGGAAACACTTATCTGAAAAGGATGTCACATACTGCATTTGAGAATAGTGTGCTATAGCT
Source organism: Protopterus annectens (assembly GCF_019279795.1). Classification (NCBI taxonomy): domain Eukaryota; kingdom Metazoa; phylum Chordata; order Ceratodontiformes; family Protopteridae; genus Protopterus; species Protopterus annectens. Next base: position 1,766,538,990 of record NC_056726.1, on the reverse strand, counting down.
TTAAGAGAGTTTGTAGCTGGGGTGTGAGTCATATGACTTGGGATTTGCTTTCAATGTTTAGTAAAGGGCTGAAGTGAAAGCATCTTCTATGTGTGTTTCAGTAAGTTGACTTGAAATGTACTAAAGGGCCACTTTCTCATTACTAAAATTGCATTTCTGCCTCTGGCTGAAGCTGAAACACTGCCAACCACTTAGCAAATCACCTCCCTGTTTGTGACATCAGTAATGACGTTTTAACAATCCCACCCATGACATTAAGATTCTTTAAAAATAAGTGCAAACCTGTATTCCAGTCCTGTTTTACATCCCTCCAGAATACAATGCTCAGTGCTTCTGTTCCATCCTTCATACAGTGCTCGGTACTTGTTTCTGTGTTGTTTATTGAAATAAATACTAATTTAGGCAATATCTTCAACTGTTGTGTAAAGTGTATTATTTGCAAGTAGCCAAATCTCGAAAGATGTATCTCAGGCTGGTATGAGCCTAGCATTGAGCAGCATTTTACTTTCTCCAAGGATGATGCCACAATATGAACAAAAAATGACGGACTTTAAAAATTGGCATAGTTTCCGGTGTCATTCTAAGGGAGTGCAATATATGTCAGCATGGAAGGAGATGGTTAACAGACCACACTGCTTTGTCAGGGATGGTCTGCGCCTCTTCACTATACACTTTAAAATATTAGATAAAACATTGTCTTAGGTTATAATGCATTCCAGACCAGCTACTACACAGACATACCTCAAGGCTGGTGAAAGAGAACAATGCACTTGAGCTGCTCCATGTTCAAATCACCATAGTCAAAATCCAATACCACATTTTTACAAGCTATAGGCTCCACTCTATGACCCAGGAAACCCATGCCATGTAGTTAAACTTACTGGAAACACTCACCATCCATCCCAATACCATATTCATGGATGACTTTAATTGCCTCACTATTAACTTGGAATCCTATATGACACTAAAATTACAGGCACCTCTAGAGATTCCTGAATTTTGTAAACACAAACTCCCTGGACCAGATTGCCAATACACCAACTGGGGTACAGCCATACTGTATCTGGTCCTTACTAATGTGGGAGCGTGCTGCACAACCCCTACTGTAATGACTTCCCTGGTAAGGTCAGACCACAAAATGGTCCCCTTTGAAGTAAACATAAAACCTGGACCCCCAGCTAAACTTGAAATATTTAGGAACTACTCTAATACTAACTTCCTGCTGTTAAGTGATAACCTGGCAAAATTTCAAGCCCCCATAAATCCTGAGAACACTGCTGCCTATGCAGAACTGTTCACAGAAACCCTGTACAAGCATGTTAATAGCTGCATAGAGGCAGCTGTACCCACCAGGAAGAAGTAGAGAACTAACATAAAAAACAAGCGCCCCCCCCCCCCACCACCCCGGTGGAATCACAACATCAATAGGCTGTATAACAGAAGGAAGAAAATTATGGAAAAAATTAGGAGGTGCAGCACCCAGCAGGATAAAAGCACTCTCATCAAACTCAGCAAACAACTCAGAGGACAAATAAAGTCTACAGATGCCAAAGTTTAGGTAAATTTGGCCTCCCAGGCCAAGGATGGGTCTATATATAACATCGAAGTCTCACAACTTAGAATGTTATAATATCAAACCCAGTAGAGTGAACGCTGGAAATAGCAAAGCTCCTAGGGAAAGTATTCGATGGGACGTTTCTGCAGCTTTGCTATTTCCTCAACTGTGGAGTGAAGGTTACAGACTGGGTTAAGGTAAGTGTGTGAACGAAGGTAAGTGTGCGATTGGGCATGGGTTAGGTGAGTTAGGGTTAGGGCGCGGGTCAGGTAAGTGTGCGATTGTGTGGACGTGAGGGTTAGGGTGGGGTAGGTGAGTTAGGGTTAGGGAGCGGGTAAGGTGAGTGTGCGATAGTGATGGACGTTAGGGTTAGGGATGGGTTAAGCTAAGTGGATAGCTAGTGGTGTATGTATGGTTTAGTGTAGGGTTTTGTGAAGTGTGTGTTTGTGTGGATTATTTATTTTGGTGTGCTTGTGTTGTGTGTATGTTTGTCGGAACAGCAAATTTTTTTCCAAGGGAAAAAATTTGGTATTCTGACTGTTCGGTTTTCTGGTGTTTCGCTCTGCTGGGTTTGATATTATAACATTTGAAGTTGTAAGATTTTGATGTTATAATATAGACCCACCAAGGACAATCACAAGGCATTCTTTAGGTATGCCTGCAACCGCAAAGGCAATACATTTATTTATTTATTTTATTTATTTATTTATTATCATTTGTTAACCGGGTTGGTCAGACTGAGCCAAGGGCCAGTTTTCAGTGGAGACGTGAGGAGAAAATATACAGATGCAGTTACTGTTAGTCAAAAATAGCATTTCAATAAGTACATTGACAAAAACTATTACATACAATCAAAATCAACTATAGAATACATATTGCACATCAGTTTAAAGAGATCAATCATAATAAAAAGGAAGGATAAGACATATACAGAAATATTTACAAGAAAACAAAATATATTGATGTATTAAAGTAGGAGTGTTAGTAGAAGGAAGAAAGAAACAGAGGATAAAAAGAAAGAAAGGGGTAAGAAAAAGAGAAATAGAATAGAGAAAATACTTAGAGTAATCAAAAGTATAGTTAAGAAGTATAGAATATACTTCCAATGTTTATTTATTTTATTTTATTTATTTACATTTGTTGACCGGGAAAATCTGAGTGGACACAGGTCTTTTTTCAGTGAAGGCCCAGGGAGAAAAGCTCCACAATAAAAACTACAATTAAAAATGACTAATTACAAGTTACAAGAAGTATAGGTAGGTTTTGTTTAACAATAGTAGTAAAACAGTTATAGTTCAAAATGAAATTAAGTATTTAGTTAAATGGTACAACACTTATATCATTGGTGCCATAAAGACTAGCAAGTATTTTAATAGCTGAGCTAGCATCTATTACCTTTGAATAACAGTGGCTAATATATATATATATATATATATATATATATATATATATATATATATATATATATATATATATATATATATAAAATATAGAAAAAGAATACATAATTGTGTGCAGAGCTCATTGTAAATGGAGAGCCACCTATACTGAACCAGAAGATACAGCAAACCTACTGGCTAAAAAATTAATCTCCAACTTTACCCCTCTCTCCCCCTCAATCTTCCCTCAGGTAACACCATCAAATATAACTCCCTCTGCTATCACTAGGGAACAGGTCATTTATGCTCTCTCTAAGACCAAGAACACTGCATCAATGGACCCAGACAATATGCCTGGGTGTCTTCCAAATAGCATAAAACATGACCTATCAGGCCTTCTGGAATTGCTATTTAACTGTACCCTCCAAGCAGGTTTCATGCCTCATGAATAGAGAACAGCAACAGTCGTCCCTCTACACAGCCATCTACAGACCCTGGAAACTACAATCCCATAAGTTTCAACAGTCTTATATATAAAGCCAGGGAAAGTATTATCATGGAAATGATCAATAGTGATATAGTAAACCTCCAGACATTGGACCCAACCCAGTTTGGTTTCATCAAGGGCAGGTCATGCCTATTCAACCTGGTGGACTTCTTTGATAAGGTCATCAAAGCAATAGATGAGGGCAAAATGGTTCACACTACCTACCTTGATCTGGCCAAGGTATTTGAAACAATACCCTACTCAGGTATTGTTGACAAACTCAAGAGGTTAGGGTGCAAACCCGTATGTCAGCCAGTGGATAGTCAACTGGCTCACAGCAGGATCCAGGAAGTTAAAATTGGGAAGTCCACCTCTACAAAGAGGCCAGTCACAAGTGGAGTCACTCAGGGATTATCCTTAGACTGCTTCTTTTTGGCATTTACTTATCTGAAGTCAAGGCCAGTGTTAATGGTCTCTGGCTGACTAACCCTGCAGGTGATTGCAAATTCGGAGCTGTCATTGAATCTCACATGTACACAAATGTTCTCAAGTAAGGGCTGACACAGACAAACAAATGGTGTCAGAACCATGAACTAAAACTAAATGCCAAGAAATGCATAATAATAAACTTCAGGAAGTCATCCATCCCTGGTAACTATTATATTGACAACACACCCCTAAGAGTTGACCCAGTAGTCAGGGACTTAGGGACAAGCATAGACAGTAATCCTGCCTTTGACCATCATCCCAAGGATTCATGAAGCTCGGCGCAAGGACGGCATTAGCCTTGCGCCGGCTGTGCGGTGTAGAGATGGTGCAGCAGCACCACATGCATATTAATGAAGGTGCACTGCCGTAACGGCCACGTGCATAGGAAATGTGACCGAGTGCAGGGGGAGTGTCCAAGTGCTGCACGGATGCGTGAACATGTCGGCTGCATATGCGCAACCTAAAATGCTGACTAGTACAGCCTGTCTCTAATAGTAATCACTCCTGTCAGTGTCCGTGGATACTGAAATGTATGCAAAGCATACAAGACATTTTTGCGAACACCACAATAAAAAGTAAACACAAAGGCACGTAGCTGAATATTGAGTCCACGTCCCTCGAACAACTGATATTTAAAACCCCGTGCCCATATTCCATTGTAGTGTCGCTAGTTATACCAAGTAGAAGCAAAACGCATTGTGTTAGGGCGCCGCCAATTGCTAAGCCTAGCCCAATGGTTAGGGTTACCACCTGTCCTACATTGTGAGGGACAGTCCCCCTCTAGGCAGGTGTGTCCATACCAAAACCATTATAAATGTCAAATGTCCTGCGATAGTAGGACATAATTATGTCCCATATTTTATGTAATAGTCCTATACAATACTTATTTCCGTATATAAAATACCTAAATGTTACAAGAAACAGAATAAGCAAGTAAATGAAACAGAATAAGCAACTACACCACTACAACAATAAAAGCTTATATTTTGGCATAAAACTAATGTACTATCCTTTGTAATGACCATGGGTATGTGTTGGCCTGTAAACTCTGATGTGTGTCCTGAAAATGTCACATCCAGGTCATATGAAAAGATGGCAACCCTACCAATGGTCAGAGCATTCGCCCAATATCTGCCCATTCGCGGTCCAAGTTGTCCTTGTCAGGACAGCCCATAGATGAATAAGTATTACCTGGGTCTATCTACCATGTCATGAAAGATAAGTATTTGCGTGTACCTATGTGTGTGAAGTACAGCATGTGGATGATCAGAAATGCTAGGGTAGTCCTCACAACCATATTGGTCCCAGAGATATGTAGTGTACGCAATAAGTTCTGTTGACTGTGCCATGGGCCATCAACTAGAGAAGGGATGGATGGTGTCTGTGGAATATGGGGGTGGGGGGTGACAGGTAATGTAATAATTCACCAAGGGGAGACTGGGTTGGATGCACAATAGGTGAACTGGAGGTCTATGTGGGAGCAGTGAGTGAATCAGGAAGATAACCAAAGAACAAATATTAACATCCGCAATAAAATCCAACAATCATGTGAACATTAAAAAGTGCAGTACACATGTACAGAAATGTTAAAGGCACATACCTACATAATGGTCTGGCCTGAACTGAGCCATCCAACCCCAACACACCTGGATACATATTTGAATACCCATTATTCCCTTCACAGCACCCCCCCTTCCTGAACGTCCACCAAAACCACCCATACTCGGGCTGCTAGACAGGCACATCTGCACATAGTGACCCCTACCCATATCTAGTAGGAAGTCTCACCCTAGGCAGTCTCAGGATTGCAAACTATGTATCCCTTGCATGTATAACCCTACCTTATTGCTGTAAAGCAAAGAAGGTCATCGGTCCCCACAATTTTTGGATATTCCTCATGGGATAAGTATCTGTTCTAAACATTAGACTTGGTGTCACGACACGATGTCCAGTCCTGTATACATCTGGACACAAGTTGTATGAGCAGTAGTTGTCCACAAGACAGCTCAGCCTCGAGCTGGGCTTGCAAAACCTATGACCCGGGATTAAACACCTGACCGTGATGCACGTCTCCTCACGTGCATTATTGGGAATATATACCTTACACATTCGCATAGTGGCAGTTAGATACAGGGTGCTTAAGGCACTTTAAAGCAGACGTAAGTAGGGTTACCACCTGTCCCACCTTGCAAGAGACAGTCCCTTTTTGGGCAATTGTGTCCAGACCAAATATAATACAATGGTAAATGTCCTATGATTGTAGGAAATACTTATGTCCCATATTTCATGTAACAGTTGCATAAAACAGTTATTTCTGTATGTAAAATACTTAAATGTTACAGGAAACAGATTAAGCAACTAAACTACTACAAGAATAAGCTTTCATTTAGGCAAATAAGTAAAGTTCTAACCTTTGTACTGAACGTGGGTATGTGTCGGCCTGTAAAACCTGATGTGTGTCCCGAAAATGCCCCACTTTGGCCATTTGAAAAGGTGACAACCCT